>NC_090404.1:40072496-40396849 GCF_036365525.1 Heterodontus francisci | reverse complement strand
TAGCGGGGCGCGGGGGCGGAGAGCGGGCGCGGGGGAGGAGAGCGGGCGCGGGGGAGGAGAGCGGGCGCGGGGGAGGAGAGCGGGCGCGGGGGAGGAGAGCGGGCGCGGGGGAGGAGAGCGGGCGCGGGGGAGGAGAGCGGGCGCGGGGGAGGAGAGCGGGCGCGGGGGAGGAGAGCGGGCGCGGGGGAGGAGAGCGGGCGCGGGGGAGGAGAGCGGGCGCGGGGGAGGAGAGCGGGCGCGGGGGAGGAGAGCGGGCGCGGGGGAGGAGAGCGGGGCGCGGGGGAGGAGAGCGGGCGCGGGAGGAGAGCGGGCGCGGGGGGAGGAGAGCGGGGGCGGGGGGGAGGAGAGCGGGGGCGGGGGGGAGGAGAGCGGGGGCGGGGGGAGGAGAGCGGGGGCGGGGGGAGGAGAGCGGGGCGGGGGGGAGGAGAGCGGGGCGGGGGGAGGAGAGCGGGGGCGGGGGGGAGGAGAGCGGGGGCGGGGGGGAGGAGAGCGGGGGCGGGGGGGAGGAGAGCGGGGGCGGGGGGAGGAGAGCGGGGGCGGGGGGGAGGAGAGCGGGGGCGGGGGGGAGGAGAGCGGGGGCGGGGGGGAGGAGAGCGGGGGCGGGGGGGAGGAGAGCGGGGGCGGGGGGAGGAGAGCGGGCGGGGGGAGGAGAGCGGGGGGGAGGAGAGCGGGGCGGGGGGAGGAGAGCGGGGGCGGGGGGGAGGAGAGCGGGGGCGGGGGGGAGGAGAGCGGGGGCGGGGGGAGGAGAGCGGGGGCGGGGGCGGGGGAGGAGAGCGGGGGCGGGGGAGGAGAGCGGGGCGGGGGCGGGGAGGAGAGCGGGGGCGGGGGCGGGGGAGGAGAGCGGGGGCGGGGGCGGGGGAGGAGAGCGGGGCGGGGGCGGGGGAGGAGAGCGGGGCGGGGGCGGGGGAGGAGAGCGGGGGCGGGGGCGGGGGAGGAGGGCGGGGGCGGGGGAGGAGGGCGGGGGCGGGGGCGGAGGCGGGGCGGGGGCGGGGGCGGAGGGCGGGGGCGGAGGGCGGGGGCGGGGGCGGAGGGCGGGGGCGGGGGCGGAGGGCGGGGGCGGGGGCGGAGGGCGGGCGCGGGGGAGGAGGGCGGGCGCGGGGGAGGAGAGCGGGCGCGGGGGAGGAGAGCGGGCGCGGGGGAGGAGAGCGGGCGCGGGGGAGGAGAGCGGGCGCGGGGGAGGAGAGCGGGCGCGGGGGAGGAGAGCGGGCGCGGGGGAGGAGAGCGGGCGCGGGGGAGGAGAGCGGGCGCGGGGGAGGAGAGCGGGCGCGGGGGAGGAGAGCGGGCGCGGGGGAGGAGAGCGGGGGCGGGGGCGGAGAGCGGGGGCGGGGGCGGAGAGCGGGGGCGGGGGAGGAGAGCGGGGGCGGGGGAGGAGAGCGGGGGCGGGGGAGGAGAGCGGGGGCGGGGGAGGAGAGCGGGGCGGGGGAGGAGAGCGGGGGCGGGGGAGGAGAGCGGGGGCGGGGGAGGAGAGCGGGGGCGGGGGAGGAGAGCGGGGGCGGGGGAGGAGAGCGGGGGCGGGGGAGGAGAGCGGGGGCGGGGGAGGAGAGCGGGGGCGGGGGAGGAGAGCGGGGGCGGGGGAGGAGAGCGGGGGCGGGGGAGGAGAGCGGGGGCGGGGGAGGAGAGCGGGGGCGGGGGAGGAGAGCGGGGGCGGGGGAGGAGAGCGGGGGCGGGGGAGGAGAGCGGGGGCGGGGGAGGAGAGCGGGGGCGGGGGAGGAGAGCGGGGGCGGGGGAGGAGAGCGGGGGCGGGGAGGAGAGCGGGGGCGGGGGAGGAGAGCGGGGGCGGGGGAGGAGAGCGGGGGCGGGGGAGGAGAGCGGGGGCGGGGAGGGGAGCGGGGGCGGGGGAGGAGAGCGGGGGCGGGGAGGAGAGCGGGGGCGGGGGAGGAGAGCGGGGGCGGGGAGGAGAGCGGGGGCGGGGAGGAGAGCGGGGGCGGGGGAGGAGAGCGGGGGCGGGGGAGGAGAGCGGGGGCGGGGGAGGAGAGCGGGGGCGGGGGAGGAGAGCGGGGGCGGGGGAGGAGAGCGGGGGCGGGGGAGGAGAGCGGGGGCGGGGGAGGAGAGCGGGGCGGGGGAGGAGAGCGGGGGCGGGGAGGAGAGCGGGGGCGGGGGAGGAGAGCGGGGGCGGGGGAGGAGAGCGGGGGCGGGGAGGAGAGCGGGGGCGGGGGAGGAGAGCGGGGGCGGGGGAGGAGAGCGGGGGCGGGGGAGGAGAGCGGGGCGGGGGAGGAGAGCGGGGGCGGGGGAGGAGAGCGGGGGCGGGGGAGGAGAGCGGGGGCGGGGGAGGAGAGCGGGGGCGGGGGAGGAGAGCGGGGGCGGGGGAGGAGAGCGGGGGCGGGGGAGGAGAGCGGGGCGGGGGAGGAGAGCGGGGGCGGGGGAGAGAGCGGGGGCGGGGGAGGAGAGCGGGGGCGGGGAGGAGAGCGGGGGCGGGGGAGGAGAGCGGGGGCGGGGGAGGAGAGCGGGGGCGGGGGAGGAGAGCGGGGGCGGGGAGGAGAGCGGGGCGGGGAGGAGAGCGGGGGCGGGGGAGGAGAGCGGGGGCGGGGGAGGGGCGCGGGGGCGGGGGAGGAGAGCGGGCGCGGGGGCGGGGGAGGAGAGCGGGCGCGGGGGCGGGGGAGGAGAGCGGGCGCGGGGGCGGGGGAGGAGAGCGGGCGCGGGGGCGGGGGAGGAGAGCGGGCGCGGGGGAGGAGAGCGGGCGCGGGGGCGGGGGAGGAGAGCGGGCGCGGGGGAGGAGAGCGGGCGCGGGGGCGGGGGAGGAGAGCGGGCGCGGGGGCGGGGGAGGAGAGCGGGCGCGGGGGCGGGGGAGGAGAGCGGGCGCGGGGGCGGGGGAGGAGAGCGGGCGCGGGGGCGGGGAGGAGAGCGGGCGCGGGGGCGGGGGAGGAGAGCGGGCGCGGGGGCGGGGGAGGAGAGCGGGCGCGGGGGCGGGGGAGGAGAGCGGGCGCGGGGGCGGGGGAGGAGAGCGGGCGCGGGGGCGGGGGAGGAGAGCGGGCGCGGGGGCGGGGGAGGAGAGCGGGCGCGGGGGCGGGGGAGGAGAGCGGGCGCGGGGGCGGGGGAGGAGAGCGGGCGCGGGGGCGGGGGAGGAGAGCGGGCGCGGGGGCGGGGGAGGAGAGCGGGCGCGGGGGCGGGGGAGGAGAGCGGGCGCGGGGGCGGGGGAGGAGAGCGGGCGCGGGGGCGGGGGAGGAGAGCGGGCGCGGGGGCGGGGGAGGAGAGCGGGCGCGGGGGCGGGGGAGGAGAGCGGGGCGCGGGGCGGGGAGGAGAGCGGGGCGGGGCGGGGAGGAGAGCGGGGGCGGGGAGGAGAGCGGGCGCGGGGGCGGGGGAGGAGAGCGGGCGCGGGGGCGGGGGAGGAGAGCGGGCGCGGGGGCGGGGGAGGAGAGCGGGCGCGGGGGCGGGGGAGGAGAGCGGGCGCGGGGGCGGGGAGGAGAGCGGGCGCGGGGGCGGGGGAGGAGAGCGGGCGCGGGGGCGGGGGAGGAGAGCGGGCGCGGGGGCGGGGGAGGAGAGCGGGCGCGGGGGCGGGGAGGAGAGCGGGCGCGGGGGCGGGGGAGGAGAGCGGGCGCGGGGGCGGGGGAGGAGAGCGGGCGCGGGGGCGGGGGAGGAGAGCGGGCGCGGGGGCGGGGGAGGAGAGCGGGCGCGGGGGCGGGGGAGGAGAGCGGGCGCGGGGGCGGGGGAGGAGAGCGGGCGCGGGGGCGGGGGAGGAGAGCGGGCGCGGGGGCGGGGGAGGAGAGCGGGCGCGGGGGCGGGGGAGGAGAGCGGGCGCGGGGGCGGGGGAGGAGAGCGGGCGCGGGGGCGGGGGAGGAGAGCGGGCGCGGGGGCGGGGGAGGAGAGCGGGCGCGGGGGCGGGGGAGGAGAGCGGGCGCGGGGGCGGGGGAGGAGAGCGGGCGCGGGGGCGGGGAGGAGAGCGGGCGCGGGGGCGGGGAGGAGAGCGGGCGCGGGGGCGGGGGAGGAGAGCGGGCGCGGGGGCGGGGGAGGAGAGCGGGCGCGGGGGCGGGGGAGGAGAGCGGGCGCGGGGGCGGGGGAGGAGAGCGGGCGCGGGGGCGGGGGAGGAGAGCGGGCGCGGGGGCGGGGGAGGAGAGCGGGCGCGGGGGCGGGGGAGGAGAGCGGGCGCGGGGGCGGGGGAGGAGAGCGGGCGCGGGGGCGGGGGAGGAGAGCGGGCGCGGGGGCGGGGGAGGAGAGCGGGCGCGGGGGCGGGGAGGAGAGCGGGCGCGGGGCGGGGGAGGAGAGCGGGCGCGGGGGCGGGGGAGGAGAGCGGGCGCGGGGGCGGGGGAGGAGAGCGGGCGCGGGGGCGGGGGAGGAGAGCGGGCGCGGGGGCGGGGGAGGAGAGCGGGCGCGGGGGCGGGGGAGGAGAGCGGGCGCGGGGGCGGGGAGGAGAGCGGGCGCGGGGGCGGGGGAGGAGAGCGGGCGCGGGGGCGGGGGAGGAGAGCGGGCGCGGGGGCGGGGGAGGAGAGCGGGCGCGGGGGCGGGGGAGGAGAGCGGGCGCGGGGGCGGGGGAGGAGAGCGGGCGCGGGGGCGGGGAGGAGAGCGGGCGCGGGGGCGGGGGAGGAGAGCGGGCGCGGGGGCGGGGAGGAGAGCGGGCGCGGGGGCGGGGGAGGAGAGCGGGCGCGGGGGCGGGGGAGGAGAGCGGGCGTGGGGGCGGGGGAGGAGAGCGGGCGCGGGGGCGGGGGAGGGGAGCGGGCGCGGGGGCGGGAGAGGAGAGCGGGCGCGGGGGCGGGGGAGGGGGTTGAGAGAGTTTCCTCATTTAAAGCTTATTCACAAAAATGCACATTTTTGTTATTTTGATGAACAGTAAAATACATTTCTAATACCTTTACCCTTCCAAAAGTTGCTCACCTCCGGCCCCCTATGTCGGACAAAAATTTAGAATGCAGCCCCTTATGCGTAAAGGCATCTCCTGATCTATACTAACAGTTGTAACATCCTGAAAATTTCCAGGCTGTCAGAAGGGAAAGACAAGAGGCAATATATGCTTAATGGCACAGATCTAAAGAGTGTGCAGGGACAGAGGAACCTGGGGGTTCATATGTTTAGATCACTGAAGGTGGCAGGACATATTGAGAACAGTTATTAAAGAATATGGGATCTTTGACTTGATAAATGTGGCACAGTGGCGCAGTGGTTAGCACCGCAGCCTCACAGCTCCAGCGACCCAGGTTCAATTCTGGGTGCTGTCTGTGTGGAGTTTGCAAGTTCTCCCTGTGTCTGCGTGGGTTTCCTCCGGGTGCTCCGGTTTCCTCCCACAGCCAAAAGACTTGCAAGTTGACAGGTAAATGGGCCATTATAAATTGCCCCTAGTATAGGTAGGTGGTAGGGGAATATAGGGACAGGTGAGGATGTGGTAGGAATATGGGATTAGTGTAGGATTAGTATAAATGGGTGGTTAATGGTCGGCACAGACTCAGTGGGCTGAAGGGTCTGTTTCAGTGCTGTATCTCTAAATCTAAATCTAAATAGAGGTATTGAGTGCAAAAGCAGGGAAGTTGAGGGAAACTTTTATAAAACTCTGGTTCAGCCACAACTAGAGTATTACATCCAGTTCTGATCACCACACTTCAGTAAGGATGGGAAGGTCCTTGAGAGGGTGTCGAGGAGATTTACCAGAATGGTTCCAGGGATGAGGGAATTTAGCTACAAGGTTAGGTTGGAGAAGCTGGGATTGTTCTCCTTGGAACGCGGGACTGGGAGCTTCTTATTGGGGGTGTTGAGGCCTACACCGGATATTTCTGAAGCCTCCCTGCACATCCACCAGCTTCATTCCTCCCCTGCACTCGGCGATTTCTCACCCACTGAGGATCTGACACGACTGCTTCCGTCCAGCTCGAGCACCTTCACTGCCTTTGATTCTGTGAGCAACTCGTGCAATAAAACAAAAGCAAAGTCCTGCAGATGCTGGAAATCTGAAATAAAAGGAGAAAATGCTGGAAATACTCAGCAGGTCTCTGTGAAGAGAGAAACATATTTAATGTTTCAGGCACATCAAACAGCTGGTGCCTGCAGCCTGGAACTCGGAGTGGGAGAGGGAGGAAGAATGAGGAGAAACAATATAGTCCAACACTCACAGCAACCTACAATCCACCGACATTACCGGGATAGGGAGACAGAGTTTAGAAACACTCAGCAACACGACTCCAGTAAAAGATCCCAGGAGGAAAAGGGGGAGCAGTGTGTGTACCTGCCCTGATATCCCCCTCCCCAGGCCTGTCAGTCAAACCCCCCACTCCTCCCAGTCCACAGCTCAGCCTATCAGCTTCCTGCACCTTGAGCCAGCCCTGCCCAGGTGTGGCCCAGTCCAAGGGGAGTCTTTGTGGAACCAGGGAGTGGGGGAGGGGGGACCTCCTGCCCTGTGCTGTGTCCCAAATGGTTCCTCCCTCCCCCAGGCCCCTTTATAACTGAGCTCAGTTTCCCGCAGCTGCCGCCCGCTCGGTGCAAACGCAGGACCGGGAGTTTATTATTGGGGGTGTTGAGGCCTACACCGGGTGTTTCTGAAGCCTCCCCGCCCAACCAGCCGCTACTTACCGGCTGCAGAAGCGTCTCTCCACCGGCACTCGCGCCAAACACTCATCCGCAATACGCCTGCGCACCCGGGTCTTAACCTCTGACCTGTGAGCTCACAATGTCCGGGTGATTAACGGCAGCTGCGGACCAATAGGAAAAGGGGGCGGGGCAGGAGGACAGATTCTGCGCAGTTCCTCCCTCATTTGCTTCTCTTTGAAAGCCCGAGGATGAATCCATCAGCATCCGGGACCTGTCAGCCCGCAGCTCCATTAGTTCCTTTTCATAAAACTGTCTCATTCCCTTTGAAATGTTTCAATTAAACCTGCCTCCACCACACTCTCAGACAGTGCATTCCACACATTAACCACTCGCTGGCTGGAAAAGTTTTTCCTCATGTTATTTTTGTTTCTCTTCACAATTACTTTAAATCTGTTCCCTCTCGTCCTCGATCCTTTCACCAGTGGGAACAGTTTCTCTCCATCTACTCTGTCTGACCTGATGCCATGAGACATCATGGGGTCCGGAGCCCATGTTGAGGACGTCTCGGGCAACTCCCTCCTGACTGTATACACTGTGCCGTCACCTCTGCTGGGTCTGTCCTGCTGGTGGGACACCTAGGGATGGTGATGGCAGTGTCTGGGACATTGTCTCTAAGGTATGATTCTCTGTCCAGACCCCTCATGATTTTGAATACCTCGATCAAATCACCTCTCAGCCTTCTCTCCAAGGAAAACAGCACACTTTTTCTTCTTTATCGTAATCTCTACCTCTTTTATAATCCAGGGAGCTCTGGATTTATTTGCCCAACCTTTCCACTTCGAGGGAACATATGTTGACTGTGCCCGAACTCTCTTTTTTGAAGGTTACCCATTGTTCAGCTGTCAGGTTTCCTGGCAACTTTTGAATCTTACCCCATTGAAGTTGTCTTTCCCCAGTTAATTACTCTTACTCTGGATTGTTCTTTGTCCTTTTCTATGGTCAGCCTAAATCTTATGATACAATGATCAATCTCCCCGACATGCTCCCCCACTGATACTTGATCCACTTGGCCCACCTCATTCTCAAGAACCAGGTCTAGGAATGCCTCCTTTCTCATTGGACTAGCAACATACTGTTGTGGAAAAATTTCCTGAACAACTCTGGGAACACTTCCCCCTCACTGCCCTTTACACTACTACTATCCCACTATATGTTTGAAAAATTAAAGTCCCCCATTAGAACTACCCTATAATTTTTGCACCTCTCTGTAATTCCCTTGCATTTTTTCTCCTCCACGTTCTTCCCACTAGCTGGTAGCCTATAGACAACACCGAGCAATGTAAATGCACCTTTTTTGTTCCTTCGTTCCAGCCAAATTGATTCTTTTCTCGACACCAATGGGACATCCTTTTTCTCCAACACTGCAATGTTCTCATTAATCAATACTCCACCACCCCTTTCCCTTTCCTTTCTTTCCTGAACACCTTGTATCCAGGAATATTTAACACCCAGTTCTGCCCTTCTTTGAGCCAGGCCTCTCTTCTAACCACATCATATTTCCACATGGCAATCTGCACCTGTACCTCACCAATCTTATTAACCACACTCTGTGCATTCACATACATGCACATTAACCCCGATTTAAACTTTATTATTTTCTCCCTGACTCTGACCCCACCTTATATATAGGGACAGGTGGGGATGTGGTAGGAATATGGAATTAATGTAGGATTAGTATAAATGGGTGGTTGATGGTCGGCACAGACTCGGTGGGCCGAAGGGCCTGTTTCAGTGCTGTATCACTAAATAAAAAAAAATAAAAAAATTATAACTTGCTATTCCCTACTCCAGTGCTAACTATCTCTCCCAGTATTCTGTGCACCTTGGTGTTCCGGTCTGATATTTTCCCCTGGTTCCCATACCCCTGACAAGTTACCAGTTTTGCTTCGCTCCAATCTGAGCTCCCTCTCAGGTTTCCATCCCCTTACCAATCTAGTTTAAACCCTCCCCAACAGCACTAGTAATCTCCCTGTGAGGATATTAGTCCCAATCCTGCTTCGATGCAACCCGTCCATCTTGTACAGGTCCCACCTGTCCCAGTGCCTCAGAAATCTGATGCCCTCCCTCCCACACCAGTTCTCCAACCACCTGTTCAGTCAGTCAATTCTCCTATTCCGATGCTCACTTGCACATGGGAGTGGGAGTAATCCTGAAATAACTGCTTTTGAGGTCCTGCTATTTTTAATCTCCTTCCTAGCTCCCTAAAATTTGTTGCCAGGACCTCATTTACCCTTTCCATCTATGTTAATGGTGCCAACGTGGACCATGACCTCTGGCTGTTCACCTTCCCCCAGATAAATGTCCTGTAGCCGTACCGTGACATCCTTGATCCTGGCACCAGGGAGGCAACACACCATCCTGGAGTCCGACCTATGGCTGCAGAAAGACTTCTGTGTTCCCCTGACTAATGAAAGCCCCATCACGACTGCTCTTCTCCTCTTCCTCCTCCCCTCCTGTGCAGCTGAGGCACCTGTTGTGCCACAAACGTGGCTCTGTCTGCACTCCTCTGAGGAACCATCACCCTCACCAGTATCGAAAATGGAAAGCCGATTAGCAAGTGAGATCATATCAGGGGACTCCTGCACTACCTGCCTGGTTCTCTTAGACTGTCTGTCGGTTACCCATTCCTTATCCTCCTGCATGCTTCTAACCTGTGGTGTGATCACCTCCCTAAACCTGCTATCCATGTAGTTCTCTGCATTGTGGATGCACCACAGTGACTCCAGCCACTGCTCGAGATCCAAACCCTGGAGCTCAAGCTTGTGCAGCCGGTGACACTTCCTGCAGATGTGTTTTTCTAGGACACATGGTGCGTCCACGACATCCCACATGTCACAAGCTGTGCTTTGTACTCAGCCAAGCTGCCGTGCCAGACCTTAACTTAACCGACTATTTAGAAGTAGAATATGTGACCACTTACTCAACCAACCAGCACCTTTCACTGCACAGAAACAAGAACCAAATACTGGAGGACAGAAAAAGTAGAAAAAAGGAGCACCTCCTCTCCCCTTCACTGAACTCACCACTCAGCAACTCACCACTCCAGACTCTGTTTACAATCTGCACTCATCAATCTTTTAGTCATTCTTTGCTGTTTTTCTACATTCTGTCCAACATTCTGATCTGCCACCCATCTTTGTGCAATTCCATTCCTTTAATTTTGATATGACCTTTAACATTTCCAGTAAACCATGGTTAGTGAGTCCTCCCCACTCCGAATCCTGTTCATACTGAGAATCCCAGGGTGGAGAGCTGGGATATCCTGTCTCAAAACACAGTCACAGAGACACAGCATCATTTACAGCACAGAACATGGCCATTTGGCCCATCAATTCCATGTCAGCTCTCCAGGGAGCAATCCACTCAGTCCCACTGCCCCACATCAGCCCATAGCCCTGCAAGTTTATTTCCTTCAAGTGACCATCCAGTTTCCTTTGAAAATCATTGATTATTTCCACTTCCACCACACACATTGGCAGCGAGTTCCAGGTCAGAACCACTTGCTGCAGAAGAAGTTCTTCCTCACATTCCTGCTTCAACTCTTCCTCAAAACCTTCAATCTGTGTTCCCTAGTTCTTGTACCATTAGTTCAAGGGAACAGTTTTTCTTTGTCTAATTTATCAAAGTCTCTCAGAATCTTGTACATTTCTATGAAATTTTCCCTCAACCTCCTTTGCTCCAAGGAGAACAACCCCAACTTCTCCAACCTCCCCTTGTGAACTCTCTGCTGTGTCAGCAGGTGGGATAACTGAGTGAATCCCTTCCCACACACTGAGCAGGTGAACGGCCCCTCCCCAGTGTGACTGCGTTAATGAATATCCAGCTTTGATGGGGAACCCAATCCCTTCCCACAGTCCCCACATTTCCATGGTTTCTCCATGGTGAGGGTGTCCTTGTGTCTCTCCAGGTTGGATGATCAGTTGAAGCCTCGTCCACACACAGAACACGTGTACAGTTTCTCCCCGCTGTGAATGGTGTGATGTTTTCTCAGGCTGTGTAACTGGTTAAAGCTCTTTCCACAGTCAGTCACTGGAACACTCTCACTCGGGTGTGTGTGTGTGTCTCGGTGCTTTTCCAGTCACACTGATGTTTGAAATCTTTTTCCACAGGCAGAACAGACAAACATTTCTCCTTCCACATTCAAAGGCCGATGATATTCAGGTCCTGATGAATCGAGTGTTTCTGTCAGATCTTGATGTGATGTTTGGTTTGAATTTCCCGTCAGTAAATCCTCCCCTTCTAATACCCTGTAAAAGGAGTTTACAAAAGTCAGCACTGTCAGTCCAGGATAGAAATTCAGAACAGACAGTTCTAGTTTCAATGGAACATTCTTTCCTCTCTTGTTTCCCCCAAACATGTGGTCCATTCAAAGTAAAAGAAGCTAAAATAAGCAACAAATTGTAACAGAAGCAAAGGGAACCTTCCCAACTAAACCAGAACATTGCTCCCAGTGTCCACGAGACACTCCGTATCCTGAGGTGTCCACTGGTTGCAGAAGGCCACCCGGCACAGACAAGACCACGGAAGACAGGGCAGCAGCTAAAGTGACACCCCCACTCCCAACATGGTCCCTGTACATCCTGGACCTACACATTGTTTCTCAGCCTGAGCGAGAGGGAGAGAGAGAGATGGAGAAGGTGACAACTGAGTGTTTAAATAGACAAGACAGATACAAACCTGGGTGGGTTTGGGGTGGATGAGGTGAGGGAGAGGAGGGCATTGGGGGGACTGGGGGGTTTTGGAAGGGCAGGTCATCGAAAGGGCTGTGGGTGTGGGTGGTGTTTTAACCAGGCCCAAGAGCAGGTCCAGGAAAAGATCCTCCAACCTCCCCACCCCACCTCCACACCGAGTGGCCAGAGATTAGGTGAATGGGGCTAAACTGTAACCAAGGTCATTGATAAGGTCACACTAGGCAGACTGGTCATGAAAATAAAAGCAAAGCAGCAAGTTAGAGTCAAAATTGACTCAAGAGGCAGGAAAGCAAAGAGTAATGGTTGATGAGTGTGTGTGTGACTGGAAGGCTGTTTTCAGTGAGGTTCTGCAGGGATCAGTACTGGGTCCTTTGCTTTTTGTTCTATATATCAATGGTTTGGACTTGAATGTAGGGGTTTGATTAAAAAGTTTGCAGATGATACAAAAATTGACCATGTGGTTGATAATGAAGAAGAAAGCTGTAAACTGCAGGAAGATATCAATGGATTGGTTAGGTGGGCAGAATAGTGACAAATGGAATTCAATCCGGAGAAGTGTGAGGTAATGTATTTGGAGACAGCCAACAGGGCAAGGGAATACACAATAAATGATGGGATATTGAGAAGTATAGAGGAACAGAGGGAACTTGGAGTGCATGTTCATAGATCCCTGAATATGGCTGGGCAGGTAGATAAGGCGGAAGGGATACTTGCCTTTATTGGCCAAGGCAGAGAACATAAGAGCATGGAGGTTACTCTGGAAATGTATAAAACATTGGTTAGAACACAGCTGGAGGACTGTGTACAGTTCTGGTCACTGCACTGTCGGAAAGATGTGGCTATATTAGAGAGGGTACAGAGGAGATTTACGAGGATGTTGTCTGGATTGGAGAATTTTAGTTCTGAGGAAATATTGGATAGGTGAGGGTTGTTTTCTTTGGAATAGAAGAGGCTGAGGGGAGACCGAATTGAAGTGTAGAAAATGATGATGGGTCTAGATAGAGTGGTTAGGAAGGACCTATTCCCCTTGGCTGAGGGGTCCATAATCAGGTGCATAGATTTAGGGTAAGAGGTAGGAAATTTAAAAGGGATTTGAGGAGAAATGTTTTCAGCCAGAGGGCGGTGGGGATCTGCAACTCACTGCCTGGGAGGGTGGTAGAGGCAGAAACCCTCACAACAATTAAAAAGTACTTGCATATGCACCTGAAGTGTCCTAAACTACAAGGGTATTATTACGACCGACCGCACAAGTCAAAGCCCCACAATCAAAATATACAATTTTGATAGTGGTGGGAGAAACACACTGTTGATTCAGTCCCGTCCCTCACAGATCGCCTGACATTTTATACAATCCAAATTAAAGAAAGATCCAGCCAAATTGTACCATCTATTAACCCCCGAATAAGGTTAACCAAACCAGGTGTCTTTAGATCAACAAATAAACTGTTTAATTAGAAAAACTAAATTCTTAAACACTGCTAACATATAAACATTTAAAACAGAAAAGAATAGTGTCTTTGCATATTTACGGTCCTGCCAAAGTGAAATCTTCCCATGTGGAATAGTCCAATGTTGCTTGAAGTCCTCACAGCCGTGTGATGGGGGGAGAAGATAAAAAGGTTCTTCAACAGTCTAGTTCAGCAGTTGAATTGATGCTGTTCTTCTCCAGCGATAAATTTCAACAATTACAGTTCAGTAGTTAAAGGAATTGGTTATTTTCTTTTAAGAAATTAATCTGGCTTGACATCAGAATTCTGGGAGTATAATAAATAGGGTTTAAATAAACCAAAGTGAGCTCTCTTTTCCTTCAGTATATGCTGGATGATAATCTGTGTCTGTCTCTGTTAACAGTGTCTCAAAAGC
Organism: Heterodontus francisci; assembly: GCF_036365525.1. Taxonomy (NCBI): domain Eukaryota; kingdom Metazoa; phylum Chordata; class Chondrichthyes; order Heterodontiformes; family Heterodontidae; genus Heterodontus; species Heterodontus francisci. The sequence goes on along the minus strand of NC_090404.1, from coordinate 40,383,788 downwards.
CAGTTTTTCCAACTAATTTCAAATGTCAATTGGAAACAATGTATCTCTCGATCTTCAGTCTGAGTGGCTGTATCCCGGGGCAACGAGAATACATTCTTTGACTCAGTCTCTGGAGCTTGTTGCCTTAAAGCAGTACTGCTCCTTTTCCAGCCTGAAAGGCACACCGCATTCTTCCTGGAAAAAAAATACAGGATCATAACACTATGGACCAAGAGCTGGAAAGCGGGATTAGGCTGGATGGTTCCTTGTCAGCCAGCGAGGACACGCTGGGCCGAATGGCCTCCTTCCGTACTGTAAATTTCCAGGATTCTAAGTTGAGGAACAACCCACTTAGGTAACGATACAGGGGCTGTAACCTCTCACACTGAATATATACATGGCCCATGGACTCTTAAAGGCTGCAAACATCACATGCAGCCTGAGAGTGGGTGAAGCTGCTTAAAACCCTATTGTCCAGGATGCCCCATCTCCTGGGCACTCGGACCCAGTTGGAAACAGAGTTTGTCAGGTTCTGTTTGCTCTCTGTGCCCTCACCAAGATGGCTGTGCTTGCACCCTGACCCCGCCCTGTCCAAGATGGTGGCCAGAGACCCCTCTCCCCCGGGCCTGTCACCACAAGGTAAACATGGGGCCTCTTGGCCTACCCCAGGTGTATATGAAGCCTCCCAGCCCACCCACGGCTCTAATTCCTCCCCTGTACCCACAATCTCCTCTCGCCTCCCGATCCACCTGGTCCATCTCCATTACCTACGCTGGACATGCTCAGCGCACAGTCTGATTCCGCGCCGATGCACTCAGCCCCTGTGGTCATTGAAAAGGGACTGACCCTTATCACGGGAGTCCTGGGTAATGAATCCTCCACTGAAAGCTCCAAATATTGAATGGATGATTTTGTGTCATCCCATTGAGATCAGGGCCAGAGAGACAATGGAAAAATTATTAAATAAATTATACAGAAACCCGAGTGCCCGGGACATCAACTATAGTGTGAAGTACAGTGGGAATTCTGTTCTTCACCCAAATTTGGACTCAGGAATTAGAGGGATGTTTTCATAACTTGTAGTTGACACCAAACTGGATGATAGAACTAATAATGAGGAGGAGTGCATTGAAATCCAGGAAGACATAAACAGGCTGGCAGACTGGACAGAAATGGGAAATGAAATTCAACATAGTGAAATGTGAACTGGTTCATTTTGGGAGGAGGAATAAGGAGGCCAGTTATCGGTTGGAATGCAAGAAATTAAATGGAGCAGAGGAGCAAAGAGATCTGGGAACAGAGTCACATAAATCACTAAAAGGAGCAACACAAGTCGATAAGAGAGCAAAGAAAGAACAAAGAACAGTCCAGCACAGGAACAGGCCATTCGGCCCTCCAAGCCTGCGCCAATCTTGATGCCTGTCTAAACTAAAACCTTCTGCACTTCCGGGAACTGTATCCCTCTATTCCCATCCTATTGATGTATTTGTCAAGATGCCTCTTAAATGTCGCTATCGTACCTGCTTCCACCACCTCCCCCGGCAGCAGGTTCCAGGCATTCACCACCCTCTGTGTAAAGAACTTGCCTCGCACATCCCCTCTAAACTTTGCCCCTTGCACCTTAAACCTAAGTCCCCGAGTATCTGACTCCTCCACCCTGGGAAAAAGCTTGACTATCCACTCTGTCCATGCCGCTCATAACTTTGTAAACCTCTATCATGTCGCCCCTCCACCTCCGTCATTCCAGTGAAAACAATCCGAGTTTATCCACCTCTCCTCATAGCTAATGCCCTCCAGACCAGGCAACATCCTGGGAAACCTCTTCTGTACCCTCTCCAAAGCCTCCACGTCCTTCTGGTAGTGTGGCGACCAGACCTGCACGCAATATTCTAAGTGTGGCCTAACTAAAGTTCTGTACAGCTGCAGCATGACTTGCAATTTTTATACTCTATGCCCCGACCGATGAAGGCAAGCATGCCGTATGCCTTCTTGACTACCTTATCCACCTGCGTTGCCACTTTCAGTGACCTGTGGACCTGTACGCCCAGATCTCTCTGCCTGTCAATACTCCTAAGGGTTCTGCCATTTATTGTATACCTCCCACCTGTATTAGACCTTCCAAAATGTATTACCTCACATTTGTCCGGATTAAACACCATCTGCCATTTCTCCGCCCAAGTCTCCAACCGATTTTTTTCCTGCTGTATCCTCTGACAATCGTCATCATCATCCGCAACTCCACCAACCTTTGTGTCGTCTGCAAACTTACTAATCAGACCAGCTACATTTTCCTCCAAATCATTAAAATATACTACAAACAGCAAAGGTCCCAGCAGTGATCCCTGCGGAACACCACGAGTCACATCCTCCATTCAGAAAAGCACCCTTCCACTGCTACCCTCTGTCTTCTATGACTGACCCAGTTCTGTATCCATCTTGCCAGCTCACCTCTGATCCCGTGTGACTTCACCTTTTCTACCAGTCTGCCATGAGGGACCTTGTCAAAGGCTTTACTGAAGTCCATATAGACAACATCCACTGCCCTTCCTTCATCAATCATCTTTGTCACTTCCTCAAAAAACTCGATCAAGTTAGTGAGACACGACCTCCCCTTCACAAAACCATGCTGTCTCTCACTAATAAGTTCGTTTGTTTCCAAATGGGAGTAAATCCTGTCCCGAAGAATCCTCTCCAATAATTTCCCTACCACTGACGTAAGGCTCACCGGCCTATAATGTCCTGGATTACCCCTGCTCCCCTTCTTAAACAAAGGAACAACATTGATTATTGTCCAGTCCTCTGGGACCTCACCTGTAGCAAATGAGGACACCAAGATTTCTGTCAAGGCCCCAGCAATTTCTTCCCTTGCCTCCCTCAGTATTCTGGGGTAGATCCCATCAGGCCCTGGGGACTTATCTACCTTAATGCTTTGCAAGACACCCAACACCTCCTCCTTTTTGATAATGAGATGACTGAGACTATCTGCACTCCCTTCCCTGGACTCATCATTCACCAAGTCGTTCTCTTTGGTGAATACTGAAGCAAAGTACTCATTTAGTACCTCGCCCATTTCCTCTGGCTCCACACATAGATTCCTTCCTCTGTCCTTGAGTGGGCCAACCCTTTCCCTGGTTACCCTCTTGCTCTTCATATACATATAAAAAGCCTTGGGATTCTCCTTCATCCTGTTTGCCAATGACTTCTCATGACACCTTTTAGCCCTCCTCACTCCTTGCTTAAGTTCCTTCCTACTGTCTTTAGATTCCTCAAGGGCTTCATCTGTTCCTAGCCTTCCAGCCCTTATGAATGCTTCCTTTTTCTTTTTGACCAGGCTCACAATATCCCGCGTTATCCAAGGTTCCTGAAACTTGCCAAACTTGTCTTTCTTCCTCACAGGAACATGCTGGTCCTGGATTCTAATCACCTGACGTTTGAAAGACTCCCATATGCCAGATGTTGATTTACCCTCAAACAGCCGCCCCCAACCTAATTTCTTCAGTTCCTGCCTAATATTTTTATAATTAGCCTTCCCCTAATTTCGCACCTTCACCCGAGGACGACTCTTATCCTTATCCACAAGTACCTTGAAACTTACGGAATTATGGTCACTGTTCCAGAAATGCTCCCTGACTGAAATTTCGACCACCTGGCCGGGCTCATTCCCCCAATACCAGGTCCAGTACGGCCCCTTCCCCAGTTGGACTGTCTACATATTGTTTCAAGAAGCCCTCCTGGATGCTCCTTACAAATTCTGCCCCATCCAAGCCCCTAGCACTAAGTGAGTCCCAGTCAATATAGGGGAAGTTAAAATAACCCACCACCACAACCCTGTTACCTTTACAACTTTCCAAAATCTGTCCACATATCTGCTCCTCTACCTCTCGCTGGCTGTTGGGAGGCCTGTAGTAAACCCCCAAAATCATGACTGCACCCTTCCTATTCCTGAGCTCCACCCATATTGCCTCACTGCATGACCCCTCTGAGGTGTCCTCCCGCAGTACAGCTGTGATATTCTCCTTAAGATGTTCTTTTCGAGAGGAATACAATGTAACAGCAGGGAGGGAATGTTAAATTTATAGAGAACCTCACTTAGAAGGACTGTGAGCCGTTCTGGTCTCCAGATTAAAAAAGGATATTGAAGACTGAAGAAAGTGCAGAATAGATTTACAAAGATGTCACCAGAGAGGATGTTACTATCCAGCAAGATTGAGCAGGCTGGGGATCCTTTCTCTGGAAAAGAGAAGACTAGGAGGAGATCTGATAGAGGTCTTTAAAATTGTCAGTCAGTCAGAACAAGGGGGCAGCAATATAATACAGACATTAACAGGTCAAATAGAGAACTTAGGAGGAATTTCTCTTCTCAGAGAGTGGTGAGAATGTGGAACTCACTGCCATGTGGAGTGGTTGAAGGTGATAACAATGATGTGTTTAAGGGGAGGCTCAATACATTTATGAGGGAGAAGGGACTAGAGGGATATGAGGGCAGGGTGGGACGAGGTAATCAGTTTGGGAGGAGGCACATGTGGATTATAAACAGCAGCACAGACTAGAGGGGCTGAACGGCCTGTTTCTGGGCTGTAATTCTGTGTACATTCAGCCTGGGTGGATTAATGCTCAGGTTCACTGGGCCCAGGGGTGGATTAATGAAAGTTCTGGCTCTATGTTTTAGACGATGCTGCCGAGTATTGCAGGTGATGGAGAAGAGTTTCTCTCTATCTACCCTGTCAGTTTCAATTAATATCTTGAAAAGTTTAATCAAATCACCCCTTAATCTTCTGAATTCCAGGGACTACAACCCTCACAGTGAGGTGATTCATTCTGGCAGAAGGAATAGGGAGAGGCAACAAACACTTAATGGTACAGTTCTAAAGAATTTGCAGGGATAGAGGGACCTGAGGGTTCATGTGCAGAGATCACTGAAAGTGGAAGGATGTATTGAGGGAACAGTTGGCAAAGCAAATGGGATCTTGGGCCTCATAAATAGAGGTATTGAACACAAAAGGAAGGAAGTGATGCTGAACATTTATAAAGCTCTGGTTAGGCCACAACTAGAGTATTGCATCCAGTTCTGGTCACCACACTTTAGGAAGGATGTGAAGGTCCTTGAGAGGGTGCAGAGATTTATCAGAATGGTTCCTGAGATGAGAGAATTTAACTACAAGGTTAGGTTGGAGGAGCTGGTGTTGTTCTCCTTGGAGCAAAGGAGATTGAGGGGGGATCTGATTGAGGTGTTGAAAATGATGACAGGTTTAGATAAGGCAGACCAAGAAAAGCTGTTCCCATTAGCTGATGATACAAGGATTAGTGGACACAGATTCTGGTTTTGAGATACAGGAGGGATGTGAGGAAGCAGTTTTTTTACACAGTGAATGGTAATGACCTGGAACTCACTGCCTACGAGGGTGGTGGAAGTGGAGATGATCAATGATTACAAAAGGAAATTGGATGGGCACTTGAGGGAAATAAACCTGCAGGACTATGGGGATTGAGTGGGGGAATGGGACTGACTGGATTGTTTAACAGAGAGTGGGATTAGAATTAGAATATTACAGCGCAGTACAGGCCCTTCGGCCCTCGATGTTGCGCCGATCATCTGACCTACACTATTCCATTTACATCCATATGTCTATCCAATGACCACTTAAATGCCCTTAAAGTTGGCGAGTCTACTACTGTTGCAGGCAGGGCGTTCCACGCCCCTACTACTCTCTGCGTAAAGAAACTACCTCTGACATCTGTCCTATATCTTTCACCCCTCAACTTAAAGCTATGTCCCCTCGTGTTTGCCATCCTCATCCGAGGAAAAAGACTCTCACTATCCACCCTATCTAACCCTCTGATTATCTTGTATGTCTCTATTAAGTCACCTCTCCTCCTCCTTCTCTCTAACGAAAACAACCCCAAGTCCCTCAGCCTTTCCTCGTAAGACCTTCCTTCCATACCAGGCAACATCCTAGTAAATCTCCTCTGCACCCTTTCCAAAGCTTCGACATCCTTCCTATAATGCGGTGACCAGAACTGCACGCAATACTCCAGGTGCGGCCTCACCAGAGTTTTGTACAGCTGCATCATGACCCCGTGGCTCTGAAACTCGATCCCCCTACTAATAAAGGCTAACACACCATATGCCTTCTTAACAGCCCTATTAACCTGGGTAGCAACTTTCAGGGATTTATGTACCTGGATACCAAGATCTCTCTGCTCATCTACACTACCAAGAATCTTCCCATTAGCCCAGTACTCTGCATTGCTGTTACTCCTTCCAAAGTGAATCACCTCACACTTCTCCGCATTAAACTCCATTTGCCATCTCTCAGCCCAGCTCTGCAGCCTATCTATGTCCCTCTGTACCCTACAACACCCTTCGACACTATCCACAACTCCACCGACCTTCGTGTCATCCGCAAATTTACTAACCCACCCTTCTACACCCTCATCCAGGTCGTTTATAAAAATGACAAACAGCAGTGGCCCCAAAACAGAACCTTGCGGTACACCACTAGTAACTAAACTCCAGGATGAACATTTGCCATCAACCACCACCCTCTGTCTTCTTTCAGCTAGCCAATTTCTGATCCAAAGCTCTAAATCACCTTCAACCCCATACTTGCGTATTTTCTGCAATAGCCTACCGTGGGGAACCTTATCAAACGCCTTACTGAAATCCATATACACCACATCCACGGCTTTACCCTCATCCACCTGTTTGGTCACCTTCTCGAAAAACTCAATAAGGTTTGTGAGGCACGACCTACCTTTCACAAAACCGTGCTGACTATCGCAAATGAACTTATTCTTTTCAAGATGATTATAAATCCTGTCTCTTATAACCTTTTCCAACATTTTACCCACAACCGAAGTAAGGCTCACAGGTCTATAATTACCAGGGCTGTCTCTACTCCCCTTCTTGAACAAGGGGACAACATTTGCTATCCTCCAGTCCTCCGGCACTACTCCTGTCGACAATGACGACTTGATGGAATCAAAAAGCTCATTGTCCTCCTTCTGTGCTGTAATGACTCTGATTCATTTGTGTAATCTCTCCTCGTAATTTAACCCTTGGAGTCCAGGTATCATTCAGGTAAATCTACACTGCACTCCCTCCAAGGCCATTATATCCTCCCTAAGGTGTGGTGCCCAGAACTGAACACAATACTCCAGGTGTGGTCTAACCAGGGCTTTGTGTATCTCAGTGCTTTTCCACTCTCACTGATACCTGAAATCTTTTCCCACAGACAGAACAGACAAACCTTTCTCCTTCCACATTCAAAGGCCGATGATATCCAGGTCCTGATGTATCGAGTGACTCTGTCAGATCTTGATGTGATGTTTGGCTCGAGATTCCCCATCTGCATATCCCCTGCTTCTAAGCCCCTGTAAAAGGAGTTAACAAAAACCATCACTGTCAGTCCAGGATAGAAATTCACAACATTCTCTCCTCCTGCTTCCTGGCCCAGGATGATTGTACATGCACCCTGCTGTACATTGTCCTGAGGGAGGCCACACACCAGCCTGGATTCACGTCTGCGACTGCAGAAACGCCTGTGTATTCCCCAATCAAATCTCCTATCACTATTGCTCATTCAGTCAGCTTTGTGACCCTCTGTGAAGCTGATCCAACTGTGCTGCCATGGCCTTGACTCTGGCTGCACTCCTTAGATGAACCATCACTTTCATCAGTATTCAGAACTGAATACTGGTTGGAGAGTGAGATGCACTCAGGGGTCTCCTGCATTCCCTGCCTGTTTCTTCTTGACTGTCAGTTGGCCACCCATTGCCTCTCTCCCTCCATACTCTGAAGCTGCAGGGTGACCATATCTATAAACGTGCTGTCCACAAATCTCTCACCTCATGGATGCACCGCAGTGACACCAGCTGCAGTTCATGCTCCGAAAACCGGAGCTCGAGCTGCTGCAACTTGTTTTATCTTCATCCATGTGATGTGGGTGTTGCTGGCTCGGCCAGTATTTATTGTCCATCCCAAACTGCCCTTGACAACTGAGAGGCTCGCTCGGCCATTTCAGAGGGCATTTCAGAGTCAGCCACATTGCTGTGGATCTGGAGTCACATGTAGGCCAGACCAGGTAAGGACAGCAGATTTCCCATCTCATGAACCAGATGGCTTTTTAATTGCAGATTTATTAATTGAATTTAAATGTCACCATCTGCCGTGGTGGGATTCGAACCCATGTTCCAGTGACATTACCCCGATGTCACCACCTCCCCCAATGATACTTCCAACACAAATGGTTATCTGGAGTTGGCACATTACACAGGATGTGCACTCCAGAGGTCGGAGCAGCCCCACCATTGGCAGGAATTTGGGACTTGTAACTGCAAAGGCTTTTGTCATCAAAAAGGACTGTAATGTATCAGTGTGGTGTGAGATAGTCAAGTGTTGAATAAGTAAAGAAAATATCTTTGTAAATAGCTGACACCACAATTTACAATCAAAGTGCTGTTTAGTTAATTGTGGATTTCTTTTAGTTTAGTTATTAGAACAAAAGACTTAAAATGTGAAATCTTGTGTAATTTATTAGTGTGGTCTGGGGATTCATATCTCATATTTTTCATATTGACAATCTCTGAGGTCGGAACAACTGGAAAGTGGGATGAACAGATACAATGGGCGGAATGGCCTCCTCCTGTGCTGTAAATAGAGCCAGAGAGTTATGCAGCACAGAAACAGGCCCTTCGGCCCATCCTGTCCGTGCCGGTCATCAAGCACCTAACTATTCTAATCCCATTTTCCAGCACTTGGCCCATAGTCTTGTCTGCTATGGTGTTTCAAGTGCTCATCTAAATACATGGTTAAATGTTGTGAGGGTTCCTGCCTCGACCACCTCTTCAGGCAGTGCTTTTCAGATTCCAACCACCCTCTGGGTGAAATTTTTTTTCGCACAAATCCTCTCGAAACCGCCTGCCCCTTACCTTAAAATCAATGTCTCCTGGTTATTGACACCTCCACGAAGGGAAAAAGTTTCTTCCTATCGAACCTATCAATGCCCCTCATATATGTGAATACCTCAATCATATCCCCCTTCAGCCTTCTCTGCTCTAATGAAAACAACCCCAGCCTTTTCAGTCTCGCTTCATACCTGAAATGCTCCAGCCCAGGCAACATCCTTGTGATACTTCTCTGCACCCTCTCCAGTGCAATCACATCCTTCCTATTGTGTGGTGCCCAGAACTGTACACAGTACTCCAGCTGTGGCCTAACTAGCGTTTTATACAGTTCCACCATAACCTCCCTGCTCTTATATTCTATGCCTCAGCTGATAAAGACAAGTATCCCATATGCCTTCCTAACCACCTTATCTACCTGTGCTGCTGCCTTCAGTGATCTATGGACAAGTACACCAAGGTCCCTCTGTACTTCCTAGGGTCCTCCCATCCATTGTATATTCCCTTGCCTTGTTAGTCCTCCCAAAATGCATCACCTCACACTTCTCAGGATTAAATCCCATTTGCCACTGCTCTGCCCATCTATATCGTCCTGTAATCTGAGGCTTTTCTCCTCACTATTTACGACACCACCAATTTTCGTGTCATCTGCGAATTTACTTATCATGCCTCCTATAATCACGTCTAAATCATTAATGTACACTACAAACAGCAAGGGTCCCAGTCCCGATCCCTGCGGAACACCACTGGTCACAGGTTTCCACTCGTAAAAACAACCCTCGACCATCACCCTCTGCCTCCTGCCACTAAGCCAATTTTGGATCCAATTTGCCAAATTGCCCTGGATACCATGGGCTCTGACCTTCTTAACCACTCTCCCATGTGGGACCTTATCAAAAGCTTACTGAAATCCATGTAGACTACATCAACTGCTTTACCCTCATCTACACACCTAGTCACTGCCTTGAAAAATTCAATCAAGTTAGTTAGACACGATTCAGCAGACCCATTCACCCGCCTCCAGCATTCTCCCTCTACCTGGAGCCCTCCCCTTGGCCTCTTACCCGCTCTTGATCTCTTCATTGAAAACTGTCGGCGAGACATTGGTCGTCTCAATTTCTCTGCCCCCCTCACTCACTCTAACCTGTCCCCCTCTGAACTTGAGGCACTCCGTTCTCTCAGGTCTAACCCCGACATGGTCATCAAACCTGCAGACAAGGGTGGTGCTGTTGTTGTATGGCGTACCGACCTCTACCTTGCAGAAGCTCAACGCCAACTCACAGACACCTCTTCCTACCTCCCTCTGGACCATGACCCCACCACCGAACATCAAGCCACCGTCCAAAGGACTGTCACTGACCTCATCTCCTCTGGAGATCTTCCCTCTACAGCTTCCAACCTCATAGTCCCGCAACCCCGGACAGCCCGCTTCTACCTCCTTCCCAAAATCCACAAACGGGACTGTCCCGGCAGACCCATCGTGTCAGCCTGCTCCTGCCCCACTGAACTTATTTCTTCCTATCTAGACTCTATCTTTTCTCCGCTGGTCCAGTCTCTTCCCACCTACATCCGTGACTCTTCTGACGCCCTACGTCATTTTGACAATTTCCAGTTTCCTGGTCCCAACCGCCTCCTCTTCACTATGGACGTCCAATCGCTCTACACCTCCATCCCCCCACCAGGATGGTTTGAGGGCTCTCCGCTTCTTCCTGGAACAGAGGCCCAACCAGTCCCCATCCACCAACACCCTCCTCCGCCTGGCTGAACTTGTTCTCACATTGAACAACTTCTCCTTCAACTCCATGCATTTCCTTCAAGTAAAAGGTGTCGCTATGGGTACCCGCATGGGTCCTAGTTATGCCTGTCTTTTTGTGGGATATGTCGAGCATTCTTTGTTGCAGTCCTACTCAGGCCCCCTCCCCCAACTCTTTTTCTGGTACATTGATGACTGTATCGGTGCCGTTTCCTGCTCCCGCCCCGAACTGGAAAACTTTATCAACTTTGCTTCCAATTTCCACCCTTCTCTCACCTTTACATGGTCCATCTCTGACACTTCCCTTCCTCGACTTCTCTGTCTCCATCTCTGGGGATAGGTTGTCTACCAATATCCATTATAAGCCCACTGACTCCCACAGCTACCTCGACTACACTTCTTCACACCCTACCTCCTGTAAGGACTCCATTCCATTCTCCCAGTTTCTCCGTCTCCGACGCATCTGCTCTGATGATGCTACCTTCCATGACGGTGCTTCTGATATGACCTCCTTTTTCCTCGACCGAGGATTTCCCCCCACTGTGGTTGACAGGGCCCTCAACCGTGTCCGACCCATTCCCCGCACCTCTACCCTCACCCCTTCCCCTCCCTCCCAGAACCGTGACAGGGTTCCCCTTGTCCTCACTTTTCATCCCACCAGCCTCCATATCCAAAGGATCATCCTCCGCCATTTTCGCCACCTCCAGCGTGATGCCACTACCAGTCGCATCTTCCCCTCCCTTCCCCTGTCAGCATTCCGAAGGGATCGTTCCCTCCGCGACACCCTGGTCCACTCCTCCATTACCCCCACCACCTCGTCCCCGTCCCAGGGCACCTTCCCTTGCAATCGCAGGAGGTGTAATACCTGCCCATTTACCTCCTCTCTCCTCACTATCCCAGGCCCCAAACACTCCTTTCAGGTGAAGCAGCGATTTACTTGTACTTCTTTCAATGTAGTATACTGTATTCGCTGCTCACAGTGTGGTCTCCTCTACATTGGGGAGACCAAGCGCAGACTGGGTGACCGCTTTGCAGAACATCTCCGCTCAGTCCGCAAGCAGGACCCTGAGCTTCCGGTTGCTTGCCATTTCAACACTCCCCCCTGCTCTCATGCTCACATCTCTGTCCTGGGATTGCTGCAGTGTTCCAGTGAACATCAACACAAGCTCGAGGAACAGCATCTCATCTACCGATTACTACACTTCTTCACACCCTACCTCCTGTAAGGACTCCATTCCATTCTCCCAGTTTCTCCGTCTCCGACGCATCTGCTCTGATGATGCTACCTTCCATGACGGTGCTTCTGATATGACCTCCTTTTTCCTCAACCGAGGATTTCCCCCCACTGTGGTTGACAGGGCCCTCAACCGTGTCCGACCCATTCCCCGCACCTCTACCCTCACCCCTTCCCCTCCCTCCCAGAACCGTGACAGGGTTCCCCTTGTCCTCACTTTTCATCCCACCAGCCTCCATATCCAAAGGATCAGCCTGCCGGACTGAACATTGAGTTCAATAATTTCAGAGCATGACAGCCCCCCACTTTACTTTCATTTTTAGTTATTTTTTCTTCTTTTTTTTCTTCCTTTTTTTTTACATTCCTTTTTACATTTTTTAACAATCTTTTTTTGCATTTATTTCATTTCATCTTAGTTTGTTCAGTTTGCTTACTCACTGTTTTTTTCAGGTTGTTTTTCTTCAGGTTTGCACTTGCTGCTGTTCAATATTCAGTATATTCACACCTAATCTGTACTAATGCTTTGTCTTTCAACACACCATTAACATATTGTTTGCCTTTGCTCCGTGACCTTTTGGTCAGCTATGTGGCCTGGTCCAATCTGCACCTTCTCCTTTGTTATCTCTTGCCCAACCCCCACCTCACTTGTTTATAATCTGTGACTTTTCTAATATTTGTCAGTTCCGAAGAAGGGTCACTGACCCGAAACGTTAACTCTGTTTCTCTTTCCACAGATGCTGCCAGACCTGCTGAGTGAATCCAGCATTTCTTGTTTTTGTTTCAGATTTCCAGCATCTGCAGTATTTTGCTTTTATTTTAGTTAGACACGATGTCCCCCTGACAAAGCCATGCTGACTATCCCTGATTAATCCCTGCCTCTCCAAGTGGAGATTAATCCTGTCCCTCAGAATTTTTTCCACTATTTTCCCAACCACTGATGTTAGACTCACTGGCCTGTAAGTACCTGGTTTATCCCTGCTACCCTTCTTGATAATGGCACCACATTCGTAGTCCTCCAGTCCTCTGGTACCTCTCCTGTGACCAGAGAGGATCTGAAAATTTATGTCAGAGCCCTCTCCTCCCTTGCCTCACAGAACAGCCTGGGATACATCTCATCTGGGACTGGGGATTTATCCACTTTTAAGCCCGCTAAAACAGCTAACACTTCCTCACTTTCAATGCTAATATGTTCAAGTGTATCACAATCCCCCTCCCTGATCTCTACACCTACATCATCCTTCTCCATAGTGAACACAGATGCAAAGTAATCATTCGCATTTTCCTTGATCTTGCCCGCCAGTGTTTTTTCATGCCCCCTCTTTGCTCTCCTAATTACTTTTTTTGTACCCCCGCTACACTTTCTATCCTCCTCTAGTACCTCCGCTGTTTTCAGCACTTTGAATCTGCCATAAGCCTCCTTCTTTTTTCCTGATCCAATCCTCTATATCCCTTGACATCCAGGGTTCCCTGGACTTGTTGGTCCTACCCTTCACCTTTACGGGTACATGTTGCCTCTGAACCCTCACTATTTCCTCTTTGAATGACTCCCACTGGTCTGATATAGACTTTCCGACAAGTAGCTGCTCCCAGTCCACTTTGGCCAGATTCTGTTTTATCATATTGAAATCGGCCTTCCCCCAATTCAGTACTTTTATTTCCAGCCCGCCTTTGTCTTTTTCCATAATTACCTGAAATCTTAGAGTTATGATCACTATTCCCGAAATGTTCCCCCATCGACACTTCTACCACTTGCCCAGCAGCATTCCCTGGGATTAGGTCCAGTACTGCGCCTTTTCTTGTTGGACTTTCTAGGTACTGGCTCAAAAAAGTCTCCTGTATATATTTTAAGAATTCTGCCCCCTTTAAGTCTTTTACACTCAGACCATCCCAGTTGATTAGGTAAGTTGAAATACGCTACTATTATTACTCCATTATTTTTACACCTCTCAGAGATTTGCCTACATATCTGCTCCTCTATCTCTCCCTGACTGTTTGGAGGCCTGCAGTACACTCCCAGCCAAGTGATTGTCCCCTTTTTGTTTTTAAGTTTGACTCATCTGGCCTCATTTGAAGAACCTTCTCGGATATCATCCCTCCTTACTGCAGTAATTGACTCCTTAATCAACAGTGCAATGCGACCTTCTCTTTTATCCCTTCTCCTGTCACACCTGAAGATTCAATACCCTGGAATATTGAGTTGCCAGTCCTGCCCTTCCCTCAACCATGTCTCTGTGATAGCAACAATATCATAATCCCATGTGCTAATCAACACCCTCAATTCATCGGTCTTACTAGTCAGACTCCTTGTATTAAAATAAATGCAATCCAGCCTTGCATTTGTCACTTGTGCCTTAACAGGTCTATATTTGCTCTGCCTAACAGACTGACTCAGTTTCTCTTCTATATTTGACAGAGCATCACCCGCTCCTATACCTCCACTCTGTATCCCATTCCTCTGCCAAATGTGTTTAAACTGCCCCCAACAGCACTCGTAAACCTCCCAGCAAGGATGTTCGTCCAACTTGTGCAGCTCCCACCTTTGCCAGAAACAGACCCAGTGATCCAGGAAGCTAAAGCCCTCCCTCCTGCACCATCTCTTCAGCCACGCATTCATCTGCTCTATCCTCCTATTCCTATACTCACTAGCATGTGGCACTGGAGTAATCCAGAGATTTCAACCTTTGAGGTCCTGCTTTTTAATCTGCTACCTAGCTCCTCGTCCCTCTTTCAGGTCCTCATCCCTCTTTTCACCCCCGTCGCTGGTACCAATGTGTTCCACGACCTCTGAATGTTCACCACCCACCCCCCACCACCTTCAGAATGTCCTGCAGCCGCTCTGTGACATCCTTGACCCCAGCACCAGGGAGGCAACATACCATCCTGGAGTCACTTTGTGGCCACAGAAACACCTATCTGGACCCCTTAGGATAGAATCCCCTTTCACTATAGTTCTTCCACTCCTTTTCCTCCCCTGCTGTGCAGCAGAGCCATGCGTGGTACCACAAACTTGGCTGTTGCTGCTTTCCCCTGGGAGGTCATTCCCCCCCCCAACAGTATCCAAAGTGGTATATCTGTTTGAGAGGGGGATGGCCACAGGGGACTCCTGCACTACCTGCCTGCGCCTACTACTCCATCTGGTGGTCACCCATCTCATTTCTGCCTGTGCAGCCATTACCTGCAGTGTGACCACCTCTCTAAACGTGCTATCCACAACGTCCTCAGCATCGCGGATGCTCCACAGTGAATCCACCCGCAGCTCCAGCTCCGTAATGCGGGTAGCCAGTAGTTGCAGCTGGATACACTTCCTGCACACATGGTCGTCAGGGACACTGGAAGCATCCCTGATTTGCCACATCGCGCAGGAGGAGCATATCACGGGGCTGAGCTCTCCTGCCATGACTTAGTACTCACTTTATCACTCAAGGTCTTTTTTCAAACAAAAAACAACTTTCCCCTTATTATTTAAAGCTATTTAAATTGACTAACAGTTGTTACTTACCCAACTAATCACCTTGAAAAGTTACTGTGATATCACTAAGTCCTTTTTTTCCCTCTTTTGAGTCTCAGCGCATGCCGAGACACACAGGGAGCCTGTCGCCGCTCTGGATCAGCTTCCTCACAGGTCCGCCAGTCACCGCTCCGCTCCCAGGTAAGTAAGGGCCTTGAGCCCCGCTCTTCATTTACAGCCTGTCGCTGCTCCTGATCAGCCTCCTTGCAGATCCGCTAGTCACCGCACCGCTCCCAGGTAAGTAAGGGCCTCGAGCCCCGCTCTTTATTTATAGCCTGCCATGTTTTATGTTTTCTATTTTCTATTGCACAGGATGTGCACTGCAGAGGTTGGAGCAGCCCTGCAATTCCTCTAAATATTAGATAATAAACTTGCTACTACAAGCGGCACAGTGGTTAGCACCACAGCCTCACAGCTCCAGTGATTCTGGGTACTGCCTGTACGGAGTTTGCAAGTTCTCCCTGTGACCGCGTGGGTTTCTGCTGGGTGCTCCGGTTTCCTCCCACAGCCAAAGATTTGCAGGTTGATAGGTAAATTGGCCATTGTAAATTGCCCCAAGTGTAGGTTGGGGAATTGAGGGGATGTGGTAGGAATATGGGATTAATGTAGGATTAATATAAATGGCTGGTTGATGGTCGGCACAGACTCGGTGGGCCGAAGGGCCTGTTTCAGTACTGTATCTCTAAATAAATAAATAATAAACCTCAATACTTAAAAATAAAGACTCACCGGCTACTCACTTCCCTTCTCTTGGTGTCAGTTAAATCTCAGGAAGCTGCCCCTTATTCTGATGAAAACTGGAATGTTTAATTTCCAGCTCCTTGAACAAACTTCCTAACTTTGGAGAAAGGGAAACAACGTTTGCACCATCACTTTAATGCGGCCCCACTCACTGACCGGCGACTTTGATTCCAGGCCTGAGAGCCGCTGAAACTCGTTGTGACTGAGGCTGCGCTCAGCTTCCGGGAGCCGCACCGTGCATGCTCCGCGCAAACAGGCGGACTCGATGGGGCGGAGCCTTCTGACGCCTGCGTGTTGCGGTTCTTGGGATGGAGATAGGCCGTATTTATGCACGCGGTGCATTCTGGGCAGTATATGCTGCCATTTACCAGTCGGAGAATGGACGGGTAGTTCATGTTTCATACTCAAAAATAAAATGGTGTAAAACAGCGAAAATATATTAACGACGCGTTTGCTGGCAACGTAACCAAATAGGTGATGCAGCACTGGTACATGCGCAAATGCAGCCTCATCGACTGAAACGTCACTGTGCCTCAGGCAGCTGCCAGGAGTAAAGATGGCGCTGCTGAATTTGACACAAATCACGAATTAAATCCAAACCGCCTCAATGGTCGCATTCAGGTCCCTGCTCCCTCCCGTGATCGCCGCTTCAATCGCCGCATTCAGTTTCATGCTCAATCCACGCTCCCTCCGATGCCCTTTGACTCGTCATTTTCAATGACTCTCCGCTCTCCCACTCGCCACTCCCTTCCAGCGCTTATTGGGAAGTTCAATGGCGGGGCTTCAACCCAACATTATCGGCGTTAAAAAAAATGTTCACGGTTCACCGCATTGGAGTCCATGCGCAGTGCCGAACTGCTTTTCGCGGAAGCGCAATGCCAAGCAGTGTGAGTGATGGCGGCGGACAAGGTCCTTGTGAGTTGTATCACACACGACACCCCCTTCCCTCCGAGGATGTTTTACTGGAGTTGTGTTGCTGAGTGTTTCGAAACTCTGTCTGCAAGAGCTGGAGGAGATTATAGAGATAGTGAGGCGTGAGGGTATGGAGAGATTTGAAAGCAAGGATGAGGATTTTAAAATTGAGGTGATGCTCAACTGGGAGCCTGTGTAGGCCAGTGAGCACAGTGGTGATGGGTGAACAGGACTTGGTTCGAGTAAGGATACAGGCAGCAGAGTTTTGGATGATCTAAAGTTTATGGAGGGTAGAATGTGGGATGCTGGCCAGGAATGTGTTAGAATAGTCAAGTTGAGAGGTAACAAATACATGAATGTAAGTTTCAGTGGCAGATGAGCTGAGACAGTGGTGAAGTCTGGCAATGTTACTGAGGTGGAACTAGGCAGTCTGAGTGATGGTGCTGATATGCAGTTGGAAGCTCATCTTGGGATCAAATATGATACCAAGGTTATGAATGGTCTGGTTTAGCCTCAGACAGTTGCCAGGGAGAAGGATAAAGTTGGTGCCCAGGGAGTGAAGTTCGTGGCAGGAAGTGAAGACTTCCCAATCTTTAATTGGAGAAAATGTCTGTTCATCCAGTACTGGATGTCAGACAGTCAGGATGGTGTGTGACTTGGAGGGGAACTTTGAGGTGATGGTGTTCACATACACCTGCTACCCTGGTCCTTACAGGTGATGGAAGTTGAGGGTTTGGGAGGTTCTGTTCAAAATTCTGGTCCAATTGTACATTCATAAAATCACCCTCTTCTCCTCCCTCCCTCTTTTTCTTCCTCTCCCTCCTTCCTCCTATAGAGGGCAGAGTCTTGTGTAGGTCCAGACGAGTTGGCAGGTTCCCTTCCCTGAAGGACATTAGTGAACCAGTTGGGGTTGTCCATCAATCCAGCAGCTTTCATGGTCACTTTTTCCTATTGCCAGTCCCATGAATTACCAGATTCATTCAGCTCCATTTCACAACCTGCCTTTGTGTTTTTGTGGCTTCTCTCACAGACATTTTTTCCATTTTCAAGCAATTTGACAGGGTTTTAGAAGAGGAGGATTTGCAGTTGTGAAATGCAAAGCAAACATTTGATCGAGTTCTGAAGGACTTGCCCAATTTATCGTAACCCAAATATCACTGGATTTTGAACATGGAAGGAAAAAGCACTGATCACAGTGGGGAGAAACTGTACACGTGTTCTGTGTGTGGAAGAGGTTTCAGCCGATCATCGGGCCTGTCGAAATACAAGTGCAGTCACACTGGGAAGAAACCATGTAAATATGGGAACTGTGGAAAGGATTGAATTATCCATTTGAGCTGGAAACCCATCCATGCAGTCACACTCTGGAGAGGCTGTTCACCTGCTCTGAGTGTGGGAAGGGATTCACTCAGTCATCCTACCTGCTGACACACCAGCGAGTTCATACTGGGGAGAGACCTTTTAAATGTCCAGATTGTGGGAATTGCTATAAATGTTCTACTGAACTGATGTCCCATCAACGTGTTCACACTGAGGAGAGACCGTTCAGGTGTTCTTATTGCAGGGCTGGGTTCAAGCAATCATCTGAACTCACTGTACACCAGTGCAGTCACACTGCAGAGAGACCGTTCATCTGCTCTGTGTGTGGGAAAGGATTCATTACTTCATCCCACCTGCTCAGACACCAGCGAGTTCACAATGGGGAGAGGCCATTCACCTGTTCAGAACACAGTAGGGGATTCACTACTTCATCCAACCGGCTGACACACCAACGAGTTCACACTGGGGAGAGGCCGTTCACCTGCTCAGAGTGTGGGAAGGGATTCACTACTCCATCCCATCTTGTGACACACCAGCGAGTTCACACTGGGGAGAGACCATTCACCTGCTCAGAGTGTGAGAAGAGATTTACAACTTCATCCAACCTGCTGACACACCAGCGAGTTCACAAGTAACTCAGGGCTGAGAAATGTCCATGAAACAGCAGATTTCCAACATTGGGATTTTGGAAATCCAACAATAGGTTCTCCCTTTCCGGCCGTGACCGGCTTTGACAAAAATTAAAGCAATCAGTTCTGATGTTCTTTTTTTAAAGTTGACAAAATACAAAACTGCTCGGTGGTCTTTTTACCTGTTTTTAAGTTGTGTTTATTTTTTATAGTCAGTGGAAAGGAAATTGAAGCAGGATAGTAAGTGGGTGGATGTGCATACTCCTCCACAACTTCTGTGTGTTAGTGTTCTGTAAATTTCCAAAAAGGAGGCGTGTTTATACACAGACCAATTCCCAATGTTTGTTTTTGCCTTCATGGGATATCTTAGCATAGACCACCTGAGAAATGACACAGCTCATTTGACATGGCTTAAAATTAATAGTGCAGGATCAGCAGCTGGCAAGTCGCTGGACTGCAGCAAAATGATTGCTCTATCAATAGGAATTTGAAACTTGCTTCCATTTACATTTGAATATTTTGAAGACAGAGGTAGATAGATTCTTGATAAGCAAGGAGGTGGAAGGTTATCGGGGATAGGTGGAAATGTGGAGTAATCAGTTCAGACATGAACTTATTGAATGACAGAGCAGGCTTGAAGGGCTGAGTGGCCGACTCCTGCTCCTAATTTATATGTTTAGACACACACAGCTGTGTACATACAAAGTCATTTCTGAAAACACTGCACAAACTGGTTACTGAATGTGAATATCCTGCAGTGAGCATGAACTGTATAACCTTCATATGTCCTGTGCATTGCAGCAACTGAAGTGATCTGGAATTTCCACTTATCGGTTTGCTCAGGCTGAATTCCATTCATTGTTCATCTCCACTTTCACTGTCCACTGCCCCAGTCACACTGTAAACCTGGAGTCTGTATGAAGCTGGTCTTTGCACCTTAGTGATGCAAAGCAAGGAGTATAACTCTGGCCATCTTTTTTCAATGTGTGGTTTGACATTGCGTAAGATTATCTGGAAAAGCTGTCGTGCACCTGGTTTTGCTTTCTGCTTCGTTCAGGTGATTAACTCAGCACAAAGTAAGAAAAATGACCCCACTTAACGTGAAGTTTCTGGATTGTCAACGTCTGTTAAATGTTTAGTTTTTATTAATTTATATACATATTGATTTTTGCACGTCACTTACCAAGGTGCCAGAATGTGCAGTCTAGTATGCTTCTAAATGTTGCTTTCCAGTGAAGTTGACACATCTTCACAGAACACCTTTTACATGAAAAATCTATAAATAGGCAGAAGCAGGACATTGAGAACATGAAGCTCTGTAAAACCAATTATCAGCTGTCAGGTAAGTCTCATGAAATTGCATTCTGAGTACAGTGTAATTTTATTGATTACATATGCAAAATTGTACAAAATTACCATTACACAACGAGTTTGCTTCATTAAAAGTGCTATAAGTACATGATTCCTTGTCAGAAAAAAATTCTGACTTTTTTGTCTTTGGCAACTAATTTTCAGACCTTTATATCTTTGGCCACTCACCCTTGCATTTGTTGCCCATCCCTAATTGCCCTTGAGAAGGTGGTGGTGAGCTGCCTTCTTGAACCGCTGCAGTCCATGTGAGGTAGGTACACCCACAGTGCTGTTAGGAAGGAAGTTCCAGGATTTTGACCCAGCGACAGTGAAGGAATGGTGATATAGTTCCAAGTCTGGATGGTGTGTGACTTGGAGGGGAACTTGCAGGTGGTGGTGTTCCCATGCATTTGCTGCCTTTGTCCTTCTAGTTGGTCGGGGTTGTGGGTTTGGAAGGTGCTGTCTAAGGAGCCTTAGTGCGTTGCTGCAGTGCACCTTGTAGATGGTGCATTTTATGCATGTCCATAATGTGTCTACTCAGATTTAACTCAAATGTGATTTGTAACCAATAAATTATGTTTCGGGCATGATTTGTCAAGAAAGATTTAATTCATTCACTCAGCAGCTCGAGAGGAACCAGACTCAGGTTTAATGAACATAGAAATAGGAGCTGGAGGAGGCCATTTGGCCCTTCGAGCTGCTGTGCCACTCACCCAGATCAAACACTGGAATAAAAATCCTCCTCCTGGGGCAATTGGATGAGTCCTGGTCTGATAACAGTGTCTGATTCCTGGTCTGATGCTACTGTAGGCAATGCACAAGTGGTGAACCTATTAGTTCCAGTTAGTATCATGTTGCGTGCCCCTGTCTACCATGTGAGAAACTGGGGTTATATTCTGTGATGGGGTGATTGTATATTTTTAAGACATCAAAATGTTATATGGTATAGTTTCATCTTAAAATACCACAGAAAAAAATAGAAGAGGGCATGTTCTCTTTGAGAACTTTCTTGAGCAGACAAAGTTTTATCACCAGGTGCCCTCACACTACACAGTAGTAGATAATTGTGGTCTCCTCTACACTGAGGAGGCTAAATACAGACTGCGTGACCACTTTGTGGAACACCTCCCTTCAGTCTGCAAGCATGGCCCTGCGCTTCCTGTTTCTTATTTTAATTCTCTACCTTGCTCTCAGTCTGACCTATGTCTGAACAGATGAACACATGATCGAGGAGCTGGAGTAGGCTATTCAGACCCTCGAGCCTGCTGCGCCATTCTACAAGATCATGACTGATCTGTTTGTGGATTCAGCTCCACTTTCCTGCCTAACCCTGATATCCTTTGACTCCCTTGTTTGTAAAGACTCTGTCTACCTCTGCCTTAAAAATATTCAATGACCCTACCTCCACTGCTGTCCGGGTAAGAGAGTTCCACAGACTCACGACTCTGAGAGAAATAAATTTCTCCGTCACTCTGTCTTAAATGGGAGAGCCTTTAATTTTAAACTGTCCCCCAGTTTTAGCCTTCCCCAGAAGGGGAAACGTCCTTTCAACATCCACCCTGTCAAGTCACCTCAGGATCTTATATGTTTCAATGAGATCAACTCTCACCCTTCTAAACTCCAATGAATACAGACCCAAACAGTTCATCCTTTCCTCAAAAGATAACCCTTTCTCCCAGGAATCAGTCGAAAGAACCGTCTCTGAACTGCTTCCAATGCAACTATATCCTTTAAGTAAGGAGACCAAAACTGTACAGAATACTCGACATTTGGTCTCACCAATGCCCTCTACAACTGTAGCAAAACATTATTTTATATTCCATTCTCCTTGTAATAAATTACAGCATTGCATAATGGCTGTATCTGGGGCAACCAATTTGCACTTTCCTTGGTAACATCTGAGGCTGGCTTGTTCTCCCTCTCTGTATGGTTGTATCCAACAGCAACCAGAATGCACCTTCTCTAACTCCTGAGGCTTGCTTGTCCTTAAAGCAGTACTGATCATTTGCTGCCTTAAAGACACACCGCACACATCCCCCCCACCCCGAACCAAAAAAAAAAGTAGGATCATAACATCTCCACCCCTGGTGGAATGAAATACCATTCTGAAAATGCATTTCATTACAATGTAAAAAATGAAATTGAAAAAACAAACGATAACACATTTTTGCCCGCATTTACAGATATACACTTTTCAAGAATATTGGGACTACAGCAACAAGTTCCACCAGAACATTTTCAGTTTAAAATTTTTCAAAGATTGTCCCAATTAACCCATTTCAAATTTCCAAGCATAGTCTTCCAGTTGTTTCGTGCTTTCCTTCCAAGTGTCCCTATTGTCCATCACCTCAGCCAGGTGAACTGCACAGCTCGGAGCACTGACCACTACTGGGTTCACTATTCTCTGAGAAGTTTCTTGAGTACCCCTTAACCTATGTGGCATCACGTGACACTGGAAAATCCTGTCCTGGGTAACAGAAGCTGATTTTGTCTTACCCTGGGGTGTCAAAGGAATTTGACAGTATCCCTCCAACACATCTGTCTCTTGAAGACAGATGGTGTTGCCCACTCTGTCCATGCAGTCCTTTAAATGAGAATTTGGGTAGGAGTCTGCCTTCTTTACCATGGTGACCTCTCTTTAGTCTTGGCAAGTTTGTGCCATCCCACCAGCTTTAGACATCAAGACCACCTGTAAATTCCAGCTGTCCTGACTAGGTTCATCTAAGCTGCCCTTCAGCATGCATTGGACTCTGCTTCCACTTGGGCTGGTCTGTCCGGACCTAAACGACAAGGATGTTGCTTTAAAGGAATGTTTCCCCCTACACCCACACCATATGTACATCCTGGCTTATCCCTACAAACTTTTTGAAACTTTGTGAAACAAAAACTGTTCAGTCTTCACGCCGTTTTGCCTCTAAGTGCAAAAGCAATTTGTCTAACTTTCCTACCCATTCTGTATTCACGAATAGGATAGTTGGTGGTTAAATCTGAGAATTACCTAGGCCTACGTTTGCCTCATCCTCACAATCCGTTTCCTTGTCAACAGTCCTGTTTAACTGAAATACCTGTATTGGCTTATCCTCCTCCCTGTAGTGATATAGTTTGAGCATATTAATGTGACACAACCAGTTCTCCCGGTGATCAGGGGTGTTAATAAAGTAACCTACCTTATCCAATCTTTTGATCAATCTATATGGGCCAATGAACCGTGCTTTTAATGGTTGTCCCTGTAATGTAACCACTAAACTAATCAAACAACTTCCCTTCCTGGCCCTCGTGCTAACTGACATTGCAAACAGTTTCCTGTCCTCAGGTACTTCCTGCTCCCTTTTAAAACTGTCATTATCACTCACTTCCTCAAAACCTCCACCCTCAACCTCTCTGTCCTTGTAAACTACCACCTCATCTTCACCCTCTCATTCCTTTCCAAAGTCACTGAATGTCTCTATGTCCCCAATCCGTGTTCACCTTTCCCAGAACTCCATGTTTGAACCTTTCCAATCAGGTTTCCATCACACAGCACCGAAACAGCTCGAATCCATGTCACAAAGGACATTCCTGTGACTGTGGGGCACTATCCCTCCTCAAACTCTTCACTCCCAGTCGACCACACCATCCTCCAACACCTCTCCTCCATTGTCCAGCTGAGTGGGACTGACAAATAAAGAACAAAGAACAGTACAGCACAGGAACAGGCCATTCGGCCCTCCAAGCCTGCGCCGATCTTGATGCCTGCCTAAACTAACACCTTCTGCACTTCAGGGGCCCATATCCCTCTATTCCCTTCCTATTCATGTAATTGTCAAGATGTCTCTTAAACATTGCTATCGTATCTGCTTCCACCACCTCCCCTGACAGCAATTTCCAGGCACTCACCACCCTCTGTGTAAAAAAAACTTGCCTCGCACATCCCCTCTAAACTTTGCCCCTCGCACCTTAAACCTATGTCCCCTAGTAACTGACTCTTCCACCCTGGGAAAAAGCTTCTGACTATCCACTCTGTCCATGCTGCTCATAACTATGTCAACCTCTATCATGTCACCCCTTCACCTCCGTCGTTCCAGTGAAAGCAATCCGAGTTCTTCCAACCTCTCCTCATAGCTAATGCCCTCCAGACCAGGCAACATCCTGATAAACCTCCTCTGTACCCTTTCCAAAGCCTCCACGTCCTTCTGGTAGTGTGGCGACCAGAATTGCACGCAATATTGTAAGTGTGGCCTAACTAAGGTTCTGTACAGCTGCAACATGACTTGCCAATTTTTATACTCTATGCCACAACCGATGAAGGCAAGCATGCCGTATGCCTTCTTGACTACCTTATCCACCTGCGTTGCCACTTTCATTGACCTGTGGACTTGTACGACCAGATCTCTCTGCCTGTCAATACTCCGAAGGGTTCTGCCATTTACTGTATACCTCCCACCTGCATTAGACCTTCTAAAATGCATTACATCACATTTGTCCAGATTAAACTCCATCTGCCGTTTCTCCGCCCAAGTCTCCACCTGATCTATATCCTGCTGTATCCTCTGACAATCCTCATCATTATCCGTAAATCCACCAACCTTTGTGTCGTCCGCAAACTTACTAATCAGACCCGCTACATTTTCCTCCAAATCATTTATATATACTACAAACAGCAAAGGTCCCATCACTGATCCCTGCGGAACACCACTGGTCACATCCATCCATTCAGAAAAACACCCATCCACTGATACCCTCTGTCTTCTGTGACTGAGCCAGTTTTGTATCCATCTTGCCAGATCACCTCTAATCCCGTGTGACTTCACCTTTTGTACCAGTCTGACATGCGGGACCTTGTCAAAGGCTTTACTAAAGTCCATATAGATAACATCCACTGCCCTTCCCTCATCAATCATCTTCGTCACTTCCTCAAAAAACTCAATCAAATTAGTAAGACACGACCTCCCCTCCCTTGGCTCCATTCAGACCTATCCAATCATAGCCAAATAATCTCTAGCAATGGTTTCTCTACTCACCCCATTACCTTTGGAATTTCCCAAGGATCTATCGATGGCCGCCTCTATCCCCCATCTATCTGCTGCCCCTCAGTGACATCATCCAAAGACATGACATCAGGTTCCACATGTGTGCTGATGTCACTCATCTTTACATCACCACCACCTCTCTTGACCCCTCCAGTGTTTCTGTGTTGTCAGCCTGCTTGTCCATTCTAATGCTCTTCTGATTGACCCCCCACCCCACCCTGCATAAACTGCAGCTCATTCAAACTCTGCTGCTGTTTACTCCAAGCATCACAAATTTCCACTCATCCATCATTACTGAGCTCACTGATCTACAATGGCTCCAGGTCTCTAATGCATCCATTTTAAAAATCTCATCGCAAATCTCTTCAAAGCCTCACCCCTCCCTATATCTGTAATCTCCTCCAGCCGGTCAACCAACCCTCAGAGAACTCTGCATTCCTCCAACTCTGACCTCTTACACATCCCTCACTCTCTTTCTGTCCCATTGCCTGTGCCTTCAGTCACTGGCCCTAAGCTCTGGAATTTCCTTCTTACACCTTTCTGCCAGTTCACATCTCTCCTCCTTTAAGACCCTACTAAAAACCTACGTTTTTGACCAAGCTTTTAGTCAGTCCTTCTAATTACCCTTCTTTGGCTCAGTGTCAAATTTTGTCTTATTTTTCCGTTTATGTTCTGAGATGCACCTTCAGAAAATCTCCTACTTTAAAGGTACAGTGCAAATGAAAGGCATTTTTACATCACATTGTAACAGACTGGGGAAGGCAGTATTAAAATAATATTTAGGAATAATGAAGTAAAGTCATAGATCAGCCATCTTCTCATTGAATAGCAGAACAGACTCGAGAGGCTAAAAGGCCAATTCCTGTTTCTATGTCCCGAAGAGACTGAAACACAACTGATGAATGAAAAGTCATGGGAGAACTGGGGAGAAGGCACTGCAACTGGAAACAAGCACGTGAGCAGAGTTAGAGAGTGGGGGAAGTCTGGGGAGATAGTACACAAAGAACTGGAGCAGGCCATTCAGCCCCTCAAACCCGCAGCACATTTCAGTTAGATCCTGCCTCATCAATTAGTTTCCACTTATCTTGAAGAAATTAATATTTCTTGAAGATATATCCAAATATTAAACTTCAGCCCAGTTACTGGGATAATCAACATCAGCAGAAACAAACCCCAACTATCAGAATGAAAATGGTTCAGTCCTGGATGTGATTAACAGCAGCAATAACAGCAGAATCCAAACCCTGCAGTCACTTGTGAACTCGCTGCTGTCGCAGCAGGTTGATTGACTGAGTGAATCCCCTCCCACACATGGAGCAGGTGAACGGCCTCTCCCTCGTGTGAACTCGCTGGGTCTCAACAGGTTGATTGAGTGAGTGAATCCCCTCCCACACATGGAGCAGGTGAACGGTCTCTCCCCAGTGTGAACTCGCTGGTGTGTCAGCAGGTTGATTGACTGAGTGAATTCCCTCCCACACTCAGCGAAGGTGAACGGTCTCTCCCCAGTGTGAACTCGCTGGTGCTGCATCAGGTGATTTTTGCTTTTCAAGCTCTTCTCACAGTCAGAACATTTAAAAGGTTCTGATCAGTGTGAAGAAGATGGTGTGAATTGAGATTGGTTAACAAGTGAATCACTTCCCACATTCATTGCAGGTGAACTGTCTCTCCCCAGTGTGAAGCCGCTGGTGTTCAGTGAGGTTAGATGAGTGAGTGAATCCCTTCCCGCACATGGAACAGGTGAATGGTCTCTCATCTGTGTGAACTCGTTGGTGTGACAGCAGGTGGGATGACTGATCGAATCTCTTCCCACACACAGGGCAGGTTAACGGCTTTTCCCCAGTGTGACTGCGTCGATGGGTCTTGAGTTCAGACGGGTAATTGAATCCCTTCCTACAGTCCCCACATTTTCAAGGTTTCTCCATTGTGCAGATGTCCTTGTGTCTCTCCAAGTTGGATGGTCAGTTGAAGCCTCATCTACACACAGAACACGTGTATGTTTTCTGCCCTCTATGAATGGTGCAATGTCTTTTCAGGCTGTGTAACTGGTGAAAGCTCAGTCACAGTCAGTGCACTGGAACACTCTCACTCGGGTGTGGGTGCCTTGCTGTCTTTCCAGTCACACTGATGTTTGAAATCTTTTCCCGCAGACAGAACGAACATTTCTTGTTCCACATTCAAAAGCCGATGATATTCAGGTGCTGATGAATCAAATGATTCTTTCAGATCTTGATGTGATGTTTGGTTTAAGTTTCCCCGTCAACAAATCCTTCTTTTCTAATACCCTGTTTTCAAGGAGGTTATAAAGGTCATCACTCTCAGTACAGGCTAGAAATTCAGAGCAGACAATTCTCGCTTCAATGCAACGTTTTTCCTCTTCCCCAAAGCTGTAAATCCCCGTCTCACAGCTCTCCTTCCTCCCTGGGCATCCAAACCCAAGGCATCATCTGCACCATTTCTTTCCTCCACTGACAGTTTTCTCCCTCCCTCAACTCTGGCTGGGTTCTGTATTCCAGCCCCGATTTGCTGAGTGAGAAACAAAGAATGAGTCAATGATTTTCCCTCCTGGTCACTGGGACCCTGAAGCCCCGCCCACTCAGTGCCGGCAATAAGATGGCGACGCATGCGCACCTCTCTCTGCTCATGATGGCGGCGTCTAAACCCTCCCGGCTTCCTTTGCAGAGGTGGCAGTCGTTAACCTGGGCAACCCAAGGATAACTCCGGAGCCGCAAATGCTGGAACTGGAGCTTCTTATTCGGAGCTTGAGGCCTACACCAGGTGTTTCTGAAGCCTCCCCGGACGCCCGTCGGCTCCTCTGCGCCCGAACAACTGTTACCCGCTGCACATGCGTCCCCCGGAGAACTCACAGCTGTGATGACACTGACTCTGCGCATGCTCGAAATACAGACAAGTACTGCACCTGCGCGCTGAGCTCCTGTAGAATGAATAGGGCATATTCACGATCGCCGGGAATGCTGGGTACCCGTCCCGCCATTGGAAGCCCAAATTAATGCTTACAAATTTATTCTGTGGTCGGATTGTAATTAAATTTTTGGACTGACCTTCCAAGATGGCTGTGTCTAAGGGACTTATTGGGTGACTGAGGGAGTATGACCATGATTGAGAGTCTTTCGGTGAGTACGTGGAGTGGATAGAGATGTTTTTCACTGTTAACAATACGCTCGAAGATCCTGATGATGCAGCTGTCCACCAGGCAGTGTGGGAAAAGACAGAGGGATATTTTTGACTGAAGCAGGCCCGGAATGTATGAGATGCTCAACACTTTTCTCACCCCAGCAGAACCAAAGGACACGCCGCTGAAGGACATTTTGATTCAGCTTGAGCAGCATTACAATCCGAAACCATTGAAGATTGCAGAAATCTATCAGTTTGGAACAAGGAATCAGCTGCCCAATGAGGACATTGGGGAAAAAAACAAGAAATGCTGGAACCACTCAGCAGGTCTGGCAGCATCTGTGAAAAGAGAAGCAGAGTTAACGTTTCGGGTCAGTGACCCTTCATCGGAACTTCATCGGACATTGGGGAGTTTATTGTGGCCTTCCAAAAGCTGTCACTTCATTGTAATTTTGGAGAATTTCAAGAGCGTGTGTTGTGTGACAGATTTGGTTGCTGATTAAAGGGTGAGCACATTCACAGTAAGTTGATGACATTGCCAAAGGTGAGTTTTGACATAGCTTTTCAAACAGCACTGTCCATGGACATGGCTGAATTTGACTCGAGAGAAGTGAGAGTTAACAACTGTCAGTCATCTGCTGAAGTAAATAAGCTGCAGATGAGTAAGCAGAAGGTCCCAGTGATGGCAACTGGTGGTGGTCATGTGGGTGTTGCTAGTAAGAAAATGTGAGGAGGCCATCAGGGTAGTAGCAGTGGTTAAATAAAATCCTGTTACCGGTGTTGAGGCCAACATTGAGCCCAGAATTCTCCCGTTGTGAAGGCAGAGTGCTATAGCTGCAAGAAGAAGTGTTATCTTGCCAAGGCATGTCGCAAGAAGGTCATCGGTGAAAACACAGGCAGGAGGAAACATCATTCACTGCATACAGTTGTCAAACAGCAGCAGGTTGATGAGGCATCATTTGAGATCCATGTGATCAGAAGCACAAGGATGTCCAATGAAAATTCACAGAGCATCGTGGTCCAAGTATCGTTGGATGAAGCTCCAATAAACTGCAGCAACTCACTAAGGCTCCTCCAACAGCACCTTCCAAACCCGCGACCTCTACCACCTAGAAAGACAAGGACAGCAGATGCATGGGGACACCACCGCCTGCAAGTTTGCTTCCAAGCCACACACCATCCTGACTTGGATCTATGTCACCATTGCTTCACTGTCACTGGATCAAAATCCTGGAACTCCCTTCCAACAGCACTGTTGGTGTACCTAAACCCCAACGACTGCAGCAGTTCAAGAAGGAAGCTCACCACCACCACCACCTTCTCAAGGGCAATTAGGGATGGGCAATGAATGCTGGCCTTGCCAGCGATGCCCACGTCCCACAAACGACTAAATACAACATGGAGGTCAACACAGGTGCATCAGTTAGCATAATTTCAGAGTCGCTGTATCGTGAAAAGTTGAGTCAACATCCGCTGGAAAAATCATGAGTAGAGTTACACAGTTGTGGAGGAGAGAATATTTCCCAAAGTGGAAGTGTATTGGTTGCGGTCACATACAATGAGCAATGTGAAAAATTGCCCTTCATTGTTGTGAAAGGTGAAAAACCAGCCTTGTTTGGAAGAAACTGGTTAGCAGCACTTAAGTTAAATATGAGCAAGCTTTTTCGTATTGAGGTGAAAGTCATATCACATTGTGGAGCTAGTACTGTGTTATTTGGATGACAAACATATTCGTGTTCCAAACAAGCAAACCTATGACGGCAGATGAAAGAGGTGTTCCAACACTTGGAAAAGCATGGAGTTTGGATGACGGAACACAAATGTGAAATGTTTCAAAATTCTGTAATGCACTTGGGTCACAAAGTAGACAATAATGGGTTACATACTACCAAGAGTAAGGTTCAAGTAATTAGAAATGCGCCACACCCTCAGAACACATCTGATCTCAGATCTTTTTTGAACCTCATAAATTACTGCGGTAAATTCAGACCAAATCTGGTAACATTATTGCATCCATTGAATGAACTCTTGAGGAAGGGTATCCGTGGAATAGGACAAAGGAGTGTGATAAGGTATTCAAATTGTGTAAAAGTCAACTTGTAGAGGGTGTGACGCTTGTGCATTACGATGTGTTCAAAGAGATTAAACTAGCATGTGATTCCTCTCCATACAGAGCAGGTTTTTTTACTTGTTCCTGGGATGTGGGCTTAGGACGAAGACGAGTTTCCAGTCACAGCAGATGACATTGGTAGAACATCTCGAAGGGGCTCCGTATTGGCAAAGGGTATACCACTATATCACAAATGAGTGGGAAACACAGATACTGGATTTAGAAATCAGGGCATTTTTATGCATAAGAATGAGTTGTCGGTTGATCAAATTTATGTTATGTGAGGAGCTAGAGTTGTAATCCCTGGAAAGTACATATTGCAGTTGCGATGTGATCTTCATGATGATCACTTAGGGATATGTTTGACGAAGAGTCTAGTGAGGAGATATCTTTTGTGGCCAGAGTTAGAGAAGGACATTGGAAACATAGTGAAATAATCTGGAACATGTCAAGCAGTGGAAAGGAAGCCGCCATCGTTACCTTTTCAGCCATGGAAATGACCAGCTAGAGTGTGGCAGAGGCTGCACATAGATTTTACAGAATTAGAAGGACAGCAGATGTTCATTGAGAAAGAGACATTCGAAGTGGGTTGAGGGGTTTCCGATGAATCGAGGAACAACTGGCAAAACTCCAAATATTTTGTGTAGTTTGTTTTTTGCTTATGGGTTCCCAGAGGAAACTGTGTCTGAAAACAGACCTTAGTTTTGTTCAGAAGAGTTTGTACAATTCATGAGAACAAATGTTGTAAAACACACTAGAGTTCCACTGTATCATCCTGCTTCCAAAGGAGCAGCAGAGCACACAGTGCAGATTGTTAAGCATGCTCTTGTGAAGCAAATGCTGGATACCAATCTGAACAAAAGTCAGTTATCATTGGATCACAGACTGCTGAACTTTCTGTTTATCTATCGTAACACCCATCACACTGCTACCAGCATAACACCAGCTGAATTGTTTCTTAGCTGGCAGCCGAGAATGAGGTTTTCATTGCTGAAGCCACATTTAACACTGTTAGTAGAAGAGAAACAATCAAGACAGAAAGAGAGTCATGAGAGAGCTAGAGTGGGAGAAAGAAGTCTGAAGTTGAACCAGAAGGATAGATTGCAGAATCATCATCACAAGTGGTTGAAGTGGTGACCAGTGATAGTGGTAGAAGATGTGGTCCTCGCACATATTTAGTTATGATGTTTGGTCATGGAAAGGTTCGGTTTGTACATATAGATCATGTTTTACCTTCAGAGGTTCACAAAAAAGAAGGAAGTTGGGAAAAATCAAATGAGTCGAATGAATCAGATAGTTTGGTTATGAGTTGAGCACCAATAGTTACTCAAACAGAAATCATGCCAGAAACTCGTGCAAGAGAAATTCCGAGATCAGACCTAAGGCAGAGACAGAGAGACATCTCTGAGGAAGTGGAAATTTCAATTGTACCTCAAGGTCAAAATCAGCATCTGTTGGAGAAACGTCTCCTCAGACTCAGTCCAAGATGGGTAACGGTCTTTCCACAAGTCTTGGAAATTTGAGTCAGGATAGAAGGTGCCAGAGAATTGGAGAGTAGAAAATGTGACACCCTTATTGAAGAAATGTGTAAGGACAGCACTAGCAACTATAGGCCAGTTAGTTTAACATCAGCGGTGGGTAAGATTTTCGAAACAATAGTCAGGGAAAATATCAATTTACACTTGGAGAGGTTCAAGTTAATTAAGGATAGTCAGCATGGATTTGTAAAAGACAGATCATGCATGCCTAATTTAAATGAATTTTTTGATCAAGTAGCAGGGAAAGTTGATGAAGTGAATGTGTTGAATGCTGTTTATATGGATTTTAAGAAAATATTTGACAAGGTACCACATTAAAGGTTTGCTAACAAAATTGTGGCTCATGGAACAGGGCGTCTGTGTCCAATTGATAAAATAGTGGCTGACGGACTGAAAACAGCCAGTCAAAGGAAATGGTTGTTTTTCAAACTGGAGGATAGTAGACAGTGGCGTTCCCCAAGGGTCAGTGCCGGGACCACTGTTTTTTTTTACTTTATATAAATGACTTGAATCTTGGAATACAAAGTAGAATATCAACATTTGCTAATGACACCAAACCTGGAGCTGCAGCAAACAGTGAGCATGATATGAACAGTCTGCACCAGGACATAGATAGGCTAGCAGAATGGACAGAAAGGTGGCAGATGGAAGTTTATACTGACAAGTGTGAGGTGATTCATTTTGGCAGAAGGATTCGGGAGAGGCAATTTTGACGTAATGGCATAGTTCTAAAGAGTGTGCAGGAACAGAGGGACCTGGGGGTTGCAGGTGCATAGATCTTTGAAGCTGGCAAGACATATTGACAGAATGGTGAGTAAAGCACATGGAATCGTGGGCTTTATAAATAGAAGCACTCAGTACAATTATCGTGAATCTCTATAATGCTCTGTTTAGGCCTCAACTGGAGGACTGCATCTAGTTCTGGTCACAGCATTTCAGGAAGTATGTGAGGGTCCTTGAGAGGGTGCAGAGGAGATTTATCTGAATGGTTCCAGAGATGGAGGATTTTAGTTACCAGGTTAGGTTGGAAGAGCTGGGTTTGTTCTCCTTCGAACGAAGGAGGTTGAGGGGAGATTTAATAGATGTGTGCCAGATTATGACAGGCTTAGATCCATTCGACAAGAAAAAACTTTTCCCGTTAACAAATGCTACCAGAAGTCAGGGAAACAGATTGCAAGTTCTGGGGGGAAAAGATGCAGGGGAAATATGAGGAAGTCCTGTTTTTACATAGCAAGTGGTAATGATATGGAACTCGCTGCCCACAAGGGTGGTGGAAGGAGAAATGATCAATAACTTCAAGTGGAAGTCTGAGAAAAACATAGGCTTGCAGGGCTGCGTGTATCGACACCTTGCCTTGTGTTATTTTTTGCCCCACCTCCGTTTTATTTGCTTAAAACTGGCGACATTTCTAACCTTTGTCAGTTCTGAGGAAAGGTCACAGACCTGAAACATTAACGCTGCTTCCCTCCCCACTGATGCTGCCAGACCTGTTGGCTATTTCCAGCATTTTTTTTAAAATTACGGTTATCGAGGCTGACTGCACAGCTCCCTGCAGAGCCAGCATGGACCGAAATGTCTCCTTCTGTGCTGCAAATGACTATGAGGTTCAGCAGTGCGCTCATGACAAGTGGCTCCTCTTCCTGTGATGTCTCCTCAATTATTTTTTTCTGCTCTTCTGGTCAGTTCAGACTCACTGAACACAGCTCTCTTCACTGCTGAGCTGCTTCACATTGCTCCCTGTCTCTACAATATGTGCTGTAGTTGAGGCTCGAATTCACAACCTTGGCATTGCACGCTAATTGCACTGTTGCATAAGTACCACACGCTAACCAACTGCGCCACTGGAGCCCCAGCTTAATGACCTTAACATGGTGAACTGCAGGCCAGTTAGCCTAACATCAGTGGTCGGGAAAATGCTCTCATCGATATTTAAGGCAGTCTGAACAAGCACTCAGAAAATCATAGTCTGATCAAACAAAGTCAACATGGTTTTGGGAAAGGGAAATCTTGCTTGACAAATTTATTACAGAATTCTGAGGATGTAACTAGAAGGGTCGATAAAGAGGAATCAGGAAATATAGTATAATTGGATTTCCAAAAAGCATTCAGTCAGATACCACAGAAGATTAATACACGAGATAAAGGCTCATGGAATTGGGCTAATATATTAGCATGCATAGAGGACATAGAGCTTAACGAACAGAAAGCAAAGAATAGGGATAAATGGAGCATTTTCAAGTTGGCAGGCCGTAATGAGTGGAGTGCCCCAAGTAACATTGCTGGGGCCTCAGCTATTTCCAATGCTGAGAGTGAAGTGGAAGCATATTCAGTCCTGGGTTGAAGAGAGAATTGGTCCTCACCATCATAGATGCCAGTCTTTAGACAATTCGATTAAATCCAAGTGATACCAAAAGATTGGTAAAGGCACTGGATACAGAAAAGTCCATGGGCCCTGAAAAAATCCCAGCTGTCATATTTAGAGATACAGCACTGAAACAGGCCCTTCGGCCCTCCGGGTCTGTGCCGACCATCAACCTCCCATTTATACTAATCCCATATTCCTACCACATCCTCAACTGTCACTTTGTTCCCCTATCACCTACCGACACTAGGAGCAATTTCTCATGGCCAACTTACCTATCAACCTGCAAGTCTTTTGGAGGTGGGAGGAAACCGGAGTACCCGGCGAAAACCCACGCAGACTCAGGGAAAACTTGCAAACTCCACACAGGCAGTACCCAAAATTGAACCCGGGTCGGTGGAGCTGTGTGGCTGTGGTGCTAACCACTGTGCCACATACTGAAGACTTGTTCTCCAGAACTAGCCGTGTCCTTAGACAAGCTGTTCCAGTACAGTTGTAATATAGACATCTACCCGACAATGTGGAAAATTGCCCATTTATGTCCTGTACACAAAAATCGGGAGAAATCCAATCTGGCCAATTGCTGCCACATCAATCTACTCTCAATCATCAGCAAATTTGTGGAAGGTATCATCGACAGTGTTATCAAACAGCACTTACTCAGTAATACATCACTGACGGATGCTCAGTTTGGAATCCACCAGGGTCACTCACTTCCAGACCTCATTACAGCCTTGGTCTAAACATGGAAAATAGAGCTGAATTCAAGGGGTGATAGTGACAGCCTTTGCCAGCAAGGGAACAGTAGACTTAGTATCGTATCAAGGAGCTCAAGCAAAACTGGAGGCAATGGGAATCAGGGGGAAAATGCTCCACGGGATGCAGTCCTACCGAACACAAAGGAACATGGTTGTGGTTCTGGGGGCCAATCATCTCAGCCCCAGTACATTGCTGCAGGAGTTACTCGGGGTGGTGTCTGAGGCCCAACCATCTTCAGATGCTTCATCAATGAATTTCTCTCCATCATAAGGTCAGAAGTGGGGATGTTCGCCAATAATTGTATAAAGTTCAGTACCATTCTCGATGCCTCAGATTCTGAAGCAGTCCAGGTCCACATACAACAAGGCCTGGACTACATTCAGGCTTGGGCTGATAAGTGGCAAGTAACATCCACACCACCCAAGTGCCAGGCAATTATCATCTCCAACAACAGAGAATCTAAACATCTCCCCCTGACATTCAATGGCATTATCATCGCTGAATCCCCCACCGTCAACATCCTGGGAATCAGCCTTGCCCAGAAACCTGGAACAGCGATAAACATACTGTGGCTGCAAGAGTTGGTCAGGGGCTGGAAATTCTGCAACTCATCTTCTAACTCCCCAAAACCTGTCCACTATCTAGAAGGCAGAAGTCAGGAGTGTGATTGAATATTCTCCACTTGCCTGCATAATTTCAGTCACAACAGTACTCCAGAAGTTCAACACCAGCCAAGACGAAGCAACCCTAGCTTCATCACCACCCTATCTATCATCTTAAATGTTCACTTCCTCCAGTATGATGCACAGTGGCAGCAGTGTGCATCATATACAAGATGCAGTGCAGCAATTCACCAATGCTCCTTTCACAACTCATTGCAAACTCGCAACCAGTATCACCTAGAAAGACGAAAGCAGTAGATGCATGGGAACATCACCACCTGCATGTCTCCCGCCAAGTCACACAACATCCTGACTTGGAACTATATTGCTGAGTCAAAATCCTGGAACTCCCTCCCTAACAACACTGTGCATGTACCTCACCATATGGACTTCAGCAGTTCAAGATGGCAGCTCACTACCACCTTCCCAAGTGCAATTAGGAATGGGAAGTAAATGCTGGCATTGCCAGGGACCCTCATATCCCAATAACGAATAAGAAAAAGAATGGATAATTATCTGAGGAAAAAAATGTGCAGAGCTGTATGGAAAAGGTGGGTGCGTTGGACCAGCTGAGTTGCTCTTGCAGAAAGTCTGCATAAATATGAAGGGCAGAAACACCTCCTTCTGTGCTATAACAATTTTATGATTCAATTCTATTCTGTTCCATAAAGGAGACGTTTTGCTCCAACTACACAATCAGCTGGTTAGACCACACCTGGAGCACTGTGTATAGTTTTGGTCTCAGCCCTTTCTCAAGGATACACATTGGTCTTGGAAACAGGGCAGTGAAAATTCACCAGAATGTAGCCAAGGCTCTCATGGTTAAATTATGAGGTGCGATTCATTCAAGTAGGCCTGTATTCCTTGGAATACCGGAGGTTAATGGGTGATTTGATTGTGTATTTTAGGATTAGGAAATGAATTAGTAGGGGAAATAGAGAGAAACATCATCTTTCTCTTGTTGCTTTACCTGTGGTGCGTTGTGCTCTCATCTTGAATCGTAGAATAACGGAATTATAGAACGTTTAAGGTACAGAAAGAGGCCACTTGGCCCATTGCGTCTGTGCAGCCAAAAATGATCCACCCCTTCTATTCCCATCTTCCAGCATTTGGTTAGTAGCCCTGAAGATTATGACACTTGAGATGCATATCGAGACTCCTCTTAAATGAGTCGAAGGTTTCTGCCTCAACTACCCTTTCAGGCAGTAAGTTCCAGACCCCAACCACCCTCTGGATGAACAGATTGTTCCTCATCTCCCCTCTAATTTTTCTACCAATCACTTTAAATCTATGCCCCGAGTCACTGACCTCTCTGCCAAAGTAAATAGGCCATTCACCTCCACTCTACCCAGGCCCCTCAAATTTTGTACATTTCAATCAGATCTCCCCTCAGCCATCTCTGTTCCAAGAACAACCCCAAAATAAAGTAACAGCCCCATTTCCCAAAGCATTTCTAAAGATTCACAAAGCTGGAGACTAGATTTTATTTTCATTCCTTTCGATTTTTCACAGTCCAGAGTGCAAATACTTTCCAAAACTGCTTCACGGTTCTTCATGTTGCATCATGTCCAGGGATGAGGAAATTCAGTTATGTGGACATTCCAGACACGTGGCGGCCAAATACAAAGCAGCTGCAAGCAGGAAGGCCACCAGACAAAGGACTGGAAGTAGAGTAAGTGCTGCAACCTGTGTGATGAGGACAACTGGACAAGATCTACCCAAAACGCAGCCTCAGTTACACACAGGCAGAAATAATCAAGGAGAAACAAGAGAAAGGAACAGCAAACATGTCTGCTGCAAAGTTCCAAAATGTGAACGACATTGACTCCTGCAGAGTGAACAAACAGCCGAGAGTGACTGAAGCTGAAAGAGAGACAGCCAGGACAAACCAGTGCCACTAATTCGGCTGATTTCTGTTTAATTCCCGACTTCTTAAAATTCATTTCGTGGGTTGTGGGCATCGCTGGCAAGACCAGCATTTATTGCCTATCCTTAATTGCCCTTGAGAAGGTGGTGTTGAGCTGCCTTCTTGAACCGCTGCAGTCCATGTGGTGCAGGTGCACCCACGGTGCTGTTAGGGAGGGAGATACAGAATTTTGATCCAATAACAGTGAAGGAATGGTGATATATTCCAAGTCAGGATAATGTATGGCTTGGAGGGGAACTTGCAGATGGTGATGTTCCCACTCATATGCTGTCCTTGTCCTTCCAGGTGGGATAGGTCACGCATTTGGAAAGTTCTGTCGAAGGAATTGTGGTGAGTTGTTGCAGTGCATGTTGTAGACGACACACACTGCTGCCACTGTGCATCGCTGGTGAAGGGAGTGAATGTTTGTGGTGGTGGATGGGGTGCCACTCAAGCGGGCTGCGTTGTCCTGGATGGTTTCGAGCTTCCTGAGTGAGTGCAGCTCCAACAAAATTCAGGTGAGTGGAGAGTATTCCGTCACACTCCTGACTTGTGTCATGTTGCTGGCAGACAGGCTTTGGGGTGTCAGGTGGTCGGTTACTCGTTACAGAATTCCCAGGCTCTGACCCCCTCTTGTCGCCACGTTATTTATGTGGCTGGTCCATGTTAGTTTCTGGTCAATGGTAGCTCCCAGAATGTTGATAGTCGAGGTTTCAATGATCGTGATGTCACTGAACATCAAGGGGAGATGTTCATTGTCTGGCACCTGTGTGGCGTGAATGTTACTCGCCACTTATCAGTCCAAGCGTGGATATTATCCAGGTCTTGCTGCATATGAACATCGACTGCTTCAGTATCTGAAGAGTCACGAATGGTGCTGAAAATTGTGCAACTATCAACAAACATCCTTACATCTGTCCTTATGATGGAGGGAAGTCAGTGATGAAGCAGCTGAAGATGGTTGAGCCTTGGACACTACGCTGAGGAACTGCTACAATAGTGATCTGGAGCTGAGATGATTGACCTCCAACAACCACAACCATCTTTGTTTGAGCACAGTATGACTCCAATCAGTGGAGAGTTATCCCCCTGATTCCCATTCGCTCCATTTTGCTTGGGCTCCTTGATGTTAAACTCGGTCAAATGCTGCCTTGATGTCAAGGGCAGTCAATCTCACCTCACCACTGCAGTTTAGCTCTTTTGTCCATGTTTGGACCAAGGATGTAACGAGTTCAGGAGCTGAGTGGCCCTGGTAGAACCCAAACGGAGCGTCACTGAGCAGGTTGTTGCTAAGCAAGTGCTGCTTCATAGCACCGTCGACAACACCTGCCATCACATTACTGATGATCGAGATTAGACTGATCAGGTGGTAAATGACCGGGTTGGATTTGTCCTGCATTTTGTGTACAGGACATACCTGAGCAATTTCCACATTGCCATGTAGATGCCAGTATTGTAGCTGTACTGGAAAAGCTTGGCTAGGGGAGCGGCAAGTTCTGAAGCACAGGTCTTCAATCCTATTTTCGGAATGTTTTCAGGGCCTTTGCAGTATCTAATGCCTTCCGCCGATTCTTGATTTCACGTGGAGTGAATCATATCAGCTGACGATTGGCATCTGTGATGCTGGCGACATCAAGAGGAGGCCAAGATGGAACATCCACTCAGCACTTTCGGCTGAAGATGGATGCAAATGCTTCAGCCTTGTCCTTTGCACTGATGTGCTGGGCTCCCCTATCATTGAGGATGGGGATATCTGATGTAACCTGATCATGCGTTACCCTCTTTAATACATCCTGAGCATTCTTTATCCTATCTGATAGATCCTGACCCTTCCTTAAACAATTTGAATCTCCTTTAACTCATGATCTTCTCCAATATGCTCTGTTATTTCTTTGATATACTCTGAGAGTCCCTTACTGTCACTGTACACACTTTTAGCCTTTCGATCCTCTGGATAGCATATTGTATTCCCTCTCAGCCTCTATAATCCACATGTCGTTGTGAATTCACTAAGAAACGCTTAGACTCTCTGAAACTATGAGAAAAGGTTTTTGAAAGCCATGGCACAGATCGATGTGTGTGGAAACGGCTGAATTTACAGCGTGTGCAGGAAAATAAAGAGCAAACTTGTGTGTGAGAAGAACACAGAAAAGTTGTGCCTGGAGCTGCACACTTGGGGCAAGTAAACAAAGAAAAGAAAACCGTTACCGTGAAAGCATAAAATTAAAACCAGACAATGCTAGAAACATTCAGCAGGTCAGGCAGCATCTGTGGAGAGATATTCCTTTCACCAGGATACAATTATCCACTTTGATACTTCATATAACTGCGATCTTATACTCTCCACATCTCCCTGCAAGAAAGAGTTTGGGCTGAAATAATGGTTTTGTAGATTTGAGCAAACAGAGTAAGGCAGCAATACATAACTCCCCCACTGCGGCCTGGGGAAGGATGGAACTCAGATTCAGGAATCTTGGATGTGTTGAAAAAAAGGAATAAAAGAACACATTCTTCTTCAACACAATAACCATGAGGATGGAATTCAAAACCATGTGTGCAGGTGTAATGGATTCATGGGCCGTCGACTGAAGCTCTCGGCCACATCGTCCCAGGAACACGGCTCAGAAAGTTCTCATATTTCCTTCATTCTCATTACAAAGCCCTGGACTCAGAGAGCGCACAGCAAGAAAACTCACTTTTAATTACCAGTCATCAGTGCCAGAATTTAATCTCTATTCACGTGGTTATGTGGATTTATGTTCCAGTCTTATGAGCGACTGGGTTTCCAATCCCAATGCTGTCATAATTTGTGTTATATCATCAGAAAAGCTGCTCAGATGTAAAGTTGAAAATAAAAGCAGAAGATGTTGGAAATATTCAGCAGGTCTGTTCGCTTTCGAGGAAAGATCATCTCACTGCAAATATCTTTGCTTAACAATCCGTGTTAGACTATCACAGCTGATTGAGTGGGACTGTAACTGTATAATGGTGAATACTCTGTGTTGTGGTCACAGCAACACCGATCAAGACAGAGCTTGCTTTATATCTTAAACCGGCTGCTGTACCTGCTAATGGAATGCAGCAAATAACCAATCTTTACTCCATGAAAATGTATTTCTTCTTGATGGAGGGAAACTATTGTCTCCTTTTACATCATCGCACTTACACATGCCTGTGCTTCAGGCTTCAACATTCAAACCCACCTCTTCTCTCAGATTATTCCTTCCACTATTAATACTGACTTCCTTCCATTTCATTTTACTGCAGTTTAGCAGACTGTAACATTCACTTTC
The DNA here is from genome assembly GCF_036365525.1 of Heterodontus francisci. Lineage (NCBI taxonomy): Eukaryota > Metazoa > Chordata > Chondrichthyes > Heterodontiformes > Heterodontidae > Heterodontus > Heterodontus francisci. Next base: position 40,342,687 of record NC_090404.1, on the reverse strand, counting down.
ATGTTCTTCAAGCCTTTCTGGGTTACCACCGCTGTTTCTAGTTTGCACATGCTCCATTCACACCAATGTTCATTTGGACCTTGAACTCAGTCCATACATTTAGGTCTGAGTGACCGCTCGGCAGACACACACTGCAAAAGCAGGACTGGCCTTTGGAAGGACAGAGTCGGAATGCTGATAATATTTCTTTGGGAAATTTTCTGAGATAAGGGATGTGAATTGAGGAACTGGGTTTTGATTTCGTGGCAGTTGGTGTTTTTCTCATGAACTGTGTTCTTTGATGAAGTAACGGAGACTTTTGATGAGGGCAGTGGTAATGTGGTTGCTGTTGATGAGATGGATTTTCAAAAGTCATTTGGTGAAATACCACATAATCAACTTGTTAGAAAAATTAAAGTGATGGAATTAAAGGACCAGTGACAGCCTGGATACATAATTATCTGAGGGATATAAAACAGAGAATAGTGAGAAGAAAAGAGGACTGATTTCCCGGGTGATGGGGAAAAGCTAGATTGTGGGATTAAACTGACTGATCTTCCAAAGAGCCGGCACAGGTTTGGCGGGTCGAGAGGCTGCCTTCTGTGTTTAGTTTAGAGATACAGAACTGAAACAGGCCTTACGGCCCACCGAGTCTGTGCCCACCATCAACTGCCCATTTATACTAATCCTACACTAATCCCATATTCCTACCACATCCCCAACTATCCCTATATTTCCCTACCACCTACCTATACTTGGGGCAATTTATAATGTCCAATTTACCTACCAACCTGTGCTGTAAAATTCACTGATTCCATCGTGTTAATTTTCACATCAACTGGGAGATGTAATGCAATTCAAGGCTCAAAGACAATGATTCCCAGAATATGTGTCGTCTAAGGCATTGGATAAAACATTGTACTGATAATTAAATACAAAAGAGCACGTCTGTTGTGATGTGATGGCCGAGTGATTAAGGCGTTGGAATTGAAATCCGTTGGGGGTTTCCCTGCGCTGGTTCAAACCCTTTTCACAGCGAAGTTAGTGTCATTTTCCTCGAGTTGGCTGCTCTTTTTGCTTATTGGAAATGTTCAAATGTGTTAACATCAAACAGATATTGTGGAAGCTGAACAAAAGGTGAGAAATAAAAACAAAAATCAGCCTGTTCTCACATTGAACAACTTCTCCTTCAACTCCACTCACTTCTGTCAAGTAAAAGATGTTGCTATGGGTACCCCCATAGGTCCTAGTTATGCCTGTCTTTTGTGGGATATGTCGAGCATTCTTTGTTCCAGTCCTACTCAGGCCCACTCCACCAACTCTTTTTCCAGTACATTGATGACTGTATCGGTGCCGTTTCCTGCTCCCGCCCCGAACTGGAAAACTTTATCAACTTTGCTTCCAATTTCCACCCTTCTCTCACCTTTACATGGTCCATCTCTGACACTTCCCTTCCCTTCCTCGACTTCTCTGTCTCTATCTCTGGGGATAGATTGTCTACTAATATCCATTATAAGCCCACTGACTCCCACAGCTACCTCGACTACAATTCCTCACACCCTACCTCCTGGAAGGACTCTATTCCATTCTCCCAGTTTCTCCGTCTCCGTTGCATCTGCTCTGATGATGATAACTTCCATGACAGTGCTTCTGATATGACCTCCTTTTTCCTCAACCGAGGATTCCCCCACCCCACCCCCCACTGTTGTTGTCAGGGCCCTCAACCGTGTCTGGCCCATTTCCCACACCTCGACCCTCAGCCCTTCCCCTCCCTCCCAGAACCGTGACAGGGCTCCCCTTGTCCTCCCTTTCCACCCCATCAGCCTCCATATCCAAAGGATCATCCTCTGTCATTTCTGTCACCTCCAGCGTGATGCCACTACCAAACGCATCTTCCCCTCCCTTCCCCTGTCAGCAATCCAAAGGGATCGTTCCCTCCGCAACACCCTGGTCCACTCCTCCATTACCCCCTCCACCTCGTCCCCGTCCCATGGCGCCTTCCCCTGCAATCGCAGGAGGTGTAATACCTGCCCATTTACCTCCTCTCTCCTCACTATCCCAGGCCCCAAACGCACCTTTCAGGTGAAGCAGCGATTTACTTGCACTTCTTTCAATGTAGTATACTGTATTTGCTGCTCGCAATGTGGTCTCCTCTACACTGGGGAGACCAAACGCAGACCGGATGACCAGTTTGCAGAACACCTCCCCTCAGTCCGCAAGCAGGACCCTGAGCTTCCAGTTGCTTGCCATTTCAACACACACCCCGTGCTGTCATGTTCACATCTCTGTCCTGGGATTGCTGCAATGTTCCAGTGAACATCATCTCATTTACCAATTAGGCACACCACAGCCTGCCTGACTGAACATTGAGTTCAATCATTTCAGAGCATGAGTGGCCCCCCATTTCACTTTTACTTTTATTTTTAGTTCTTTTTTCTTTTTTACCACTTTTTTTTAATGTTTATTTCATTTCATCTTAGTTTGTTCAGTTTGCTTACCCACAGTTTTTTTCTTCATATTTATACTTGATGCTGTTCAACCTTCAGTCCGTTAACATCCTATTTGTACTAATGCTTTGTCTTTCAACACACTATTAAAATATTTTTTGCCTTTGTTCCATGATCCTTTGGTCAGCTATGTGGCCTTGTCCAATCTACACCTTCTCCTTTGTTATCTCTTGCCCCACCCTCGCCTCACTTGCTTATAACCTTTGATATTGCAAATATTTGCTAGTTCTGAAAAAGGGTCACTGACCCGAAACGTTAACTCTGCTTCTCTTTCCACTGATGCTGCCAGACCTGCTGAGTGGTTCCAGCATTTCTTGTTTTTATTTCAGATTTCCAGCATCCGCAGTATTTTGCTTTTACAAAAATCAGCCTGCTGGAAGTGAAGAAAAGGGAAAAGCAATTGGCGAGCTTCACTGGTGGTCGAATGGTTGGAGTTCAATGCATTTACTGCAATGACCTGGGTTCGATTCCTGTTCAGGAAATTGTCAGTTCTTGCTGCCCTGACAACTCACAAACATGATTTCCATTTAAAATGTTTTTTAAAAGCATAAATGGTCAGCACCTCTGGCCTTACTTGTGGAGAGAGAGAAACACAATGAAAGGTTCAGATCAGTGATTATGCACCAGAACTGAAGAATTCAGAGATGTGACAGGTCAATGACAGAGCTCGGAAAGTTAAAGGGAACATGTGAAGGGCTGTGACAAATTACAACACAGAGTGATGTATTGATGAAAGGGAGGGTGAGGCAAGGAAAATATGGGTGGCAGATAATGTGGCAGCTTTTTCTGCTTGCTGTTCAAACTGCACAAATATCATTCCTGATCAACCAATCACAACTGCTCTGTCAGAGAATCACACTGGACTGAATAACCTCCTTCTGTGCTGTACCTTTCTGTAATTGTATGTTTCCAAACACCACTGCTGCTGCCTTCAAAGTTATTCCACCATCTTACAACACATTGCAGCAAAATACACTTTCTTAACTTGTGTCCTTGACTTTTGACATTATGACACGAAGGAAATTCAGTGAGAAGTTTTCTTGTCATTTCTATCACCAGCTTTGGAAGCAGACCTGTTGAATGACATTTTAAATGGTGCCAACCCTTCACTGCAGCTCAGCTCATCAAAACATTCACTGTTATAATCGGCCTGTTAGGCATCTTCCTGAGTTACATCTGCTGAACAACATTAGCTTCTCACAGCTCCGCCTTCTTCACATTGAAAGCCAGTGAGAAATTATGCACAGTTTGAAATCTAAGCAACGGGTAAAAGATTGGGAGGAGAGTGTGTCTGGGGATAATTGCTAATGGGAACAACTCTTGCACATTCCAGGACACTCTCAATGTCCTCCATCTTTCATTCCCACTCCCTGCTTTCCAGGGAAAGCTGGGTTTCCTGGATCCGGTGTGTTCACGTGAAGCAACTAATTTACCTGGGAGCTGGAGGAGCAGAAGGAGCAGGAGGAAAAGCAGTATGCTCTGGTTAACACATTCTGTGCTGTCATTGCCGGAACAAGTCTTTTGTGTTCTCGCTGAACATTCGATTGTTTTAATGAGAAACCAATCTGTGGTGAAAGTGGGCTGAAGTGAAGAAATAGCAAAAGCAGCGTGGAGCAGCTAACTTTCAGTGAAGTCTGGCAGATTCCCAGGTGCTCCAGTGATGAGAATTCGGTACTTTTTCCACTGCAGACCTGGTTACATTCCCAGTCATGGGATGAAACTTTCTTGCTGCTGTATGAACTGTCACAAAAATAAATGCATTCCTTACTGAATAAAAACATTAAAAATCTCATTCGGAATAATATTTGTTCTTCTGTTCTCTTTGTTCGATTCGTAACGTGTTACCCCACTTAATTTTCTTGAAATCTGCTACATTTTTAACATTTGCCAGTTCTGATGAAAGGTCACCGACTTGAAACGTTAACTCTGCTGTTCTCTCCACAGATGCTGCCAGACCTGCTGAGTATTTCCAGCACTTTTGTTTTTATTTCAGATTTCCAGCATCTGAAGTATTTTGCTTTTATCTGAGGGTTAATGAGACTGACGTGCTTCATTTAGACTTCATGGATTTGAGCAAGACTTTTAACAAGGTCCAACATGGAAGAATGGTCATCAAATTAAAAGCTTATACGATATTAAGGCCCCTGGCAAGTTGGATCCAAAATTGACTCAGTGGCAGGAATCAAAAGATAATGGCAAAAGGGTATATTTGTGACTGTTATCCTGTTCTCTGTGGGATTCTGACCTCTGAGGGAGCCTAAATTGGGGAGTCTCACCTTTTTTTTTAGTAGGAGAATATTTGTTCTGAACTCTCTTTGCTCCTCATTGAATACCGTCCACTGCTCTGACACTGATTTACCTTCAAGTAGCTGTTTCCAGTCCTCTTCTAACAAATCAAATCTCCGATTAGTAAAAGCGACCTTCTCACAATTTAAAATGTTAACTCTTGGTCTATCTGTATCCTTTTCTAACTACGCTAAATCCAACTGAATTATGATCACTGCCACTAAAATGCTCTCCCACTGATACCCCTTCCACCTACACAGGTTGTTTTCCTTAACACTACGTCCAGAACTGCCCCTTCTCTTGTTGGGTTTGCTCAGCATTGGTTAAAAATTCTCCTGAATACACTATAAGAATTTTGCTCCATCTATACTTTATGGACTTCAGAATCTTCAGAATTATACATAAATATTGAATCTTAATTTCCACATTGATAAACATTGCATTGAATTTGACATAGCAATAAAGCAGTGTCCTTGAGCAACACGAAAGGAAATCGGTATTGAATTATGTTAAAATTACAATTGAACAAAGAACAAAGAAAATTACAGCACAGGAACAGGCCCTTCGGCCCTCCAAGCCTGCCCCGATCCAGATCCTCTATATAAACATGACGCCTATTTTCTAAGGGTCTGTATCTCTTTTCTTCCTGCCCATTCATGTATCTGTCTAGCTACATCTTAAAAGATGCTATCATGCCCGCGTCTACCACCTCCGCTGGCAACGTGCTCCAGGCACCCATCACCCTCTGCGGAAAGAACTTTCCACGCATATCCCCCCTAAACTTTTCCCCTTTCACTTTGAACTCGTCACCCCTAGTAATTGAATCCCCCACTCTGGGAAAAAGCTTCTTGCTATCCAACCTGTCTATACCTCTCATGATTTTGTACACCTCAATCAGGTCACCCCTCAACCTCGTCTTTCTAATGAAAATAATCCTAATCTACTCAACCTCTCTTCATAGCTAGCGCCCTCCATACCAGGCAACATCCTGGTGAACCTCCTCTGCAACCTCTCCAAAGCATCCACATCCTTTTGGTAATGTGGCGACCAGAACTGCACGCAGTATTCCAAATGTGGCCGAACCAAAGTCCTATACAACTGTAACATGACCTGCCAACTCTTGTACTCAATACCCCGTCCGATGAAGGAAAGCATGCCGTATGCCTTCTTGACCACTCTATTGACCTGCGTTGCTACCTTCAGGGAACAATGGACCTGAACACCCAAATCTCTCTGGACATCAATTTTGCCCAGGACTTTTCCATTTACTGTATAGTTCACTCTTGAATTGGATCTTCCAAAATGCATCACCTCGCATTTGCCCTGATTGAACTCCATCTGCCATTTCTCTGCTCAACTCCCCAGTCTATCTATATTCTGCTGTATTCTCTGACAGTCCCTTTCACTATCTGCTACTCCACCAATCTTAGTGTCGTCTGCAAACTTGCTAATCAGACCACCTATACTTTCCTCCAAATCATTTATGTAAATCACAAACAACAGTGGTCCCAGCACGGATCCCTGTGGAACACCACTGGTCACACGTCTCCATTTTGAGAAACTCCCTTCCACTGCTACTCTCTGTCTCCTGTAGCCCAGCCAGTTCTTTATCCATCTAGCTAGTACACCTTGGACCCCATACGACTTCACTTTCTCCTTCAGCCTACCATGGGGAACCTTATCGAACGCCTTACTGAAGTCCATGTATATGACATCTGCAGCCCTTCCCTCATCAATCAACTTTGTCACTTCCTCAAAGAAATCTATTAAGTTGGTAAGACATGACCTTCCCTGCACAGAACCATGTTGCCTATCACTGATAAGCCCATTTTCTTCCAAATGGGAATAGATCCTATCCCTCAGTAACTTCTCCAGCAGCTTCCCTACCACTGACGTCAGGCTCACCGGTCGAAAATTACCTGGATTATCCCTGCTACCCTTCTTAAACAAGGGGACAACATTAGCAATTCTCCAGTCCTCCGGGACCTCACCCGTGTTTAAGGATGCTGCAAAGATATCTGTTAAGGCCCCAGCTATTTCCTCTCTCACTTCCCACAGTAACCTGGGATAGATCCCATCCGGACCTGGGGACTTGTCCACCTTAATGCCTTTTAGAATACCCAACACTTCCTCCCTCCTTATGCCGACTTGACCTGGAGTAATCAAACATCTGTTCCTAATCTCAACATCCTTCATGTCCCTCTCCTCAGTGAATACCGATGCAAAGGACTCATTTAGAATCTCACCCATTTTCTCTGACTCCACGCATAACTTTCCTCCTTTGTCCTTGAGTGGGCCAATCCTTTCTCTAGTTACCCTCTTGCTCCTTATATATGAATAAAAGGCTTTGGAATTTTCCTTAACCCTGTTTGCTAAAGATATTTCATGACCCCTTTTAGCCCTCTTAATTCCTCGTTTCAGATTGGTCCGACATTCCCGATATTCTTTCAAAGCTTCATCTTTCTTCAGCCACCTAGACCTTATGTGTGCTTCCTTTTTCCTCTTAACTAGTCTCACAATTTCACTGTCATCCATGGTTCCCTAATCTTGCCATTTCTATCCCTCATTTTCACAGGAACATGTCTCTCCTGCACGCTAATCAACCTCTCTTTAAAAGCCTCCCACATATCACATGTGGATTTACCTTCAAACAGCTGCTCCCAATCTACATTCCCCAGCTCCTGCCGAATGTTGGTATAGTTGGCCTTCCCCCAATTTAGCACTCTTCCTTTAGGACAACTCTCGTCTTTGTCCATGAGTATTTTAAAGCTTACGGAATTGTGATCACTATTCCCAAAGTAGTCCACTACTGAAACTTCAACCAGCTGGCCGGGCTCATTCCCCAACACCAGGTCCAGTATGGCCCCTTCCCGAGTTGGACTATTTACATACTGCTCTAGAAAACCCTCCTGGATGCTCCTGACAAATTCTGCTCCATCTAGACCTCTAACACTAAGTGAATCCCAGTCAATGTTGGGAAAATTAAAATCTCCTATCAGCACCACCCTGTTGCTCCTACATCTTTCCATAATATGTTAACATATTTGTACCTCTATCTCACGCTCACCATTGGGAGGCCTGTAGTACAGCCCCAACATTGTTACCGCACCCTTCCTATTTCTGAGTTCTGCCCATATTGCCTCACTGCTCGAGTCCTCCATAGTGCCCTCCTTCAGCACAGCTGTGATATCCTCTTTGACCAGTAATGCAACACCTCCACCCCTTTTACCTCCCTCTCTATCCCACCTGAAGCATCGATATCCTGGGATATTTAGTTGCCAATCATGCCCTTCCCTCAACCAAGTCTCTGTAATAGCAATAACATCATACTCCCAGGTACTAATCCAAGCCCTAAGTTCATCTGCCTTACCTACTACACTTCTTGCATTAAAACAAATGCTCCTCAGACCACCAGTCCCTTTGCGTTCATCATCTGCTCCCTGCCTACTCTTCCCCTTAGTCACGCTGACTTCATTATCTAGTTCCTTACAGGCTTTCGTTCCTACCTCCTTACTGTCCACTGGCCTCCTCATTTGGTTCCCATCCCCCTGTCACATAAGTTTAAACCCTCCCCAACAGCGATAGCAAAAGCACTGCCAAGGACATTGGTTCCAGTCTGGCCCAGGCGTAGACCGTCCAATTTGTAATAGTCCCACCTCCCCCAGAACCGGTCCCAATGTCCCAAAATTCTGAACCCCTCCTTCCTGCACCAACTCTCAAGCCACGCATTTATCCTGACTATTCTTTCATTTCTACTCTGACTATCACGTGGCACTGGTAGCAATCCTGAGATTACTACCTCTGAGGTCCTACTTTTTAACTTGGCACCTAACTCCCTAAATTCTGCTTGTAGGACCTCATCCCGTTTTTTACCTATACCATTGGTGCCTATGTGCACAATGACAACTGGCTGTTCACCCTCCCCCTTCAGAATGTTCTGCAGCCGATCTGAGACATCCCTGACCCGTACACCTGGGAGGCAACATACCATTCGGGAGTCTCGTTTTCGACCACAGAACCGCCTATCTACTCCCCTTACAATCGAATCCCCGATGACTATAGCTCTTCCACTCTTTTTCCCGCCCTTCCGAACAGCAGAGCCAGCCACGGTGCCATGAACCTGGCTACTGCTGCCTTCCCCTGGTGAGCCATCTCCCTCAACAGTATCCAAAATGGTATACTTGTTTTGGAGGGAGATGACCGCAGGGGACTCCTGCACTGCCTTCCTGCTCTTTCTCTGCCGTTTGGTCACCCATTCCCTTTCTCCCTCAGCAATCCGAATCTGTGGTGTGACCAATTCGCTAAACGTGCTATCCACGACCTCCTCACCATCGCGCATGCTCCAAAGTGAGTCCATCCGCAGCTACAGAGCCGTCATGCGGTCTAACAAGAGCTGCAGCTGGACATACTTCCTGCACGTGAAGGAGTCAGTGACATCAGCCGTGTCCCTGAGCTCCCACATTGAGCTAGAGGAGCATGACACGGGGCTGAGATCTCCTGCCATTTTTAATCTTAAGCTTAACTTAGATAAATGAAAAAGGAATGAAAAGTTTTTACAAGTCACACGATAAAAAAAAAGAGAAATAGAAAAAGCCTCACCTTATCTACACACCACCGAGTCCTTTTTTTTTGGTTAGTGGAGGAGGGCAGGTGGGAGACACTACAGGTGTAGTGTCTCGGGTTCAGAAACGGCCCAAATATATAGGGTTTTACTTACCCAGCAGCCCCCTGGTCTCTGCCGAAAACAAAAGGAAATTAAGTTTACTTTGAAACTGACCTTCCCAGCTGATCACTCGCTCGCACTCTCTGCTCCCGAATAAGCTGCTGCAATGTGGTGGGAGGGCACTTCATGATACAATGGTCTCTGCTCAAGACAATTCTTAAAGAGAACATCCCCTCTTGCATTATTTAACTCTGCTAATATTTCCTGTTGTATTTTCAGATAAAGCTGCACCATGAAACATTTTGATGTCTTGAAAATGTGCAACCTCCCCATATAGCAACTGAACCCTCATTCCCATGTGATCGGTAGGGATACTCACCACTGAACTAATAAGAAAAAAAAAACTACAACCCACACTTGTACACTTGTGCATTCCATATCGAAGCATCAGGAAATGTATCGGACTGTTACCAGACCTGGGTTCATCCAGCAGCCCCAGAGGAAGGATTTTTATTCCAAACAGTCACTGAGGAGAGAGAAACAAACAGAGAAAAGTTGAAAGAGAATGACAGAGAGATCAATAGAGTCTGGAGTAGATGCTGAAAGGAACAGATTCACAACTCCATATTTCACTTCATTGAGGTTGACAGACAGAAACTAAGAAAAGACACAAAGATGTGCATTTAAACAGCGCCTTTCACGTCAGCAGGATCTCACAAAGCACTTTACAGTCAATAAAGTACTTTTGAAGTGTGGTTTCTTCTGTAATCTCATGACAGAGAAAGACAGAGAGTTCGACAAAAATACTGATTCAGCAGATGCCAAAATATGATCTTAAGAATTGCATCTCAATATGGAAACTTTATTTCCGTGTCTGTAAAAATCTTATTGTTTGTTTGATTCCGGTTGAGCAAATGTAAACCTGAAGCAGAGTGAATAAATTCGCCCCCAATCCCTGAACAAACAGGGACAAAGCTTCCCAAATTCTATCAGGTCACCTTCCAGCCTTCTCTATTCTCGAGGTTTTCCTGTTTGCTTTCACCTCTCCGTTCTGGTAAAAGTTGTGAGTGAAAGTTTATTTTCCTGTTCACTGTGAGACCTGGTAGCAGTGGAAACAATTCCTAATGTCCAAACTGTTTGAAATTCTTCTTCTTTTGTTTATTAATTCATTATCTCGATGTGTTTATTCCCTTAACCACTCGACTATGACTTCTCGTTCTCTATCTGTTTAAATGTTGCTCAGTAAAAATTTCAATCATCCTCTGCTTTGTAACACACGGGCACTGAGTCGCTGAACAATCTCACTCAAGAAAATGCATAAAGAGACAATCTCGTCTTGTATTATTTTTACCCTGCTATTTTCCTCTGTAACATGTTAAAATAACTCTATACAACTAAAATAAATCAAGTTTATGAAGGTAAAAATCCAGTCACCTCCTCGGGGATTTGAACCACATTGACACACATAGAACGAAACACACAGATATGTCCACCGAGAGTGAGGGAGGCCTGAAGAGAGACAGACAGCCGGAAAGAAAGAATGTCTCCAATTTGGCAGATTTTTGATCCATTTCTAAACGTAAATTTTGAAATGCAAATGAGAAAATCCTGGAGGGATTGAAAGGTGCAGGATTTTATTACCTGTAATTGATGATTGGTTCTGCAGGGACCTGGTTAAACTTTGAAATAATCAGAAAGGTAGACAGCAGGACACAAGCACTCACACACAATTCACAACAGATTGTTAAGTTTATCATCTTAACCACTCGGCTGCAACTACATGCAATAAAGTATTATGCCTGGGAAATGGAGTTCGGTCATAAAAGCTACAGAAAAGTTAAAAATAAACTCGCCCAACTTGGGTTGAAGTTTAGTAGAAAAGTAACAAGAGTGTGGTTGCTGGAAATCTGAAATAAAAGCAGAAAGTGATGGAAATACTCAGCAGGTTCGCCAGCACCTGTGGAGTGAGAAACAGAGTTAATGTTTCAGGTCAGTGATCTTTTCAAGAGATTCGATGTCGACTCTTCTTCTGCCAATCTTCCTCAATCTGTACTCTCTGGATCTTCAAACCTTCAGCCAATAGAAACAGTTCCTCTTTAATTCTTGGATCTAAACCCTTCATTTAAACATTCGATCAATTCTCCTCTCTCCTTCTCTGCTCGAAGATGAACAACCCCAGCTTCTCCAGTCTATCCACATATCTGGAATCACACATTCCTGAATTATATTTTCCAGAAGATTGAAGACGTCAAAAGCAAAAACTTTTGATGTTTTCAACACGGCTGCTGAAATAGCCAGAATGTCATGAGCTTGGAATCATTTATGGATCATTTAAAGATGACTTTGAAAAAAATCACCTCGTGCTAATTTAAAATAACAGTTTAACATTCTGATTTTGCTCCCCAGGTTGATTGCAGTGCAGTGTTTCCATAAAGTTAGAGTTATCATCTTTCTTGTATTTGGGAACAGTCCCCAGTTCAAAACCACGTTGAAACATTATCAAAACGTATTCCATGAAATACCAGGAAACCTTGAGTGATAGACATTCGTCAATTCATGTTATCAAATTGCAATATGTCACAGATCGTTACATTTGCTTTTCCTCTGTATAGTTCTGTGCACTCAAGCTGTTCACAGCGTTTTTCACTCAATTTCCTTTCTACCCCTGTCAGAGCAGAAAGTCACCCTCAACGTTGAACATTATAGCTGATTTCTGTTCAAATTTGTGAGCCATTATTAAAGGATCATTCCGTGCTACCTCGGTTAATAACAGCAGGTCAAAGCTCCTGTTGCTCAATGTGGGAGCTCAGGGACACGGCTGATGTCCCTGAATCTTTCACGTGCAGGAATTGTGTCCAACTGCAGCTCTTGTTCGACCGCATGACGGCTCTGGAGCTGTGGATGGACTCACTTTGGAGCATCCGCGATGCTGAGGAGGTCGTGGATCGCACGTTTAGGGAATTGGTCACACCACAGATTAGGATTGCTGAGGGAGAAAGGGAATGCTTGACCTAAAGGCAGAGAAAAAGCAGGAAGGCAGCGCAGGCGTCCCCTGTGGTCATCTCCCTCCAAAACAAGTACATCATTTTGGATACTGTAGAGGGAGATGGCTCACAAGGGGAAGGCAGCAGTGGCCAGGTTCATGGCACCGTGGCTGGCTCTGCTGTTCAGAAGGGCGGGAAAAAGAGTGGAAGGGCTATAGTCATCGGGGATTCGATTGTAAGGGGAGTAGATAGGCGGTTCTGTGGTCGAGAACGAGACTCCCGAATGTTATGTTGCCTCCCAGGTGCACGGGTCAGGGATGTCTCTGATCAGCTGCAGAACATTCTGAAGGGGGAGGGTGAACAGCCAGTTGTCATTGTGCACATAGGCACCAATGACATAGGTAAAAAACGGGATGCGGTCCTACAAGCAGAATTTAGGGAGTTAGGAGCCAAGTTAAAAAGTAGGACCTCAGAGGTAGTAATCTCAGGATTGCTACCAGTGCCACATGATAGTCAGAGTAGAAATGAAAGAATAGTCAGGATGAATGCGTGGCTTGAGAGATGGTGCAGGAAGGAGGGGTTCAGATTTTTGGGACATTGGGACCAGTTCTGGGGGAGGTGGGACTATTACAAATTGGATGGTCTACACCTGGGCCGGACTGGAACCAATGTCCTTGGGAGTGCTTCTGCTAACGCTGTTGGGGAGGGTTTAAACTAATGTGGCAGGGGGATGGGAACCAAATGAGGAGGTCAGTGGACAGTAAGGAGGTAGTAACGAAAGCCTGTAAGGAACTAGATAATGAAGTCAGCGTGACTAAGGGGAAGAGTAGGCAGGGAGCAGATGATGAACGCAAAGGGACTGGTGGTCTGAGGTGCATTTGTTTTAATGCAAGAAGTGTAGTAGGCAAGGCAGATGAACTTAGGGCTTGGATTAGTACCTGGGAGTATGATGTTATTGCTATTACAGAGACTTGGTTGAGGGAAGGGCATGATTGGCAACTAAATATCCCAGGATATCGATGCTTCAGGCGGGATAGAGAGGGAGATAAAAGTGGTGGAGGAGTTGCATTACTGGACAAAGAGGATATCACAGCTGTGCTGAAGGAAGGCTCTATGGAGGACTCGAGCAGTGAGACAATATGGGCAGAACTCAGAAATAGGAAGGGTGCGGTAACAATGTTGGGGCTGTACTACAGGCCTCCCAACAGTGAGCGTGAGATAGAGGTACAAATATGCTAACATATTATGGAAAGATGTAGGAGCAACAGGGTGGTGCTGATAGGAGATTTTAATTTTCCCAACATTGACTGGGATTCACTTAGTGTTAGAGGTCTAGATGGAGCAGAATTTGTCAGGAGCATCCAGGAGGGTTTTCTAGAGCAGTATGTAAATAGTCCAACTCGGGAAGGGGCCATACTGGACCTGGTGTTGGGGAATGAGCCCGGCCAGGTGGTTGAAGTTTCAGTAGTGGACTACTTTGGGAATAGTGATCACAATTCCGTAAGCTTTAACATACTCATGGACAAAGACGAGAGTTGTCCTAAAGGAAGAGTGCTAAATTGGGGGAAGGCCAACGATACCAAAATTCGGCAGGAGCTGGGGAATGTAGATTGGGAGCAACTGTTTGAAGGTAAATCCACATGTGATATGTGGGAGGCTTTTAAAGAGAGGTTGATTAGCGTGCAGGAGAGACATGTTCCTGTGAAAATGAGGGATAGAAATGGCAAGATTAGGGAACCATGGATGACAGTGAAATTGTGAGACTAGTTAAGAGTAAAAAGGAAGCATACAGAAGGTCCAGGTGGCTGAAGAAAGACGAAGCTTTGAAAGAATATTGGGAATGTCGGACCAATCTGAAACGAGGAATTAAGAGGGCTAAAATGAAATATCTTTAGCAAACAGGGTTAAGGAAAATTCCAAAGCCTTTTATTCATATATAAGGAGCAAGAGGGTAACTAGAGAAAGGATTGGCCCACTCAAGGACAAAGGAGGAAAGTTATGCGTGGAGTCAGAGAAAATGGGTGAGATTCTAAATGAGTACTTTGCATCGGTATTCACCGAGGAGAGGGACATGAAGGATGTTGAGGTTAGGGACAGATGTTTGATTACTCCAGGTCAAGTCGGCATAAGGAGGGAGGAAGTGTTGGGTATTCTAAAAGGCATTAAGGTGGACAAGTCCCCAGGTCCGGATGGGATCTATCCCAGGTTACTGTGGGAAGTGAGAGAGGAAATAGCTGGGGCCTTAACAGATATCTTTGCAGCATCCTTAAACACGGGTGAGGTCCCGGAGGACTGGAGAATTGCTAATGTTGTCCCCTTGTTTAAGAAGGGTAGCAGGGATAATCCAGGTAATTATAGACTGGTGAGCCTGACGTCAGTGGTAGGGAAGCTGCTGGAGAAGTTACTGAGGGATAGGATCTATTCCCATTTGGAAGAAAATGGGCTTATCAGTGAGAGGCAACATGGTTTTGTGCAGGGAAGGTCATGTCTTACCAACTTAATAGATTTCTTTGAGGAAGTGACAAAGTTGATTGATGAGGGAAGGGCTGCAGATGTCATATACATGGACTTCAGTAAGGCGTTCGATAAGGTTCCCCATGGTAGGCTGAAGGAGAAAGTGAAGTCGTATGGGTTCCAAGGTGTACTCGCTAGATGGATAAAGAACTGGCTGGGCAACAGGAGACAGAGAGTAGCAGTGGAAGGGAGTTTCTCAAAATGGAGACGTGTGACCAGTGGTGTTCCACAGGGATCCGTGCTGGGACCACTGTTGTTTGTGATTTACATAAATGATTTGGAGGAAAGTATAGGTGGTCTGATTAGCAAGTTTGCAGACGACACTATGATTGGTGGAGTGGCATATAGTGAAAGGGACTGTCAGAGAATACAGCAGAATATAGATAGACTGGAGAGTTGGGCAGAGAAATGGCAGATGGAGTTCAATCAGGGCAAATGCGAGGTGATGCATTTTGGAAGATCCAATTCAAGAGTGAACTATACAGTAAATGGAAAAGTCCTGGGCAAAATTGATGTACAGAGAGATTTGGGTGTTCAGGTCCATTGTTCCCTGAAGGTGGCAATGCAGGTCAATAGAGTGGTCAAGAAGGCATACGGCATGCTTTCCTTCATCGGACGGGGTATTGGGTACAAGAGTTGGCTGGTCATGTTACAGTTGTATAGGACTTTGGTTCGGCCACATTTGGAATACTGCGTGCAGTTCTGGTCGCCACATTACCAAAAGGATGTGGATGCTTTGGAGAGGTTGCAGAGGAGGTTCACCAGGATGTTGCCTGGTATGGAGGGCGCTAGCTATGAAGAGAGGTTGAGTAGATTAGGATTATTTTCATTAGAAAGACGGAGGTTGAGGGGGGACCTGATTGACGTGTACAAAATCATGAGAGGTATAGACAGGTTGGATAGCAAGAAGCTTTTTCCCAGAGTGGGGGATTCAATTACTAGGGGTGACGAGTTCAAAGTGAAAGGGGAAAAGTTGAGGGGGGATATGCATGGAAAGTTCTTTACGCAGAGGGTTGTGGGTGCCTGGAACGTGTTGCCAGTGGAGGTGGTAGACGTGGGCATGATAGCGTCTTTTAAGATGTATCTAGACAGATACATGAATGGGCATGAAGTAAAGAGATACAGACCCTTAGAAAATAGGTGTCATGTTTAGATAGAGGATCTGGATTGGGGCAGGCTTGGAGGGCCGAAGGGCCTGTTCCTGTGCTGAAATCTTCTTTGTTCTTTGTTCTTTGTTCAAAATGAGGACACAACGTAGGTAAACAATAAATTCCAGAACAATTCATCAGTAAATGGATTGCAATCTTTGGAAGGAGGTGCAGGTTAGAAGTGGAATGTGGGAATGATGTTATTGATGATTGAGTGGAATGTATTGCATCCTTGGGCTTTTGTTGATCAATTTCCTTTTACATCTTGGAACACAAAAAAAGCTGAGGCACCAGGAGGAAACCAACAGTTATCTCACTTTATGAGAGATATGGCAACGCTACCGTGGGTTGCCCAGTTACCTCAGTCAATAGAGCATGAGATTCTTAATTTCATGGTCATGGGTTAGAGCTCCATGTTCACTGTGATTGTTTTAAACTTTGTTGCTTCTTTCACGGGCGAACCCCAGCTCTCCATTCCTCCACGACTGTCACCCGCGCTCAAACTGTGTCTTTCTCCAGCACGCTGTTGTGAATATCACAATTTCTGATTTACAAGTGAAAACTGTCCTCCGAATCACTGGGCATGTGAGAGACAATTTTGTAGATTCAGCCTAATGTACAGTGAATGATAATACTTTAAAAGTGGGAAGTTCCAGTGCAGAATTTGTACAAAGCAAAAAACTACTCTGTCACAGAATGAGAATGGCCACTTCCTGGGGGACAAATAGCATCGGATCCACGGCTGAAAGGATTCCAATGACAATGATCGGATTCATTAGATTCAGGGAGAGAAACTCGGAAACTCATCCTGAACACAATTTACATGCAGATGAGCTATGAGGAAAGATTGGATATGGCTGGGTTTGTATTCCTTGGAACAGAGGAAGTTAAGGGGAGATGTAATGGAGGTGTATAAAATTATGAGGGACCTGTTTCTCATAAGACAGGCCAGAATGAGGTTTTCATTGCTGAAGCCACATTTAGCACTGTCAGAAGAAGAAAAACAATCAAGACAGAAAGAGAGTCATGATAGGGGTTGAGTGGGAGAAAGAATTCTGAAGTTGAACCAGAAGGTGAGAGTGAAGAGTCATCATCACAAGTGGTTGAAGTGGCGACCAGGAAGAGTGGTGGAAGATGTGGTCCTCGCACATATTTAGTCAAGATGTTTGGTAGTGGAAAAGTTAAGTTTCGACAAATAGTTCATTTTTTACCTTCAGAGTTTCACAAAAAAAAGAAGGAAGTTGGAAAGAATCAAATGTGTCTGATAAATCAGATAGTTTTGTTCCGAGTTGAGCACCAATAGTTACTCAAACACAAATCATGCCTGAAACTTGTGCAAGAAAATGTTTGAGTACAGATCCAAGGCACAGTTGGAGAGACATGTCTGATGAAGTGGAAATTTCAAATGTCGCTCAAGGTCAAAATCAGCCTATGTTGGAGAAACCTCTCCTCAGACTCAGTCCAAGATGGGTCAAGTTCTTTCCACAAGTTCTGGAAATTTGAGTCAGGATAGAAGGTGGCATAGAATTGGGGAGTGGCAAATGTGACGCCCTTATTCAAGAAATGTGTAATGTCAGTCCTAGCAATTGCATGCCAGTTGGTTTAACATCAGTGGTGGGGAAGATTTTCGAAACAATAGTCAGGGAAAATATCAATTTACACGTAGAGAGGTTCTAGGTAATTAAAATAACCAGCGTGGATTTGTAAAAGACAGATCATGCATGACTAATTTAATTGAATTAATTTATGAAGTAAAGGAGAATTTTGATGAAGGGCGTGTGCTGAATGTTGTTTATATGGATTTTAATAAAATATTTGATAAGGTAACACATTGAAGGCTTGTTAACAAAATTGTGACTCATGGAATAGGACAGTCAGTGTCCAGTTGGATAAAATATTGGCTTAAGGACTGAAAACAACGAGTCAAAGAAAATGGTTGTTTTTCAGATTGGAGGATGTTAGATAGTGATGTTCCCCAAGGCTCAGCGCTGATTTTTGCTCTTCATGCAAATGACGTGAATCCAGGAATAGATAGCACAATTTCAAAATTTGATGATGACACCAAACTTGGAGCTGCAGCAACCAGTGAGCATAATATGAACAGCCTACAACAGGCCATAGATAGGAGAGTAGAATGGACAGAATGGTGGCAGATCGAATTTTATCCTCACAAGTGTGAAGTGATGCATTTTGACAGAAGGATTAAGGAGAGGCAATGTAGATGTAATAGCATAGTTCTAAAGAATGTGCTGAAACAGAGTGACCTGGGGGTGCAGGTGCATCGATCTTTGAAGGTGGCAAGATATATTGAGAGAATAGTTAGTAAAGCATAAGGAATTTTAGGCTTCATAAAAAGAAGTACTCGGTACAATTATGGTGAACCTTTATAAAGCTCTGGTTAGCCACAACTCTGTCCTGTTCTTGTCACCACATTTCAGGAACGATATAGGTAGGGGAGGTCCTTAATGAATACTTTGCTTCAGTATTCACTAGTGAGAGGGACCTTGTCGTTTGTGAGGACAGTGTGAAACAGGCTGATATGCTCGAACAGGTTGATGTTAAGAAGGAGGATGTGCTGGAAATTTTGAAAGACATGAGGATAGATAAGTCCGCGGGGCCAGACGGGACATACCCAAGGTTATTACGGGAAGTGAGGGAAGAAATTGCCGCGCCTATGGCGATGATCTTTGCGTCCTCACTGTCCATTGGAGCAGTACCAGATGATTGGAGGGTGGCAAATGTTATTCCCGTGTTCAAGAAAGGGAATAGGGATAACGCTGGAAATTACAGACCAGTCAGTCATACCGATGAAGGGTCACTGACCCGAAACGTTAACTCTGCTTCTCTTTTCACAGATGCTGCCAGACCTGCTGAGTGGTTCCAGCATTTGTTGTTTTTATTCCAGTCAGTCTTGTGTCGGTGGTGGGCAAATTATTGGAGAGGATTCTGAGAGACAGGATTTATGATTATTTGTAAAAGCATAGCTTGATTAGAGATAATAAGCATGGCTTTGTGAGGGGCAGCTCATGCCTCACAAGCCTTATTGAATTCTTTGAGGATGAGACAAAACACATTGATGAAGGAAGAGCAGTGGATGTGGTGTACATGGATTTTAGCAAGGCGTTTGATAAGGTTCCCCATGGTAGGCTCCTTCAGAAAGTATGGAGGCATGGGATACCGGGAAATTTGGCTGTCTGGATACAGAATTGGCTGGCCCATAGAAGACAGAGTGTGGTAGTAGGTGGAAAGTATTCAGCCTGGAGCTCGGTGACCAGTGGTGTTCCGCAGGGATCTGTTCTGGGACTTCTGCTCTTTGTGATTTTTATAAATGACTTGGATGAGGAAGTGGAAGGCTGGGTTAGTAAGTTTGCCAATGACACAAAGGTTGCTGGAGTTGTGGATAGTGTGGAGGGCCGTTGTAGGTTGCAACGGGACATTGACAGGATGCAGAGCTGGGCTGAGAAGTGGCAGATGGAGTTCAACCTGGAAAAGTGTGAAGTGATTCATTTTGGAAGGTCGAATTTGAATGCAGAATACAGGCTTAAAGACAGGATTCTTGGCAGTGTGGCGGAACAGAGGGATCTTGGGGTCCATGTCCATAGATCCCTCAAAGGTGCCACCCAAGTTGATAGGGTTGTTAAGAAGGCGTATGGTGTGTT
Source organism: Heterodontus francisci (assembly GCF_036365525.1). Lineage (NCBI taxonomy): Eukaryota > Metazoa > Chordata > Chondrichthyes > Heterodontiformes > Heterodontidae > Heterodontus > Heterodontus francisci. Next base: position 40,322,947 of record NC_090404.1, on the reverse strand, counting down.
GGCTTTCATTAACAGGGGGATTGAGTTTAAGAGCAGCGAGGTTATGCTGCAACTCTATAAAGCACTGGTTAGACCACACTTGGAATATTGTGTTCAGTTCTGGTCGCCTCATTATAGGAAGGATGTGGAAGCTTTAGAGAGGGTGCAGAGGAGATTTACCAGGATGCTGCCTGGACTGGAGGACATGTCTTATGAAGAAAGGTTGAGGGAGCTCGGGCTTTTCTCATTGGAGCGAAGAAGGATGAGAGGTGACTTGATAGAGGTGTATAAGACGATGAGAGGCATAGATAGAGTGGATAGCCAGAGACTTTTTCCCAGGGCGGAAAGGGCTATCACCAGGGGGCATAATTTTAAGGTGATTGGAGGAAGATTTAGAGGAGATGTCAGAGGTCGGTTCTTTACATGGAGAGTGGTGGGTGCGTGGAATGCACTGCCAGCGGTGGTAGTTGAAGCAGATACATTAGGGACATTTAAGCGACTCTTGGATAGGTACATGGATGATAGTAGAATGAAGGGTATGTGGGTAGTTTGATCTTAGAGTAGGTTAAAGGGTCGGCACAACATCGTGGGCCGATGGGCCTGTACTGTGCTGTTCTGTTCTATGTTCTTTGATATGAGGGTTCTTGAGAGGGTTCAGAGGAGATTTAGCAGATGGGTTCCAGGGATGGAGCATTTTAGTTACAAGGTTAGGTTTGCATCCGCAGTATTTTGCTTTTATTTTAGGTTGGTAGAGCTGGGGTTGTTCTCCTGAGAACAAAAGAGATTGAGGGGAGATTTAATAGAAGTGTACCTGATTATGACAGGCTTGGATAAGTTAGACAAGGAAACATTGTTCCCATTAACAGACTGCACAAGGAGTAGTGACCACAAATTGCCAGTTCTGTGGAAAAAAATGATGTGGGTGAGTATGAGGAAGCACTGTTTTTATATCTCAAGTGATAATGACCTGGAACTCACTGCCCACAAGAGTGGTGGAAGCAGAAATGATCAATGCCTTCAGGAGGAATTCTGAGAAAAGCAGTCTTGCAGGGCTATGGACAACGAATCTGACTGCGTTGCTCTGTGCAGAGATGGCATGGACCGAGTTGCCTCCTTCTCTGCTGCAAATGACGATGAAGGTTTGCAGGGCTCTCACCGCACGTGGCTCCTGTTCCTTTGATGTGACCTCACAGTTGTTTTGTTCCCCTTCTTCTGATCAGTTCAGACTAACGAATCACTGCTCTCTTCACTGTGCAGCGATTTCTTATTGCTCCCCGTGTCTAAAATTCTGTGCTCCAGGTGAGGATCGAACTCACAACCTCGGCATAGCTCATTAATTGCACTGCTGTATAAGTATCACGCGCTAACCGATTGCGCCACTGGAGCCACGTTGCTCCCTATTTGGTATGGGGAATTACAGGCAAGTTAACCGAACATCAGTCATCTGGATAATGTTCTAATCTCTGATAAAGGAAGTATTAACAAGCACTTGGAAAATCATTGTCTGATCAAACAAAGTCAACATGTTTTTACAGATTGGAAATCTTGATTGACAGATTTATTCCAGAATTCTGAGGATGTAACTGAAAGGGCAGATAAAGGGAAACCAGGAATACAGTATAATTGGATTTCTAAAAGGCATTCGGTAAGATACCATCGAAGATTAATACTCTTGATAAAGGCTCATGGAATTGAAGTAATATATTAGCATGCAAGGAGGACTTAGAGGTTAACGGACAGAAAGCAACGAGTACGGATAAATGGAGCATTTTCAAGATATCAGACTGTCACTCGTGGAGTGCCTCAAGGATCAGTGCTGGGGCCACAGCTGTGTCCAATACCGAGTGTGTGATGGAAGCAGATTCGGTCCTGGGTTGAAGAGAAGATTGGTCCTTATCATCATTGATTCCAGCCTCGAGAGAATTCCATTAAATCCACGTGCTATCAAGAGACGGGTGAAAGCACTGAATATGGAAAACACGATGGGCCCTGACACAATTCCAACTGTCATACTGAAGACCTGTGCTCTCGAACCAGCTGTGGCCTGAGAGACTCTGTTTCAGTACAATTGCAAAACGCACATCTTCCTGACAATGCGAAATTTGTCCAGCTATGTCCTGTCTACAAAAATCGGGAAAAGTCCAATCTGCCCATTAACTACCCCATCAGTCTTCTCACAATCATCAGGAAAGTTGTGGAAGGTATCGTTGACAGTGCTATCAATAAACATTTACTCAGTAACACATCGCTAACTGATGCTTAGTTTGGGTTCCACGTGGGGCACTCAATTCCAGACTTCATTACAACCTTGGCCAAACATGGAAAATAGAGCTGTTTTCAAGAGGTGACAGTGACTGACTTTGACATCAAGATAACATTAGACCTAGTATGGGATCAAGGAGCCCGAGCAAAACTGGAGGCAATGGGAAAGAGAGGAGAAAATGCTCCACGAGATGACGTCTTACCTAACACAAAGGTATGTCCCAGGGGGAGTGTTTGCTCGAGTGGTTGGGGGGGATTGAACTAAAATGGCAGGGGGATTGGAAACTTTGCAAGGAGTCAGAGGAAGGGGGATCAAGGACAAGAACAAAAGACATTAAGGGGAATAAGAAAAGTGATAGGCAGAGAAATCAAGGGCCTGAATCAAACAGGGCCACAGTGAAAAATAGTGAGAAGGAGACACGCAACGTCAAAAAGACAAGCCTTAAGGCTTTGTGACTTAACGTGTGGAGTATTAACAATCTTCTTCTTTGGCCTCCTTGCCTCGAGAGACAATGGGTAAGCGCCTGGAGGTGTCAGTGGTTTGTGGAACAGCGCCTGGAGTGGCTAAAAAGGACAATTCGAGAGTGACAGATTCTTCCACAGGTCCTGCAGATAAAATTGGTTGTCAGGACTGTTACGCAGTTGGCTCTTCCCTTGCACTTCTGACTTTTTTCCTGCCAACTGCAAAGTCTCTTCGACTCGCCACACTTTAGCCCCGCCTTTATGGCTGCCCACCAGCTCTGGCGATCACTGACAACTGACTTGCACGACTTGTGATCCATGTCACAGGACTTCATGTCACATTTGCAGATGTCTTTAAAGCGCAGACATGGACGGCTGGTGGGTCTGATACTAGTGGCGAGCTCGCTGCACAATGTGTCCTTGGGGATCCTGCCATCTTCCATGCAGCTCACATGGCCAAGCCATCTCAAGTGCCGCTGGGTCAGTTGGGTGTATAAGTTGGGGATGTTGGCCGCCTCGAGGACTTCTGTGTTGGAGATCCGATCCAGCCACCTGATGCCAAGGATTCTCTGGAGGCAGCGAAGATGAAATAAATTGAGACGTCGCTCTTGGCTGACATACGTTATCCAGGCCACGTTGCTGCAGAGCAAGGTACTGAGGACACAGGCTTGATACACTCGGACCTTTGTGTTCCGTGTCAGTGCGCCATTTTCCCACACTCTCTTGGCCAGTCTGGACATAGCCTTGGAAGCCTTTCCCACGCGCTTTGTTAATTTCTGCATCGAGGGATAGGTTACTGGTGATAGTTGAGCCCAGGTAGGTCAACTCTTGAACCACTTCCAGAACGTGGTCACCGATATTGATGGATGGAGCATTTCTGATGTCCTGTCCCATGATGTTCGTTTTCTTGAGGCTGATGGTTAGGCCAAATTCGTTGCAGGCAGCTGCAAACTTGTCGATGAGACTCTGCAGGCAATTTCCAGTGTGAGATGTTAATGCAGCATCGTCAGCAAAGAGGAGTTCCCTGATGAGTACTTTGCATACTTTGGTCTTCGCTCTTAGACGGGAAAGGTTGAACAACCTGCCATCTGATCTTGTGTGGAGGAAAATTCCTTCTTCTGAAGACTTGAACGCATGTGAGAGCAGCAGGGAGAAGAACATCCCAAACAGTGTGGGTGCGAGAACACAGCCCTGTTTCACGCTGCTCAGGATAGGAAAGGATTCTGTTGAGGCGCTGCTATGCGCCTTTCATATTGTCATGGAATGAGGTGATGACACTTAGTAGCTTTGGTGGACATCCGATCTTTTCTAGTAATCTGAATAGACCACGTTTGTTGACGAGGTCAAAGGCTTTGGTGAGATCAATGAAAGCAACGTAGAGGGGCATCTGTTCACAGCCTTTCTCCTGAAGCTGACGAAGGGAGAACAGCATATCAATGGTCAATCTGTCTGCTCGAAAGCCACACTGTGCCTCAGGGTAGACGCGCTCGGCCAGCTTCTGGAGCCTGTTTAAAGTGACTCGAGCGAAGACTTTCCCCACTATGCAGAGCAGGGAGATTCCACGGTAGTTGTTGCAGTCACTGCGGTCACCTTTGTTCTTATAGAGGGTGATGATATTGGCATCGCGCATATCCTGTGGTACTGCTCCCTCGTCCCAGCACAGGCAAAGCATTTCGTAGAGTGCTGAGAGTATAGCAGGCTTAGCACTCTTGATTATTTCAGGGGCAATGCCATCCTTCCCAGGGGCTTTTCCACTGGCTAGAGAATCAATGGCATCAGTTCCGATTTTGTTGGCTGTACGTCCAGCTCATCCATGACTGGCAGAGACTGGGCTGCAATGACGGTGGTCTGAGTGACAACATTTTCCGTGGAGTGCAGTTCGAGGTAGTGCTCCACCTAGCGGTCCATTTTCTTGCGTTGGTCAGTGGTTGTGTCCCCGATTTAGATTTGTGGGGGCGATCCTCTTGATGGTTGGCCCAGAAGCTCTCTTAATGCCATCATACATATCTCTGATGTTTCCGGTGTCGGAGGCCAGCTGAATATGGCTGCATAGGTGTTGCCAGTAGTCATTTGCTCAGTGCCTGGCTGTTTTTGTGCAGCGTTTCTGGCTGCTTTAAGTGCTACGGACGTTAGCTCGCTGGGGGCTTTCTTGTAGTTCAACAGTGCAATGCACTCAGCGGCTATTACAGGTTCCAGCTCTTCAAACTGAGATTGACACCAGTCTGCATTCTGCTTCACACGTTTTCCATAGGTGGTCATAGCTGACTCACAGATGGCGTCTCTGATGTGGACCCACTTGGTCTCTGCATCCCCTGCGGGATTTTTTTGAAGGGCTTTTTCAATTGAATTTAGAAATTTATGCAACAGCTGTGGACAAGAAATTCTGCTCGTGTTGATGCACGAGTGGCTCTTCTGCTTGGAGTGATGCAACTTCTTTGATTTGAGTCTAACCTTGCTGAACACCAGGGAATGGCCGGTATTAGCAATAAAGTGGATGAATTAATTGCACAAATGGATGTAAATGGGTGTGATCTAGTTGGGATTGCGGAGACATCGCTGCAGGCTGACCAGAGATGGGAAACGAACATCCAGGGTTATTTGAAATAAAAGCAAAAAATGCTGGAAATACTCAGCAGGTCTGGCAGCATCTGTGGACAGAGAAGCAGAGTTAACGTTTCAGGTCAGTGACCCTTCTTCAGAACTGGCAAATATTAGAAATGTAAAAGGTTATAAGCAAGTAAAGTGTGGGTGGGGCAAGAGATAACAAGGAGAAGATGTAGATAGGACAAGTTCACAGAATAGCTGACCAGAAGGTCATGGAGCAAAGATATGTTAATGGTGTGTTGAAAAACAAAGCATTCGAGCAGAAAGGGTGTTATTGGACTGAAAATTGAACAGCCACAAGTGCCAACATGAAAAGAACAGTGGGTAAGCAAACTGAACAAACTAATGTCTGGCAGATGAAGTATAATGTGAATAAATGTGATGTTATCCACTTTGGTAGCAAAAACAGGAAGGCAGATTATTATCTGAATGCCTATAAACTGAGAGAGGAGAATATGCAACGAGACCTGGGTGTTCTCGTACACCAGTCACTAGACGTATGGATGCAGGTGCGACAGGTGTTAAAAAAAGGCAAATGTTATGTTGGCCTTCATTGTGATAGGATTCGAGTACAGGAGCATGAACGTCTTGCTGCAATTATACAGGGCCTTGGTGAGACCACACCTGGAATACTGTGTAGTTTTGGTCTCCTTATCTGAGGTAGGATGTTCTTGCTATAGAGGGAGCGCAACAAAGATGTACCAGACATAATTTTGGGATGACGAGACTGACATGTGAGAGATTGAAACAAAAACAAGAAATGCTGGAATCACTCAGCAGGTCTGGCAGCATCTGTGGAAAGAGAAGCAGAGTTAACCTTTCGTGTCAGTGACCCTTCTTCGGAACCCTTCCGAAGAAGGGTCACTGACCCGAAACGTTAACTCTGCTTCTCTTTCCACAGATGCTGCCAGACCTGCTGAGTGATTCCAGCATTTCTTGTTTTTGTTTCAGATTTCCAGCATCCGCAGTATTTTGCTTTTATGTGAGAGATTGAATTGGTTAGGATTATATTCGCTGGAGTTCAGAAGCGTGAAGGGGCGGGGAGGGGGGCGATCGTGGGGGCGGCTGGATCTCATCGAAGTCTATAAATTTCTAATAGGCCTTGACAGGGTAGATGCAGGAAGGATGATCCCGATGGTGGGGTGGTCCAGAATCAGGGGTCATAGTCCAAGGATTCGGGGTAAACCATTGCTCAGTGATGTTCAGTTTGGGTTCTGCCGGGGCCAATCAGCTCCTGACCTCTTTACAGCCTCGGTTCAAACATGGACAAAAGAGCTGAACTCAAGAGGTGAGGTGAGAGTGACTTCCCTTGACATCAAGGCAGCATTTGGCCGAGTTTGGCATCAAGGAGCCCTAGCAAAACAGAGGTCAATGGGAATCAGGGGGAAAACCCTCCGCTGGCTGGAGTCATACCTGGTTTAAAGGAAGATGGTTGTGGTTGTTGGAGGTCAATCATCTGAGCTCCAGGACATCACTGCAGGAGTTCCTCAGGATAGTGTCCTAGGCCCAACCATCTTCAGCTGCTTCATCAATGGCCTTCGTTCAATAATAAGGTCAGAAGTGGGGATGTTCGCAGATGATTGCACAATGTTCAGCACCATTCGTGACTCCTCAGATACTGAAGCAGTCCGTGTAGAAATGCAGCAAGACCTGGACAATATCCAGGCTTGGGCTGATAAGTGGCAAGTAACCTTCCCGCCACACAAGTGCCAGGCAATGACGATCCCCAACAAGAGAGAATCTAACCATCTCCCCTTGACATTCAACAGCATTACCATCGCAGAATCCCCCACTATCAGCATCCTAGGAGTTACCATTGACCAGAAACTGAACTGGAGTAGCCATATAAATACCTTGGCTACAAGAGCAGGTCACAGGCTAGGAATCCTGAGGCGAGTAACTCAGTTTATGACTCCCCAAAGCCTGTCCACCATCTACAAGGCATAAGTCAGGAGTGTGATGGAATACTCTCCACTTGCCTGGATGGGTGCAGCTCCAACAACACTCAAGAAGCTCGACACCATCCAGGACAAAGCAGCCTGCTTGATTGGCACCCATCCACAAACATTCACTCCCTCCACCACCGATGCACAGTGGCAGCAGTGTGTACCATCTACAAGATGCACTGGGCTCCAAGGCTCCTTCGACAGCAACTTCCAAAGCTGCGACCGCTACCAACTAGAAGGACAAGGGCAGCAAATACATGGGAACATCACCACCTGCAAGTTCCCTTCCAAGTCACACACCATCCATACTTGGAAATATATCACCATTCCTTCACTGTCGCTGCATCAAAATCCTGGAACTCCCTTCCTAACAGCACTGTGGGTATACCTACCCCACATGGACTGCAGCGGTTCAGGAAGGCAGCTCACCACCGCCTTCTCAAGGGCAATTAGGGAAGGGCAATAAATGCTGGCCTGGCCAGCGATGCCCACATCCCATGACTGAATAAAAAAAAAATTCAGGACTGAGATGAGGAGACGTTTCTTCACCCAGAGTGTGGTGAACCTGTGGAATTCGCGACCACAGAAAGCAGTTGAGGTCAAAACATTGTATGTTTTCAAGCTCTTGGGCATAAAGGGATCAAAGGATATGGTGGAAAAGCGGAAACACATTAGTGAGTTGTATGATCAGCCATGATCATAATGAATGGCGGACCAGGCTCGAAGGGCCGAATGGCCTACTCCTGCTCCTATTTGCTCTGCTTCTATTTTTAAAGGAAGATGGTTGTTTTGTTGAGGGTCAATCATCTCAGTTTCTGGACATGACTACATGAGTTTCTCAGGGTCTTGTCCTAGACCCAATCAACTTCAGATGCTTCATCAATGACCGTCCCTCCATCACGAGGTCAGACGTGGGGATGCTCGCTGATGATTGCACTATGGTTGGTACCATTCTCGGCTCCTCAGACACTGAAGCAGTCCATATGCATATGCAGCAAGGCCTGGACTACAGTCAAGCTTGGACTGATAAACGGCAAGTTACAGTCACACCTCACAAGTGCGAGACAATTTTCATCTCCAACAAGAGAAATTCTAAACACCTCCACTTGAAGTTCAATGGCATTATCATTGCTGAATCCTCCACCATCAACATCCTGGGGATTTGCCTTGCCCAGAAACCTGGAACAGCGATAAACATACTGTGGCTGCAAGAGTGGGTCCGGGGCTGGAAATTCTGCAACTCATCTTCTAACTCCCCAAAACCTGTCCACCATCTAGAAGGCATACGTCAGGAGTGTGATGGAATACTCTCCACTTGCCTGCATGATTTCTGCCCCAAACATACTCTAAAGGTTCAACACCATCCAAGACAAACCAAAATGCTTCATCATTACCCTATCCACCACATTAAACATTCACTTACTCCACTATGGTGCACAGTGGCAGCAGTTTGTACCACATACATGATGTACCGCAGCAACTCACCAATGCTCATTTCACAACTCCTTGCAAACCCACAACCAGTATCACCTCGAAGTAGATGCATGGGAACACCACCACCTGCATGTCTCTCTCCAAGTCACACAGCATCCTGACTTAGAACTATATTGCAGAGTCAAAATGCTGGAATTCCCTCCCTTAAAGCACTGTTTGAAGGCCTCACCATATAGACTTCAGCGGTTCAAGAAGGCAGCTCACCATCACCTTCCCAAGCACAATTACTGATGGGCAGTAAATGCTGGCATTGCCAGGGACCCTCATATCCCAAGAACGAATAAGAACAATAATGGGTAATTATCTGAAGAGAAACATTTGGAGAGCAATGTGGAAAATGCAGATGTGTTGGACCAGTTGTGTTGCTCTTGCAGAGAGACAGGATGCACAAGAAAGGCCATAGGATCTCCTTCTGTTCTGTAACAATGTTATGATTCTATTCTATTCAGAAAGAGAAATTTGGCTCCAACTGCACAATATGCTGGTTAGACCATACCTGGATATTGTGTCTTGTTTTGGTCTCAGCACATTATAAAGGATACACATTGGCCTTGGAAACAGGGCAATGAAAATTCATAGAATGCAGCCAAGGCTCTAATGGTTAAATTATGAGATGCGATTAATTAAAGTAGGCTTGCATTCCATAGACTAGAGGAGTTTAATGGGTGATTTGATTGAGTATTTTAGGATCAGGAAATGAATTAGTAGGGTAAATAGAGAGTAACGTCTTTTTCACTTGATCATTGTGGACAGGAAGCTTATAGAAAAAATGGTTTACAACTTTAAGTGGCGAGGGGGTATTCCTTTTCTCCCGTTGTGCACATTCTGTCATGAATCTACCTGTTGAAAGGCACTGAGAGGGTTTCAGAGCACAGGTACTGAAACAACTCTACCTCCCATTTTGCATGTTTGTTGCTTTAAATGTGGTGCGTTTTGCTCTCAGCTTGAATCATAGAATCACAGAATCATAGAACGTTTAAGGCACAGAAAGAGGGCACTTGGCCCTTCGTGGCTGTGTGGCAAAAAAATGATCCCCCCGCCCCCCCATTCTAATCCCACCTTCCAGCATTTGGTTCGTAGCCCTGCAGATGGTGAAGATCCAGACTCCTTTTGAATGAGTCGAGGGTTTCTGCCCCAACTACCCATTTAGATAGTGAGTTCCAGACCCTCACCACCCTCAGGGTGAAAAGACCTCTCCTCATCTCCCTTCTAACTTTTCTAACAATCACTTTAAATCTATGCCCCTCGTCTCTGACCTCTCTTCCAAAGTAAATAGGCCAGTCACCTCCACTCTATCCAGGCCCCTCAACATTTTGTACATTTCAATCAGATCTCCCATCAGCCATCTCGGTTCCAAGAACAACCCGAAAAAAAATTAACAACACCATTTCCCAAAAGATTCACAAAGCTGGAGACTGGATTTTACTTTTGGCACCTTTCAGTTTTTCGCACTCCCAAGTGGAAGTACTTTACAAAACCGCCTTGCAGTTCTTCACCTTGCATCATGTCCAAGGATGAGGAAATTCAGTGATGTGGAGATTCTGGACACGTGGCGGCCAAATACAAAGCAGCTGTCAGCAGGAAGGCCACCAGACAAAGGACTGGAAGTAGAGTAAGTGCTGCAACCTGTGTGATGAGGACACCTGGACAAGACCTACCCAAAACGCAGCCTCAGTTACACACAGGCAGAAATAATCAAGGAGGAACAGGAGGAAGGAACAGCAAACATGTCTGCTGCAAAGTTCCAAAATGTGAACCACTTCGACTCATATAGACTGAACAGTCACATACACCAAGAGTGACGAAAGCCGAAACAGAGACAGCCAGAACGAAACAGTGCCACTAATTTGGCTGAGTTCTGTTTCATTTCTGACTTCTTAAAATGTATCTAATGGGATATGGGCATCGCTGGCAAGACTAGCATTTATTGCCCATCCCTAATTTCCCTTGAGAAGGTGGTGGTGAGCTGCCTTCTTGAACCACTGCAGTCCATGTGGTGTAGGTGCACGGACAGTGCTGTTAGGGAGGGAGTTCCAGGATTTTGATCCAATAACAGTAAAGGAGCGGTGATATATTTCCAAGTCAGGATGGTGTGTGGCTTGGAGGGGAACTTGCAGATGGTGATGTTCCCACTCATCTGCTGTCTTTGCCCTTCCAGGTGGCAGAGGTCACGCGTTTGCAAAATGCTGTCGAAGGAGTTGTGGTGAGTTGCTGCAGTGTATCTTGTAGATGATACACACTGCTGTCACACTGCATCGTTGGTTAAGGGAGTGAATGTTTATGGTGGTGGATGGGCTGCCAGTCAAGCGGGCTGCTTTGTCCTGGATGGAGTTGAGCTTCCTGAGTGCAGCTCCAATATCATTCAAGTAAGTGGAGAGTATTCCATCACACTCCTGACTTGTGTCTTGTAGATAGCGGACAGGCTTTGGGGTGTCAGGTGTTGGGTTAATCGCTGCAGAATTCCCAGCCTCGGACCCGCTGTTGTAGACACAGTATGTATGTGGCTGGTTCAGGTCTTTTTCTGGTCAATGGCATCCCCCAAAGATGTTGATAGTCGGGGTTTCAGCGATCATAATTCCATTGTTTCTGTGGGACTGTGACTGTATAACGGTGAATACTTTGTGTTGTGGTCACAGCAACTCCAAATCCAGACAGAGCTTGATTTATGTCTTAAACCGGCTGCTACAGCAAATAACTAATCTTTACTTCTTGAAAATGTATTTCCTCTTGATGGAGAAAAAAAAAAACTACTGTCTCCTTTTACAGCATTTCACTTACACATGCCAGTGTTTCACGCTGTAACATTGAAACCCGCCCCTTCTCTCAGATTATTCCTTACATTATTAATACTGACTTGCTTCCATTTCATTTCACTGTGGCTTAGCCGACTGTAACATTCACTTTTACGCTCTTAAAGTCGTTTTTATCGTCCTGTAATCTAAGGCCTTCCCCCTCACTATTTATGACGCCACCAATTTTCGTGTCATCTGCGAACTTAGTGACCACATCTCCTATATTCATGTGTAAATCATTAATGTACACTTCAAACAGCAAGGGTCCCAGCACTGATCCCTGCGCTACACCACTGGTCACAGGCTTCCACTCACAAAAACAACTCTCGACGACCACCCTCTGCCTCCTGCCACTAAGCCAATTTTGGATCCACTTTGCCAAATTTCCCTGGATCCCATGGGCCTTTTCCTTCTTAACCAATCTCCCATGCGGGACCTTATCAAAAGACTTACTAAAGTCCATTTGACTACATCAACTGGTTTACCCTCATCTACACATCTAGTCACCACCTCAAAGAATTCAATCAGTTTAGTTAGACACCATCCACCTCCCCCCCGCCCACCCCGCCCACCCACGCTCTTCCTTACAAAGACATGTTGACTATCTCTGGTTAATCCCTGCCTCTCCAAGTGGAGATTATTCCTGTCCCTCAGAATGTCTTCCAATAGTTGCCCAACCACTGATGTTAGACTCACTGGTATGTCATTACTTGGTTTAGCCCTGGGACCCTTCTTGAAGAAAGGTTCCACATTCGCTGTCCTCCAATCCTCTGGTATGTCTCCTGTGGCCAAAGAGGATCTGGAAATTTGTGTCAGAGCCCCTGCTATCATCTCTCTTGCCTCACATCATCGCCTGGGATACATCTCATCTTGGCCTGGGGATTTATCAAATTTTAAGCACGCTAAAACAGCTAATAATTCCTCCCTTTCAATGTTAATATGTTCAAGTATATCACAATCTCCCTCCCTGATCTCTACACCCACATCGTCCTTCTCCATAGTGAACACAGATGAAAAGTAATCTTTTAAAACCTCACCTGTACCCTCCGGCTCCACACACAGATTGCCACTTTGGCCCCTAATGGACCCCTGTTTCGCCTGTAGATTCTCTCCCCTGGAATATTGAGCTGCCAGTCCTGCCCCTCCCTCAATCATGTCTCTGTGGTATCAATAACATCATAATCTAATTTGATAATCTTCGCCCTTAATTCATCTGCCTTACTGGTAAGACTCCTTTCATTAAAATAGATGCAATCCAGTCTTGCATTTTTCACTTGTGCCTTAACAATATTTGCTCTGCCTTCCACACTGACTCAGTTTGTCTTTTATATTTGGCTGTGAACCACCCCCTACTGTACCTCCACTCTGTATCACATCCGCCTGCTAAATTATGTTAGCACCCACCCACCCCAACCCCCCCTCCCCCCCCACCGCCTCCCGGCCCCGCGCCCCCAACAGCACTGGCAAACCTCCCAGCAAGATTTTGGTTACAGTTCAGGTGCAACTCATGCAACTTGTACACCAGTAACAGACCCAGTGATCCCTCCTGCACCATCACCTCAGCCACGCATTCATTTGCTCTATCCTCCTTTTCAAATACTCACTAGAACGTGGCAACAGGAGTAATCCAGAGAATACAACATTTGAGGTCCTGCTTTTCAATCTTCTACCTAGCTCCCTAATTTCTTGTTGCAGAACCACATCCCTCATTCTGCCTATGTCGTTGTGTACCAGGACCTCTGAATGTTCACCCTCCCCCTTCAGAATTTCCCGCAGCCACTCCATGACATACTTGATCAGAGCACCATGGAGGCAACATACCATCCTGGAGTCCGTTTCCGGCCACAGAAACGCCTATCTGTACACCTTATGATAGAATCATCTATCACTATAGCTCTTCCATTCTTTTTCCTCCCCTGCTGTGCAGCTGAGCCACCTGCATATCTGTTGAGAGACCGAAATACAATTAAAGGTCCAGGTCGGTGACTGTGCAGCAGAGCTGAAGAAGTCAGAGATGTAACTGGTCGATAACAGTTATAGTGACAGAGCTTGGGAAGGAAAGGGGAACATGTTAGAACACAGAGTGATGTACTGATGAAAGTGAGGAAGGGGCCAGGAAAATATGGGTGGCAGGCAATGGGGCAGATATTTCTGCTTGCTGCTCAATCTGCACAAATATAATTCCTGATCAACCAATCACAACTGCTCTGTCAACGAATCATGCTGGACCGAATGGCCTCCTTCTGTGCTGTACCTTTCTGCAATTGCATGTTCCTTAACTGCACTGCTGCTGCCTTCACAGTCATTCTACCATCTTACAACCCATTAGAGACAAATACACATTAAAAACCAGTGAGAAATTATGCAGAGTTTGAAATATAAGCATGGGGTAAAAGATTGGAAGGAGAGTGTGACTGGGGATAATTGCTAATGGGAGCAACTCTTGCACATTCCAGTATTCAGTATCTGGAAGAAGCAGGAAGATGAGATCACACTGCTTATTTATCCTGCTATCTGCAAAACCCATTGATTATCAATGTCCTCCATCTTTCATTCCCACTCCCTTCTTTCCAGGGAAATGTGGGTTTCATGAATTCGATGTGTTCACATCAGGCAGCTAATTCACCTGGGAGCTGGAGGAGCAGAGAGAGCTGGAGGAAAAGCAATTATAGAAGAAGAAGGAGATCCCACATGAAACTGGCAGAATTTGATGTGTGTCAGTTGTTTTTATTGATGTATGACGGCAGTGTGCTGCTTTGCACATTTCACAGGAGTCGCATTGATGAGGTTGGTGCATCTTGGAAATTGAAAATTGTACATCTGCAGCTTTGTGCACATGTCAACACATTCTGTGCTGTCATTGCCTGAACAAGGCTTTTGTGTTTCAGGTAAACATTTGATTGTTTTAATGAGAAACTAATCTGTGGTGAAAGTGGCCTGAAGTGAAGAAATAGCAAACATAGCGTGGAGCAGCAAACTTGCAGTGAAGTCTGGCAGATTCCCTGGTGGTCTTGTGGTGGGAATTCAATGCTTTCTCCATCGCAGACATGTTTATATTCCAGGTCAAGGAATGAAACATGGTCAGGGAATGACATTTTCTTGTTGCTGTATGAACTGACACCAAAAATGCATTCCTTGCTGAATAAAAACGTAATAAAGATCATTAGAATTTATATAATAAAAGCAAAATACTGCAGATGCTGGAAATCTGAAATGAAAACAAGAAATGCTGGAACCACTCAGCAGGTCTGGCAGCATCTGTGGAAAGAGAAGCAGAGTTAACATTTCGGGTCAGTGACCCTTCATCGGAACTGACAAATATTAGAAAAGTCACAGGTTATAAGCAAGTGAGGTGGGGGTGGGGCAAGAGGTAACAAAGGAAGTCTAGATTGGACCAGGCCGCATAGCTGACCAAAAGGTCACGGAGCAAAGGCAAACAATATGTTAATGGTGTGTTGAAAGACAAAGCATTGGTACAAATTAGGTGTTAATACACTGAATATTGAACAGCAGCAAGTGCAAACCTGAAAGAAAAGTGAGTAAGCAAACTGAACAAACTGAACAATTTGCATTTATTTCATTTCATCTTAGTTTGTTCAGTTTGCTTACTTGCATTTCAAAATTTACCTTTAGAAATGGAACAAAATCTGCCAAAGTGGAGGTACTCTTTTTTTCCGGCTATCTGTCTCTCTTTGGGCCTCCCTCACTCTCGTTGTACATATCCGTGTGTTTCGCTCTATGTGTGTCAATGTGGTTCAATTCCCCGATGAGTTGACTGGATTTTTACCTTCACAAACTTGATTTATTTTAGTTGTGTAGCGTCATTTTAAAATGTTACAGAGGAAAATAGCAGGTAAAAATAATGCAAGGCGAGATTTTCTCTTTCTGCATTTTCTTGAGTGGAGACTGTTCAGATACTAAGTGCCCATGTATTAAAAAGCAGAGGATGATTTAAATTTCAACTGAGCAACATTTAATCAGATAGAGACCAAGTAGTTATAGATGAGTGGTTAGGTAATGAATGCATCGAGAGAATGAATTAATAAAAAAAAACAAAGCGAAACCCCTCAGACATTAGGAATTGTTTCCACTGCTGCCAGGTCTCACAGGGAACAGGAAAATAAACGTTCGCTCACAACTTTTACCAGAACGGAGAGGTTAAAACCAACAGGAAAACCTCGAAAATAGAGAAGGTTGGAAGGTGAACTGTTAGAATTTGCGAAGCTTTGTCCCTATTTCATTAGGGATTAGAGGCGAAATTTCGTCACTCAGCTTCAGGATTACATTTGCTGATCCGGAATCAAACAAACAGTAAGATTTTTATAGACATGGAACGGAAGATTCCATATTGAGATGCAATTCTTAAGATCATATTTTGACATCTGCTGGATCAGCATTTTTGTCGAACTCTCTCTCTCTCTCTCTCTCTGTCATTAGATGACTGCAGTGACTACACTTTAAAAGTACTTGCTTGACTGTAAAGCACTTTGTGAGATCCTGGGGACGTGAAAGGCGCTGTTTAAATGTAAGTCTTTCTGTCCTTTCTTACTTTCTGTCTGTCAATCTCAGTGAAGTAAAATATGGAATGGTGGAGTGAATCTGTTCCTTTCAGCATCTGGAGGGATTGAAAGGTGCAGGATTTTATTACCTGTAACTGATGATTGGTTGCAGGGACCTGGTTAAACTTTGAAATAATCAGACAGGTAGACAGCAGGACACGAGCACTCACACAGAATTCACAACAGATTGTGAAGTTTATCATCTTAACCACTCGGCTACAACTGCATGCAATAAAGTATTATGCCTGGTAAATGGAGTTCGGCCATAAAAGCAACAGCAAAGTTAAATATAAACTCACCCAACTTGGGATAAAACTTAGCACAAAAGCAAAAATAATGTTGTTGCTGGAAATCTAAAATAAAAGCAGAAAGTGCTGGAAATACTCAGCAGGTTCGCCAGCATCTGTGGAATGAGGAATCGAGTTAATGTTTCAGGTCAGTGATCTTTCCGCAGATCTCGATGAAACCTTTTCATCTGTCAATCATCTTCAATCTGTACTCTCTGCTTCTTCAATCCTTCAGCCATTAGAAACAGTTCCTCTTTAATTCTTCTATCTAAACCCTTCATTTAAACATTCGATCAATTCTCCTCTCTCCTTCTCTGGGCGAAGATGAACAACACCAGCTTCTCCAGTCTATCCACGGATCTGGAATCTCACATTCCTGAATTATATTTTCCTGCAGATTGAAGACGTCAAAAGCGAAAACATTTGATCTTTTCAACATGGCTGCTGCAATAGTCAGAATGTCATGAGCTTGGAATCATTTATAGATCATTTTAAGATGACTTCGAACAAAATCACCTCGTGTTAATTTAAAATAACAGTTTAACATTCTGATTATGCCCCCCAGGTTGATTGTCGTGCAGTGTTTCCATAACGTGAGAGTTATCATCTTTCTTGTATTTTGGAACACTCCCCAGTTCAAAACCACATTAGGAAACCTTGAGTGATACACATTCGTCAATACATATTATCAAATTGCATTATGTCACAGACCTGTGACATTTGCTTTTCCTCTGTACAGTGTTGCACACTCAAGCTGTCCACAGCGTCTTTCACTCACTTTCGTTTCTACCCCTGACAGTGCAGAAAGTCATCCTCAAAGTGGAACATCACTGTTGATTTCTGTTCATATTTGTGGGAGATTATGAAAGGATTTGTCCATGCTGCCTCGGTTATTAACAGCAGGTCCAGGCTGCATGTCGCACATGGAAACAAATACATCAATTATTCACTCTTTCCCATCTCCACAGTGAGTGAGACCGGGACAAGCAGTAATATTCCACCCCCACACTCTCCAGTCACCCACTGTTAACACAAAGCAACTAATCAATCAGAGGGTTACTGTACATCCGTGGGACACAGGACACTACAGCCTGGGCCAAACATCCCCATACTCTGAGCACAGACTCAGGAGTGAATGAGTCACAAACAATAGTAACAACTTTCGAAATCGTTTTCATGTAAAATGTGTTCATGTTATTTAAAAGCTGACTGTTCTGCATCTGAAAATGAGCACCATGGAATTTGTGCTTTTCGTGTTTGTCTGTTAGGTTTGCAATTCAATTTCTGGTAGATATTGAAGAGAATCTCATATCAAAATGATGACACAAAGTAGTTAAATAATAAATCCCAGAACAATTCCTCAATAAAATGGATCGCAATCTTTGGAAGGAGGTGCAGCTAAGAAGTGGAAGATGGGAATGATGTTATTGATGATTGAGTGGAATGTGTTGCATCCTTGAGCTTTTGTTGATCAATTTCCTTTTACATCTTGGAACACAGAAAAATGACAACGCCACCGTGGGTTGCCTAGTTACCTTAGTCAGTGGAGCATGAGACTCTTAATCTCATGGTCATGGGTTGGAGCCCCATGTTCAGTATGATTGTTTTAAACTTTGCTGCTGCTTTCACGAGAAAACCCCAGCTTTCCATTCCTCCACCACTGTCACCCACGCTCAAACTGTGTCTTTCTCCAGCACGCTGTTGTGAATATCACAATTCCTGGTTTCCAAGTGAAAAATGTCCTCTGAATCACTGGTCATGTTAGAGACAAGTTTGTAGATGAAGCCTAATGTACAGTGAATGATAATACTTTAAAAGTGGGAAGTTCCAGTGCAGCCTTTGTACTAAAAGAAACTGCTCAGGGTAACAGAATGAGAATGGTCACTTCCTGGGGGACAAATAACATCGGATCCACGTCTAAAAGGATTCCAATGACAATGATCGGATTCATCAGATTCAGGGAGAAAAACTGGGAAACTCATCCTGAACCTCTTTTACATCCAGATTAGCTATGGGGAAAGATGGTATAAGGCTGGATTTGTTTTCCTTGAAACAGAGGAAGCTAAGGGGAGATTTAATGGAGGTGCAGAAAATTATGAGGGACCTGGATAGAGTGCGTAGTGAGGACCTGTTTCCATGATCAGAGAGATCAATAACCAGGGGGCATGGATTTCGAAAGAAATAAAGCCTTGCATTTATATAGAGCCTTTCACGACCACTGGAATCCCAACGCATTTCTATCACTGCTTTTCCTCCAGCTCCCTCTGCTCCTCCAGAGAAGAAAGTGGAGCTACCAGAAACTAATGTTGTTCAGCAGATGTAGTGCAAGAAGATACCTAACAGGCCGAGGACAACAGTAAATCTTTTGATGAGCTGAGCTGCAGTGAAGGGTTGGCACCATTTAAAATGTCATTCAGCAGGTCTGGTTCCAAAACTGCTGATAGAAATGACAAGAAAACTTCTCTCTGAATTTCCTTCGTGTCATAATGTCAGAAGGCAAAGATACAAGACAGGAAAGTGTATTTGGCTGTCATGGTTGCAAGATGGCAGAATGACTGTGAAAGGCAGCAACAGTAGTGTTGAGAAACATATAATTATAAAAATGTACTGCACAGATAGAGGCCATTCGGCCCGGCGTGCTTCTTTGACCGAGTAGTTATGATTGGTTGATAAGGAGCAATATTTCTGCCAGTTTAAACAGCAGGCAGAAAAACCCGTCCCATTATCACCCACATTTTGCCTTGCACCAGCATCTCTTCAGTCAGTATATCACTCTGTCTTGCAACTTTCACAGCCCTTTGTTTGTTTTCTATCACTCCCCTAGCTCTGTCGCTGTTCTTTTTCCAGCCTGTTACATCTCTGACATCTCCAGCTCTGATAAATGATCATCAACTTGGAAGATTAACTTTTTTCTCACTCCTTAGATGTAACAAGAGCCGTTGAGTGATTTCTCTGCCCCTTACACGAGTAATATCCCAATCTATATTAGGATACATTAAATCCCCCATTATTGCTATTCTATAATTCTTGCACCTCTCTGTATATTTGTTCCTCGATAGCCTTCCGACTAGCTGGTGGTCTCTGGAATTCACCCAGCAATCGAAATGTGACTCGATTGTTTTTTTTAGCTCCAACCAAATACATTCTTTCCTTAATATAAAAATAAAATACTGCAGATGCTGGAAATCTGAAATAAAAACAAGAAATGCTGGAATCACTCAGCAGGTCTGACAGCATCTGTGAAAAGAGAAGCAGAGTTAACGTTTCGGGTCAGTGACCCTTCTTCGGAACCCATTCTTTCCCTGTCCCCTCTGGGACATCCTCAGTCTCCAGCACTGTAACGTTCTCCTTAATTAATACTTCTACCCTTCCTCCTTTCTTTCCGTAGCTAAATTTTCTGCACTCCTTGTAGCCAAGTACATTTGGGACCCAGTTCTGTCCATTTTGAGTCAGGTTTCCGTGATCACCACATCATATTTCCACTTGGGCCTCTGAAACTTGGAACTCACCAACCTTATTTACCACACTCCATGCATTTACATGCTTACACAGTAAACCTAATTTAGATCTTATGGCAGTTGGTGCTTTTCTCACGAAGTGTGTTCTTTGTTGACGTAATGGAGAAAGTTGATGAGGGCAGCGGTAGTCTGTTTGTTATTGTGTATATGGACTTCAAAAAGACACCTGGTGAAATACCACATAATCGACTTCCAGGAAAAACTAACCTGGATGGAATTAAAGGACCAGTGACAGCGTGGATACATAATTTTCTTGCATACAGCTATATTTTCCATGTTTGGACCAAGGTGGTTTTGAGGCCTGAAATTGAGTGCCCCTGGTGGAACCCAAACTGAGTACCGGTCAGCAAGTTGTTACTGATCAAATGCACTTCATAGCACTGTCAACGACACCTTCCACCACTTTGCTGATGATTGAGAGTAGACAAATGGGGCAGTAATTGGCCGGATTGGATTTCTCCCGATTTTTGTGGACAGGGCATACTTGGGCAATTTTCCAAGTTTTCTGTATTGTAGCTGCACTGGAACAGCTTGTCTAAGGACATGGCTAGTTACAGAGCACATGTCTTCTCACCATATGGACTTCAGTGGTTCAAGAAGGCAGCTCACCACCACCTTCCCAAGTGCAATTAGGGATGGGAAGTATATTCTGGCATTGCCAGGGACCCTCATATCTCAAGAACGAATAAGAAAAAAAATGGATAATTATCTGAGGAAAAAATAAATGTGCAGAGCTGTATGGAAAAGGTGGGTGTGTTGAACCAGCTGAGTTGCTCTTGCAGAGAGCCTGCATTGATATAAAGGGCAGAAACACCTCCTTCTGTGCTGTAACAATGTTATGATTAAATTCTATACTGTTATATAAAGGAGACGTTTTGCTCCAACTACACAATATTCTGGTTAGACCACACCTGGAGTACTGTGTATAGTTTTGGTCTCAGCCCTTTATAAAGGATACACCTTGGCCTTGGAAACAGGGCAGTGAAAATTCACCAGAATGCAGCCAAGGCTCTCATGGTTAAATTATGAGGTGTGATTCATTCAAGAAGGCCTGCCTTCCTTGGAATATCGCAGTGTAATGGGTGATTTGATTGAGTATTTTAGGATTAGGAAATGAATTAGAATATAGAACATAGAACATAAAACATAGAACAGTACAGCACAGTACAGGCCCTTCGGCCCACGATGTTGTGCCGAACCTTAAACCTACACAAGATTTAAGTAACTACCTACCATTTATTCTACTATCATCCATGTACCTATCCAAGAGTCGCTGAAATGCCCCTAATGTATCTGCTTCTACTACCACCGCTGGCAGCGCATTCCACGCATCCACCACTCTCTGTGTAAAGAACCTACCTCTGACATCTCTCCGAAACCTTCCTCCAATCACCCTAAAATTATGCCCCCTGGTGATAGCCCTTTCCACCCTGGGAAAAGGTCTCTGACTATCCACTCTATCTATGCCTCTCATCATATTGTACCCCTCTATCAAGTCACCTATCATCCTTCTTCGCTCCAATGAGAAAAGCCCGAGCTCCCTCAATCTTTCTTCAAATTAGTCGGGGAAATAGAGAGAAACTTCTTTTTTCCCTTGTTGCTTTAAATGTGGTGCGTTGTGTTCTCATCTTGAATCGTAGAATAACGGAATTGTCGAAAGTTTAAGGTACGGAAAGAAGCCACTTGGCCCATTGCGTCTGTGTGGCCAAAAATGATCCACCCCTTCTAATCCCACCTTCCAGCATTTGGTTAGTCGCCCTGAAGATTATGACAATTGAGATGCGTATCTAGACTCCTCTTAAATAAGTCGAGGGTTTCTACCTCAACTACCCTTTCAGACAGTGAGTTCCAGACCCCCACCACCCTCTGGATGAAAAGATTGTTCCTCATCTCCCCTCTAGTTTTTCTACCAATCACTTTAAATCTATGCCCCGAGTCACTGACCTCTCTGCTAAAGTAAATAGGCCATTCACCTCCACTCAATTCAGGCCTCTCAACATTTTGTGCATTTCAATCAGATCTCCCCTCAGCCATCTCTGTTCCAAGAATAAAGTAACAGCCCCATTTTCCCAAAGCATTTCTAAAGATTCACAAAGCTGGAGACTAGATTTTCCTTTTGGTTCCTTTCGATTTTGCACACTCCCAAGTGCAAACACTTTCCAAAACAGCCTTGCAGTTCTTCACCTTGCATCATGCCCAGGGATGAGGAAATTCAGTTATGTGGAGATTCTGGACACGTGGCGGCCAAATACAAAGCAGCTGAAAGCAGGAAGGCCACCAGACAAAGGACTGGAAGTAGAGTAAGTGCTGCAACCTGTGTGATGAGGACACCTGGACAAGACCTACCCACAAACGGAGCCTCAGTTACACACAGGCAGAAATAATCAAGGAGGAACAGGAGGAAGGAACAGCAAACATGTCTGCTGCAAATTTCCAAAATGTGAACCACATTGACTCATATAGATGGAACAGTCATATACACCGAGAGTGACTGAAGCCTAAAGAGAGACAGCCAGGAAAAACCAGTGCCACTAATTTGGCTGATTTCTGATAATTTCCCAACTTCTTAAAATTCATTTCGTGGGTTGTGGGCATCGCTGGCAAGACCAGCATTTATTGTCCATCTTTAATTGCCCTTGAGAAGGTGGTGTTGAGCTGCCTTCTGGAACCGCTGCAGTCCATGTGGTGCTGGTGCACCCACGGTGCTGTTAGGGAGGGAGATACAGGATTTTGATCCAATAACAGTAAAGGAATGGTGATATATTCCAAGTCAGGATAATGTATGGCTTGGAGGGGAACTTGCAGATGGTGATGTTCCCACTCATATGCTGTCCTTGTCCTACCAGGTGGGATAGGTCACGCATTTGGAAAGTTCTGTCGAAGGAATTGTGGTGAGTTGTTGCAGTGCATGTTGTAGACGACACACACTGCTGCCACTGTGCATCGCTGGTGAAGGGAGTGAATGTTTGTGGTGGCGGATGGGGTGCCACTCAAGCGGTCTGCTTTGTCCTGGATTGTTTCGAGCTTCCTGAGTTGAGTGCAGCTCCAACAAAATTCAGGTGAGTGGAGAGTAATCCGTCACACTCCTGTCTTGTGTCATGTTGCTGGCAGACAGGCTTTGGGGTGTCAAGTGGTCGGTTACTCGTTACAGAATTCCCAGCCTCTGACCCCCTCTTGTAGCCACGGTATTTATGTGGCTGGTCCAGGTTAGTTTCTGGTCAATGGGAACTCCCAGAATGTTGATAGTCGAGGTTTCAGCGATCGTGATGTCACTGAACATCAAGTGGAGGTGGTTAGATTGTCTCTTGTTGGAGATGCTCATTTCCTGGCACTTGTCTGACGTGAATGTTACTCACCACTTATCAGTCCAAGCGTGGATATTATCCAGGTCTTTTTGCATATGAACCTCGACTGCTTCAGTATCTGAAGAGTCACGAATGGTGCTGAAAATTGTGCAATTATCAACAAACATCCTTATATCTGTCCTTATGATGGAGGGAAGTCAGTGATGAAGCAGCTGAAGATGGTTGAGCCTTGGACACTACGCTGAGGAACTGCTACAATAGTGATCTGGAGCTGAGATGATTGACCTCCAACAACCACAACCATCTTTGTTTGAGCACAGTATGACTCCAATCAGTGGAGAGTTATCCCCCTGATTCCCATTCGCTCCATTTTGCTTGGGCTCCTTGATGTTAAACTCGGTCAAATGCTGCCTTGATGTCAAGGGCAGTCAATCTCACCTCACCACTGCAGTTCAGCTCTTTTGTCCATGTTTGGACCAAGGCTGTAACGAGTTCAGGAGCTGAGTGGCCCTGGTAGAACCCAAACAGAGCGTCACTGAGCAGGTTATTGCTAAGCAAGTGCTGCTTCATCGCACCGTCGACAACACCTGCCATCACATTACTGATGATCGGGAGTCGACTGATCGGGTGGTAAATGACCGGGTTGGATTTGTCCTGCATTTTGTGTACAGGACATACCTGAGCAATTTACACATTGCCTTGTAGATGCCAGTATTGTAGCTGTACTGGAAAAGCTTGGCGAGGGGAGTGAAAGTTCTGAAGCACAGGTCTTCAATGCTATTTTCGGAATGTTTTCAGGGCCTTTGCAGTATCTAATGCCTTCCACAGATTCTTGATATCACGTGGAGTGAATCACATTAGCTGACGATTGGCATCTGTGATGCTGGCGACATCAAAAGGAGGCCAAGATAGAACATCCACTCAGCAGTTTTGGTTGAAGTTGGATGCAAATTCTTCAGCCTTGTCCTTTGCACTGATCTGCTGTGCTCCCCCATCATTGAGGATGGGTATATCTGATGTAATCTGATCATGCGTTCTCCTCTTTAATACATCCTGAGCGTTCTTCATCCTATCTGATCGATCCTGACACTTCCTTAAACACTTTGAGTCTCCTTCTCTCATATCTTCTCCAATATGCTCTATTATTTCATTGATATACTCTGATAGTCCCTTACTGTCACTGTACACACTTATAGTCTTTAGATCCTCTGGACAACATATTAACCCCTTATATTCCCTCTCAGCCTCTATAATCCCCATGTCCTTGTGAATTCACTAAGAAATGCTTAGACTCTCTGAAACTATGAGAAAAGGGTTTTGAAAGCCATGGCACAGATCGATGTGTGTGGAAACGGCTGATTTTACAGTGCATGCAGGAAAATAAAGAGCAAACGTTTGTGTGAGAAGAACACAGAAATGTTGTGCCTGGGGCTGCACACTTGGGGCAAGTAAACAAGTAAAAAAAAAGGAAACCTTTAACGTGAAAGCAGAAAATTAAAATCAGACAATGCTAGAAACATTCAGCAGGTCAGGCAGCATCTGTGGAGAGATATTCCTTTCACCAGGATACAATTATCCACTTTGATCTTCACATAGCTCCGATCTTATACTCTCCACGTCTCCCTGCAGGAAGTGTTTGGGCTGAAATGATGGTTTCGTAGATTTGAGCAAACAGAGTAAGGCAGCAATACATAACTCCCCCACTGCGGCCTGGGGAAGGATGGAACTCAGATTCAGGAATCTTGGATCTGTTGATAAAAGGAATAAAAGAACACATTCTTCTTCAACACAATAACCATGAGGATGGAATTCAAAACCATGCGTGCAGGTGTAATGGATTCATGGGCTATCGACTGAACCTCTCGGCCACATCGTCACAGGAACACGGCTCAGAAAGTTTTCATATTTCCTTCATTCTCATTACAAAGCCCTGGACTCAGAGAGCGCACAGCAAGAAAACTCACTTTTAATTACCAGTCATCAGTGCCAGAATTTAATCTCTATTAGTGTGGTTATGTGGATTTCTGTTCCAGTCTTATGAGCGACTGGGTTTCCAATCCCAATGCTGTCATAATTTGTGCTATATCGTCAGAAAAGCTGCTCAGATGTAAAGTTGAAAATAAAAGCAGAAGATGTTGGAAATATTCAGCAGGTCTGTTAGCTTTCGTGGAAAGATCATCTTCACTAAAAAGATCTATGTCTAACAATCCATGTTAGACTATCACAGCTGATTGAGTGGTACTGTGACTGTATAAGGGTGAATACTCTGTGTTGTGGTCACAACAACACTGATCAAGACAGAGCTTGCTTTATGTCTTAAACCGGCTGCTGGACCTGATAATGGAATGCAGCAAATAACCAACCTTTACTCCACGAAAATGTATTTCTTCTTGATGGATGAAAACTATTGCTACCTTTTACATCATCGCATGTATACATGCCTGTGCTTCAGGTTCCAAAATTCAAACCCACCTCTTCTCTCAGATTATTCCTTCCACTATTAATACTGACTTCCTTCCATTTAATTTTACTGCAGCTTTGCCGACTGTAACGTTCACTTTCATGTTTTTTTTCAAGCCTATTTTTCTTAAAGCCTTTCTGGGCGACTACCACTAATTCTAGGTTGCACATGCTCCATTCGCAAAAATGTTCATTTGGGCCTTGAACTCAGTCCATACATTTAGGTCTGAGTGACCGCTCGGCAGACACACATGACAAAAGCAGGACTGGCCTTTGGAAGGACAGAGTCGGAATGCTGATAATATTTCTTTGGGGAATTTTCTGAGACAAGGGATGTGAATTGAGGAACTGGGTTTTGATTTCGTGGCAGTTGGTGTTTTTATCATGAACTGTGTTTTTTGATGAAGTAGCGGAGACATTTGATGAGGGCAGTGGTAATGTGGTTGCTGTTGTGGAGATGGATTTTCAAAAGTCATTTGGTGAAATACCACATAATCAACTTGTGAGAAAAATTAAAGTGATGGAATTAAAGGACCAGTGACAGCCTGGTTACATAATTATCTGAGGGATATAAAACAGAGAATAGCGAGAAGAGAAGAGGACTGATTTCCAGGGTGATGGGGAAAAGCTGGATTATGGGATTAAACTGACTGATCTTCCAAAGAGCCGGCACAGGCTCGGCGGGTCGAGAGACTTCCTTCTGTGATGTAAAATTCACTGATTCCATCATGTTAATTTTCACATCAACTGGGAGATGTTATGCAATTCAAGGCTCAAAGACAATGATTCCCAGACTATGTGCAAAGTCAGTTGCATAAAGTATTGTAGCGATAATTAAATACAAAGGAGCATGTCTGTTGTGCTGTGATGGTCGAGTGGTTAAGGCGTTAGACTTAAATTCCGATGGGGGTTTTCCCACGCAGGTTCAAACTCTGCTCGCAGTGAAGTTAGTGTCATTTTCCTCGAGTTGGCTGCTCTATTTGCTTCTTGGCAATGTTCAAATGTGTTAACATCAAACAGATATTGTGGAAGCTGAACAAAAGGTGAGAAATAAACACAAAAATCAGCCTGTTCTCACATTGAACAACTTCTCCTTCAACTCCACTCACTTCCTTCAAGTAAAAGGTGTTGCTATGGTACCCCCATGGGTCCTAGTTATGCCTGTCTTTTTGTGGGAGATGTCGAGCATTCTTTGTTCCAGTCCTACTCAGGCCCCCTCCCCCAACTCTTTTTCTGGTACATTGATGACTGTATCAGTGCTGTTTCCTGCTCCCGCCCCGAACTGGAAAACTTTATTAACTTTGCTTCCAATTTCCACCCTTCTCTCACCTTTACATGGTCCATCTCTGACACTTGCCTTCCCTTCCTCGACTTCTCTGTCTCTATCTCTGGGGATAGATTGTCTACTAATATCCATTATAAGCCCACCGACTCCCACAGCTACCTCTACTACACTTCCTCACACCCTACCTCCTGTAAGGACTCCATTCCATTCTCCCAGTTTCTCCATCTCCATCACATCTGCTCTGATGATGCTACCTTCCATGACGGTGCTTCTGATATGACCTCCTTTTTCCTCAACCGAGAATTCCACCCCCCCACCCCCACTGTTGTTGTCAGGGCCCTCAACCGTGTCTGGCCCATTTCCCGCACCTCTCCCCTCACCCCTTCCCCTCCCTCCCAGAACCGTGACAGGGTTCCCCTTGTCCTCACTTTCCACCCCATAAGCCTCCATATCCAAAGGATCACCTTCCCCCATTTCCGCCACTTACAGCATGATGCCACTACCAAATGCATCTTCCCCTCCCTTCCCCTGTCAGCATTCTGAAGGGATCGTTCCCTCTGCGACACCATGGTCCACTCCTCCATTACCCCTACCACCTCGTCCCCGTCCCATGGGACCATCCCCTGCAATCGCAGGAGGTGTAATGCCTGCCCATTTACCTTCTCTCTCCTCACTATCCCAGGCCCCAAACACTCCTTTCAGGTGAAGCAGTGATTTACTTGTACATCTTCCAATGTAGTATACAGTATTCGCTGCTCGCAATGTGGTCTCCTCTACATTGGGGAGACCAAACGCAGACTGGGTGACTGGTTTGCTGAACACCTCCCCTCAGTCCGCAAGCAGGACGCTGAGCTTCCAGTTGCTTGCCATTTCAACACTCCCCCTCCCTGCTCTCATGTTCACATTTCTGTCCTGGGATTGCTGCAATGTTCCAGTGAACAACATCTCATTTACTGATTCGGCACACCACAGCCTGCTGGACTGAACATTGAGTTCAATCATTTCAGAGCATGAGTGGCCCCCCATTTTACATTTATTTTAGTTCTTTTTTCTTTTTTACAACTTTTTTTTAAATATTTATTTCATTTCATCTTAGTTTGTTCAGTTTGCTTACCCACAGTTTTATTTTCATGTTTGTACTTGCTGCTGTTCAACCTTCAGTCCGTTAACATCCAATTTGTACTAATGCTTTGTCTTTCAACACAGCATTAACATATTGTTTACCTTTACTCCATGACCTTATGGTCAGCTTTGTGGCCTTGTCCAATCGACACCTTCTCTTTTGTTATCTCTTGTCCCACCCCCGCCTCACTTGCTTATAACCTTTGACATTTCTAATATTTGCTCGTTCCGAAGAAGTGTCACTGACCCGAAACGTTAGCTCTGCTTCTCTTTCCACTGATGCTGCCAGACCTGCTGAGTGGTTCCAGCATTTCTTGTTTTTATTTCAGATTTCCAGCATCTGCAGTATTTTGCTTTTACAAAAATCAGCCGACTGGAAGTGAAGAAAAGGGAAAAGCAATTGGCGAGCTTCACTGGTGGTCGAATGGTTGAAGTTCAATACACTTAATGCAACGACCTGTGTTCGATTTCTGGTCAAAAAATTGTCAGTTCTTGCTGCCCTGACAACTCGCAAACATGATTTCCATTTAAATTGTTTTTTAAAAGCATCAATGGTCAGCACCTCTGGCCTTACTTGTGGAGTGAGTTGGAAACACAATTAAAGGTTCAGATCAGTGATTATGCACCAGAACTGAAGAATTCAGAGATGTGACAGGTCTATGACAGAGCTCTGAAAGTTAAAGGGAACATGTGACAAATTACAACACAGAGTGATGTACTGATGAAAGAGAGGGTGGGGCAAAGAAAATATGGGTGGCAGGCAATTGGGCTGCTTTTTCTGCTTGCTGTTCAAACTGCACAAATATCATTCCTGATCAACCAATCACAACTGCTCTGTCAGAGAATCACACTGGACTGAATGACCTCCTTCTGTGCTGTACCTTTCTGTAACTGTATGTTTCCAAACACCACTTCTGCTGCCTTCAAAGTTATTCTACCATCTTACAACACATTGCAGCAAAATACTCTTTCTTAACTTGTGTCCTTGACTTTTGACATGATGACACTGAGGAAATTCAGTGAGAAGTTTTCTTGTCATTTCTATCACCAGCTTTGGAAGCAGACCTGTTGAATGACATTTTAAATGGTGCCAACCCTTCACTGCAGCTCAGCTCATCAAAACATTCACTGTTATCATCGGCCTGTTAGGCATCTTCCTGAGTTACATCTGCTGAACAACATTAGCTTCCCGCAGCTCCGCTTTCCTCACATTGAAAGCCAGTGAGAAATTATGCACAGTTTGAAATCTAAGCAACGGGTAAAAGATTGGAAGGAGAGTGTGACTGGGGATAATTGCTAATGGGAACAACTCTTGCACATTCCAGTATTCAGTATCTGGAAGAAGCAGGAAGATGAGATCACAGTGCGTGTTTATCCTGTTATCTGCAAAATCCATCGCTTCTCAATGTCCTCCATCTTTCATTCCCACTCCCTGCTTTCCAGGTAAAGCTGGGTTTCCTGAATCTGGTATGTTCACATGAAGCAACTAATTCACCTGGGAGCTGGAGAAGCAGAAGTATCAGGAGGAAAATCAGTGAAAGAAGAAGGAGATCCCACATGAAACTGGCAGAATTTGATGTGTGTCAGTTGTTTCTATTGATGTATGACGGCCGTGTGTTGCTTTACACAATTCACAGGAGCTGCATTGATTAGGTTGGTGCATCTTGGAAATTGAAACTTGTACATCTTCAGCTTTATGCTCTTGTTAACACATTCTGTGCTGTCATTGCCGGAACAAGTCTTTTGTGTTCTTGCTAAACATTGGATTGTTTTAATGAGAAACCAATCTGTGGTGGAAGTGGGCTGAAGTGAAGAAATAGCAAAAGTAGCGTGGAGCAGCTTGCTTGCAGTGAGGTCTGGCAGATTCCCCAAGTGCTCCAGCGATGAAAATTCGGTGCTTTTTCCACTGCAGACCTGATTACATTCCCGGTCAGGTGGGATTCTGACCTCTGAAGGAGACTAAATTTGGGAGTCCCACCTTTTTTTTAGTAGGAGAATATTTGTTCTGAACTCTCTTAGCTCCTCCTTGAATGCCTCCCACTGCTCTGACACTGATTTACCTGCAAATAGCTGTTTCCAGTCCTCTTTTAACAAATCAAATCTCCGATTAGTAAAAGTGACCTTCTCACATTTAAAATTTTAACTCTTGGTCTATCTGTATCCTTTTCTAACTCCGCTACATCCAGCTGAATTATGATCACTGCCGCTAAAATGCTCTCCCACTGACACCCCTTCCACCTACACAGGTTTTTTCCTTAACACTACGTCCAGAACTGCCCCTTCTCTTGCTGGGTTTTCTCAGCATTGGCTAAAAATTCTCCTGAATGCACTGTAAGAATTTTGCTCCATCTATACTTTATGGACTTCAGAATCTTCAGAATTATGCATAAATATTGAATCTTAATTTCCACATTGATAAACATTGGATTGAATTTGATGTAGCTATAAAGCAGTGTCATTGAGTAACACGAAAGGAAATCAGCATTAAATTAAGTTAAAACTACAATTATCTATCACTGTGTAGTGTGAGGGCACTTCATGATGCAATGATCTCTGCTCAAGGCAATTCTTAAAGAAAACATCCCCTCTTGCATTATTTAACTCTGCTAATATTCCCCGTTGTATTTTCAGATAAAGCTGCATCATGAAACATTTTGATGTCTTGAAAATGTGCAACCTCCCCAGGTAGCAACTGAACCACTGAACTAATAAGAAAACAAAAACTACAACCCACACTTGTACACTTGTACATTCCATACCGAAGCATCAGGACAAGTATCGGACTGTTACCAGACCTGGGTTCATCCAGCAGCCCCAGAGGAAGGATTTTTATTCCAGACAGTCACTGAGGAGAGAGGAACAAAGAGAGAAAAGGAGAAAGAGAACGACAGAGAGATCAATAGAGTCTGGAGTAGATGCTGAAAGGAACAGATTCACTCCACAATTCCATATTTTACTTCATTGAGATTGACAGACAGAAAGCGAGAAAAGACACAAAGATGTACATTTAAACAGCGC
Source organism: Heterodontus francisci (assembly GCF_036365525.1). Classification (NCBI taxonomy): domain Eukaryota; kingdom Metazoa; phylum Chordata; class Chondrichthyes; order Heterodontiformes; family Heterodontidae; genus Heterodontus; species Heterodontus francisci. The sequence goes on along the minus strand of NC_090404.1, from coordinate 40,291,854 downwards.
CTTTCACGTCATCAGGATCTCACAAAGCACTTTACAGTCAATAAAGTACTTTTGAAGTGTGGTTTCTTCTGTCATCTCATGACAGAGAGAGACAGAGAGTTCGACAAAAATACTGATTCAGCAGATGCCAAAATATGATCTTAAGAATTACATCTCAATATGGAAACTTTATTTCCAGGTCTGTAAAAATCTTATTGTTTGTTTGATTCCGGTTCAGTAAATGTAAACCTGAAGCAGAGTGAATAAATTCGCCTCTAATCTCTGATGAAATAGGGACAAAGCTTCCCAAATTCTATCAGGTCACCTTCCAGCCTTCTCTATTCTCGAGGTTTTCCTGTTTGTTTTAATCTCACCGTTCTGGTAAAAGTTGTGAGTGAACGTTTATTTTCCTGTTCACTGTGAGACCTGGCAGCAGTGGAAACAATTCCTAATATCCTGTTTGAAATTCTTCTTTTTTTGTTCATTAATTCATTATCTCGATGTGTTTATTACCTTAACCACTCGACTATGATTTCTCGTTCTCTATCTGTTTAAATGTTGCTCAGTAAAAATTTCAATCATCCTCTGCTTTGTAACACACGGGCACTGAATCGCTGAACAGTCTCCACTCAAGAAAATGCAGAAAGAGACAATCTCGTCTTGTATTATTTTTACCCTGCTATTTTCCTCTGTAACATGTTAAAATAACTCTATACAACTAAAATAAATCAAGTTTATGAAGGTAAAAATCCAGTCACCTCCTCGGGGATTTGAACCACATTGACACACATAGATCGAAACACACAGATATGTGCACCGAGAGTGAGGGAGGCCTGAAGAGAGACAGACAGCCGGAAAGAAAGGGTGTCTCCAATTTGGCAGATTTTTGTTCCATTTCTAAACGTAAATTTTGAAATCCAAATGAGTAAATCCTGGAGGGATTGAAAGGTGCAGGATTTTATTACCTGTAATTGATGATTGGTTCTGCAGGGACCTGGTTAAACTTTGAAATAATCAGAAAGGTAGACAGCAGGACACGAGCACTCACACAGATTTCACAACAGATTGTTAAGTTTATCATCTTAACCACTCGGCTACAACTACATGCAATAAAGCATTATACCTGGCAAATGGAGTTCGGTCGTAAAAGCAACAGCAAAGTTAAAAATAAACTCGCCCAACTTGGGTTGAAGTTTAGTAGAAAAGTAACAAGAGTGTGGTTGCTGAAAATCTGAAATAAAAGCAGAATGTGATGGAAATACTCAGCAGGTTCGCCAGCACCTGTGGAGTGAGAAACAGAATTTATGTTTCAGGTCAGTGATCTTTCAGCAGATCTCGATGTCACCTCTTCTTCTGCCAAAATTTTTCAATCTGTACTCTCTGGATCTTCAATCCTTCAGCCAATAGAAACAGTTCCTCTTTAATTCTTGGATCTAAACCCTTCATTTAAGCATTCGATCAATTCTCCTCTCTCCTTCTCTGCTCGAAGATGAACAACCCCAGCTTCTCCAGTCTATCCACATATCTGGAATCTCACATTCCTGAATTATATTTTCCAGAAGATTGAAGACGTCAAAAGCCAAAACATTTGATGTTTTCAACACGGCTGCTGAAATAGCCAGTATGTCATGAGCTTCGAATCATTTATAGATCATTTAAAGATGACTTCGAAAAAAATCACCTCGTGCTAATTTAAAATAACAGTTTAACATTCTGGTTTTGCTCCCCAGGTTGATTGCAGTGCAGTGTTTCCATAAAGTTAGAGTTATCATCTTTCTTGTATTTGTGAACAGTCCACAGTTCAAAACCACGTTGAAACGTTATCAAAACGTATTCCATGAAATACCAGGAAACCTTGAGTGATAGACATTCGTCAATTCATGTTATCAAATTGCAATATGTCACAGATTGTTATATTTGCTTTTCCTCTGTGCAGTACTGTACACTCAAGCTATCCACAGCGTCTTTCACTCAATTTCCCTTCTACCCCTGTCAGTGCAGAAAGTCACCCTCAACGTTGAACATTGCAGCTGATTTCTGTTCAAATTTGTGAGCCATTATTAAAGGATCATTCCGTGCTACCTCGGTTAATAACAGCCGGTCAAAGCTTCATGTCGCACATGGATACAGTTACATCAATTATTCACTCATTCCCAACGCCACAGTCAGTGAGACTGGCACAAGCAGCAATATTGTAAACCCACACTCTCAAATCACCCACTGTCAACAGAAAACAACAAATCAATCAGAGGGTTACTGTACATCCGTGGGACACGGGACACTACAGCCCGGTCCAAACATCCTCATATTCTGAGCACAATGAATGAGTCACAAACAATAGTAACAACATTCGAAATCGTTCCCATGTAAAATGTGTTCATGTTATTTAAAAGCTGACTGTTCTGTATCTGAAAGTGAGCACCATGGGATTTGTGTTTTTCGTGTTTGTCTGTTTGGTTTGCAATTCAATTTGTGGTGGATATTGAAGAGAATCTCATATCAAAATGAGGACACAACGTAGGTAAACAATAAATCCCAGAACAATTCCTCAGTAAAATGGATTGCAATCTTTGGAAGGAGGTGCGGCTAAAAGGTGGAAGATGGGAATGATGTTATAGCTGATTGAGTGGAATGTATTGCATCCTTGGGCTTTTGTTGATCAATTTCCTTTTACATCTTGGAACACAAACAAAACTGTGGCACCAGGAGGAAACCAACAGTTATCTCACTTTATGAGAGATATGGCAACGCTACCGTGGGTTGCCCAGTTACCTCAGTCAATAGAGCATGAGATTCTTAATTTCATGGTCATGGGTTAGAGCTCCATGTTCACTGTGATTGTTTTAAACTTTGTCGCTGCTTTCACGGGCGAATCCCAGCTCTCCATTCCTCCACCACTGCCACCCGCACTCAAACTGTATCTTTCTCCAGCACACTGTTGTGAATATCACAATTCCTGATTTACAAATGTCCTCTGAATTTCCGGACCTGTGAGAGACAAGTTTGTAGATGCAGCCTAATGTACAGTAAATGATAATACTTTGAAACTGGGAAGTTCCAGTGCAGCTTTTGTACAAAACAAAAAACGTCTCTGTCACAGAATGAGAATGGCCACTTCCTGGAGGACAAATAGCATCGGATCCACTTCTAAAAGGGTTCCAATGACAATGATCGGATTCATTAGATTCAGGGAGAAATACTCGGAAACTCATCCTGAACGTCATTTACATGCAGATGAGCTGAGGAATGAATGGATAAGGCTGAGTTTGTATTCCTTGGAACAGAGGAAGTTAAGGGGAGATGTAATGGAGGTGTATAAAATTATGAGGGACCTGTTTCTCAATAGACAGGCCAGAATGAGGTTTTCATTGCTGAAGCCACATTTAGCACTGTCAGTAGAAGAAAAACAATCAAGACAGAAAGAGAGTCATGATAGGGGTAGCGTGGGAGAAAGAATTCTGAAGTTGAACCAGAAGGTGAGAGTGAAGATTCATCATCACAAGTGGTTGAAGTGGTGACCAGGAAGAGTGGTGGAAGATGTGGTCCTCGCACTTATTTAGTCAAGATGTTTTGTAGTGGAAAAGTTAAGTTTGGACATAAAGATCATTTTTTACCTTCAGAGGTTCACAAAAAAAAGAAAGAAGTTGGAAAGAATCAAATGTGTCTGATAAATCAGATAGTTTTGTTACGAGTTGAGCACCAATTGTTACTCAAACAAAAATCATGCCAGAAACTTGTGCAAGAAAATGTTTGAGTTCAGATCCAAGGCAGAGATAGAGAGACATGTCTGATGAAGTGGAAATTTCAAATGTAGCCCAAGGTCAAAATCTGCCTCTGTTGAAGAAACCTCTCCTCAGACACAGTCCAAGATGGGTCAAGGTCTTTCCACAAGTTCTGGATGTTTGAGTCAGGAAGGAAGGTGCCATAGAATTGGGGAGTGGCAAATGTGACACCCTTATTCACGAAATGTGTAAGGTCAGTCCAAGCAATTACATGCCAGTTGGTTTAACATCAGTAGTGGGTAATATTTTCGAAACAATAGTCAGGGAAAATATCAATTTACACGTAGAGAGGTTCCAGGTAATTAAAATAACCAGCATGGATTTGTAAAAGACAGATCATGCATGACTAATTTAATTGAATTTTTTATGAAGTAAAGGAGAATTTTGATGAAGGGAGTGTGCTGAATGTTGTTTATATGGATTTTAATAAAATATTTGATAAGGTACCACATTAAAGGCTTGTTAATAAAATTGTGACTCATGGAATAGGACGGTCAGTGTCCAGTTGGATAAAATATTGGCTTAAGGACTGAAAACAACAAGTCAAAGAAAATGGTTGTTTTTCAGACTGGAGGATGTTAGATAGTGATGTTCCCCAAGACTCAGCGCTGATTTTTGTTCTTCATGTAAATGATGTGAATCCAGGAATAGATAGCAGAATTTCAAAATTTGATGATGACACAAAACTTGGAGCTGCAGCAACCAGTGAGCATCATATGAACAGCCGACAACAGGCCAGAGATAGGATAGTAGAATGGACAGAATGGTGGCAGATAGAATTTTATCCTCACAAGTGCGAAGTGATGCATTTTGACAGAAGACTTAAGGAGAGGCAATGTAGACGTAATAGCATAGTTCGAAAGAGTGTGCTGGAACAGAGTGACCTGGGAGTGCTGGTGCATAGATCTTTGAAGGTGGCAAGATATACTGAGAGAATAGTTAGTAAAGCATAAGGAATCTTAGGCTTCATAAAAAGAAGTACTCGGTACAATTATGGTGAACCTTTATAAAGCTCTGGTTAGCCACAACTCTGTCCTGTTATTGTCACCACATTTCAGGAACGATATAGGTAGGGGAGGTCCTTAATGAATCCTTTGCTTCAGTCTTCACTAGTGAGAGGGACCTAGTCGTTTGTGAGGACAGCGTGGAACAGGCTGATATGCTCGAACAGGTTGATGTTAAGAAGGAGGATGTGCTGGAAAATTTGAATGACATGATGATAGATAAGTCCCCGGGGCCGTAATAACCCAAGGTTATTACGGGAAGCGAGGGAAGAATTTGCCGCGGCTTTGGCGATGATTCAGTTTAGTTCAGAGATACAGCACTGAAACAGGCCCTTCGGCCCATCGAGTCTGTGCCGACCATCAACCACCCATTTATACTGATCCTACACTAATCCCATATTCCTACCACATCCCCACCTGTCCCTATATTTCCCTATCACCTACCTATACTAGGGGCAATTTATAATGGCCAATTAACCTATCAACCTGCAAGTCTTTGGCATGTGGGAGGAAACCGGAGCACCCGGAGGAAACCCACGCAGACACAGGGAGAACTTTGATGATCTTTGCATCCTCACTGTCCACTGGAGTAGTACCAGATGATTGGAGGGTGGCAAATGTTATTCCCTTGTTCAAGAAAGGGAATAGGGATAACCCTGGGAATTACAGACCAGTCAGTCTTACCTTGGTGGTGGGCAAATTATTGGAGAGGATTCTGAGAGACAGGGTTTATGATTATTTGTAAAAGCATAGTTTGATTAGAGATAATAAGCATGGCTTTGTGAGGGGCAGGTCATGCCTCACAAGCCTTATTGAATTCTTTGAGGATGTGACAAAACACATTGATGAAGGAAGAGCAGTGGATGTGGTGTATATGGATTTTAGCACGGCGTTTGATAAGGTTCCCCATGGTAGGCTCATTCAGAAAGTAAGGAGGCAAGAGAAATTTGGCTGTCTGGATACAGAATTGGCTGGCCCATAGAAGACAGAGGGTGGTAGTAGGTGGAACGTATTCAGCCTGGAGCTCAGTGACCAGTGGTGTTCCGCAGGGATCTGTTCTGAGACTTCTGCTCTTTGTAATTTTTATAAATGACTTGAATGAGGAAGTGGAAGGTTGGGTTAGTAATTTTGCCGATGACACAAAGGTTGCTGGAGTTGTGGATAGTGTGGAGGGCTGTTGTAGGTTGCAACGGGACATTGAGAGGATGCAGAGCTGGGCTGAGAAGTGGCAGATGGAGTTCAACATGGAAAAGTGTGAAGTGATTCATTTTGGAAGGTCGAATTTGAATGCAGAATACAGCTTAAAGACAGGATTCTTGGCAGTGTGGAGGAACAGAGGGATCTTGGGGTCCATGTCCATAGATCCCTCAAATGTGCCACCCAAGTTGATAGGTTTGTTAAGAAGGCATATGGTGTGTTGGCTTTCATTAACAGGGGGATTGAGTTTAAGAGCAGCGAGGTTATGCTGCAGATCTATAAAGCCCTGGTTAGACCACACTTGGAATATTGTGTTCAGTTCTGGTCGCCTCATTATAAGAAGGATGTGGAAGCTTTAGAGAGTTTCCAGAGGAGATTTACCAGGATGCTGCCTGGACTAGACGGCATGTCTTATGCAGAAAGGTTGAGGGAGCTCCGTCTTTTCTCATTGGAGCGAAGAAGGATGAGAAGTGACTTGATAGAGGTGTATAAGATGATGAGAGGCATAGATAGAGTGGATAGCCAGAGACTTTTTCCCAGGGCAGAAAGGGCTATCACCAGGGGGCATAATTTTAAGGTGACAGGAGGAAGGTTTAGAGGAGATGTCAGAGGTAGATTCTTTACACGGAGAGTGGTGGGTGCGTGGAATGCACTGCCAGCGGTGGTAGTTGAAGCAGATACATTAGGGACATTTAAGCAACTCTTGGATAGGTACATGGATGATAGTCGAATGAAGGGTATATAGGTAGTTTGATCTTAGAGTAGGTTAAAGTGTCGGCACAACATCGTGGGCCGAAGGGCCTGTACTGTGCTGTACTGTTCTATGTTCTATGTTCTTTGATATGAGGGTCCTTGAGAGAGTTCAGAGGAGATTTAGCAGAAGGGTTCCAGGGATGGAGCATTTTAGTTACAAGGTTAGGTTAGCATCCGCAGTATTTTGCTTTTATTTTAGGTTGGCAGAGCTGGGGTTGTTCTCCTTAGAGCAAAAGAGATTGAGGGGAGATTTAATAGCAGTGTACCAGATTATGACAGGCTTGGATAAGTTAGACAAGGAAAAATTGTTCCCATTAACAGACTGCACAAGGAGTAGCGACCACAAATTGCCAGTTCTGTGGTAAAAAAGGATGTGAGGGAGTATGAGGAAGCACTGTTCTTATATCTCAAGTGATAATGACCTGGAACTCGCTGCCCACAAGAGTGGTGGAAGCAGAAATGATCAATGCCTTCAGGAGGAATTCTGAGAAAAACAGACTTGCAGGGCTACGAGCATTGAGCCTGACGGCGTTGCTCTGTGCAGAGATGGCATGGACCGAGTTGTCTCCTTCTCTGCTGGAAATAACTATGAAGTTTTGCAGTGCTCTCACCGCACGTGGCTCCTATTCCTTTGATGTCACATCACAGTTATATTGTTCCCCTTCTTCTGGCCAGTTCAGACTAACGAATGACTGCTCTCTGCACTGTACAGCTGTTTCTCATTGCTCCCCGTGTCTAAAATTCTGTGCTCCAGGTGAGGATCGAACTCACAACTTCGGCATAGCTCATTAATTGCACTGCTGTATAAGTACCACGTGCTTACCGATTGCGTCACAGGAGCCACATTGCTCTGCATGTAGTATGGGGAATTACCGGCAAGTTAGCCGAACATCAGTCGTCTGGAAAATGTCCGAATCAATCATAAAGGAAGTATTAACAAGCACTTGGAAAATCATTCTCTGATCAAACGAAGTCAACATGTTTTTACTGATTGGAAACCTTGATTGACAGATTTATTCCAGAATTCTGAGGATGTAACTGAAAGGGCAGGAATGTTGTATAATTGGATTTCCAAAAGGCATTCGGTAAGATGCCATCGAAGATTAATACACTAGATAAAGGCTCATGGAATTGAAGTAATATATTAACATGCAAGGAGGACTTAGAGGTAAACAGACAGAAAGCAACGAGTAGGGATAAATGGAGCATTTTCAAGATATCAGACTGCAACTCGTGGAGTGCCTCAAGGATCAGTGCTGGGGCCAAAGCTTTGTCCAATACCGAGAGTGTGGTGGAAGCGGATTCGGTCCTGGGTTGAAGAGAAGATTCGTCCTTATCATCATTGATGCCAGCCTCGGGAGAATTCCATTAAATCCACGTGCTATCAAGAGACGGGTGAAGGCACTGAATATAGAAAACATGATGGGCCCTGACACAATTCCAACTGTCATACTGAAGACCTGTGCTCCAGAACCAACTGTGGCCTGAGAGACGCTGTTTCAGTACAATTGCAAAACGCACATCTTCCTGACAATGCGAAATTTGCCCAGCTATGTCCTGTCTACAAAAATCGGGAAAAGTCCAATCCGCCCATTAACTACCCCATCAGTCTACTCAAAATCATCAGCAAAGTTGTGGAAGGTATCGTGCTATCAATAAACACTTACTCAGTAACACATCGCTGACCGATGCTCAGTTTGGGTTCCACCAAGGGCACGCAATTCCAGACTTCATTACAACCTTGACCAAACATGGAAAATAGAGCTGTATTCAAGAGGTGACAGTGAGTGAAATTGACATAAAAATAACATTAGACCTAGTATGGGATCAAGGAGCCCGAGCTAAACTGGAGGCAATGGGAAAGAGGGGGAAAATGCTCCACGAGATGATGTCTTACCTAACACAAAGGTATGTCCCAGGGGGAGTGTTTGCTCGAGTGGTTGGGGGGGATTGAACTAAAATGGCAGGGGGATTGGAAACTTTGCAAGGAGTCAGAGGAAGGGGGAATCAAGGACAAGAACAAAAGACATTAAAGGGAATAAGAAAAGTGATAGGCAGAGAAATCAAGGGCCTGAATCAAACAGGGCCACAGTGAAAAATAGTGGGTAGAAGACAAGCAACGTAAAAAAGACAAGCCTTAAGGCTTTGTGACTTAACGTGTGGAGTATTAACAATCTTCTTCTTTGGCCTCCTTGTCTCGAGAGACAATGGGTAAGCGCCTGGAGGTGGTCAGTGGTTTGTGGAACAGCGCCTGGAGTGGCGAAAAAGGCCAATTCGAGAGTGACAGACTCTTCCACATGTGCTGCAGATAAAATTGGTTGTCAGGGCTGTTATGCAGTTGGCTCTCCCCTTGCACTTCTGACATTTTTCCTGCCAACTGCAAAGTCTCTTCGACTTGCCACACATTAGCCCCGCCTTTATGGCTGCCCACCAGCTCTGGAGATCACTGACAACTGACTGCCATGTCACAGGACTTCATGTCGCGTTTGCAGACGTGTTTAAAGCGGAGACATGGACGGTTGGTGGGTCTGATACCAGTGACGATCTCGCTGTACAATGTGTCCTTGTGGATCCTGCCATCTTCCATGCAGCTCACATGGCCAAGCCATCTCAAGTGCCACTGGCTCAGTAGCGTGTCTTAGTTGGGGATGTTGGCCGCCTCGAGGACTTCTGTGTTAGAGATACGATCCATCCACTTGATGCCAAGGATTCTGCGCAGGCAGCGAAGATGGAATGAATTGAAACGTCGCTCTTGGCTGACATACGTTGTCCAGGCCTCGTTGCTGTAGAGCAAGGTACTGAGGATACAGGCTTGATACATTCGGAACTTTGTGTTCCGTGTCAGTGCGCCATTTTCTCACACTCTCTTGGCCAGTCTGGACATAGCAGTGGAAGCCTTTCCCATGCGCTTGTTGATTTGTGCATCGAGTGACAGGTTACTGGTGATAGTTGAGCCTAGGCAGCTGAACTCTCGAACCACTTCCAGAGCGTGGTCGCCAATATTGATGGATGGAGCATTTCTGATGTCCTGTCCCATGATGTTCGTTTTCTTGAGGCTGATGGTTAGGCCAAATTCGTTGCAGGCAGCCAAAAACCTGTCGACGATACTCTGCAGACACTCTACAGTGTGATATGTTAATGCAGCATCGTCAGCAAAGAGGAGTTCCCTGATGAGTACTTTCCGTACTTTGGTCTTCGCTCTTAGACGGGAAAGGTTGAACAACCTGCCCCCTGATCTTGTGTGGAGGAAAATTCCTTCTTCTGAAGACTTGAACGCATGTGAGAGCAGCAGGGAGAAGAACATCCCAAACAGTGTGGGTGCGAGAACACAGTCCTGTTTCACGTCACTCAGGATAGGAAAGGGGTCTGATGAGGCACCGCTATGTTGAATTGTGCCTTTCATATTGTCTTGGATTGAGGTGATGATACTTAGTAGCTTTGGTGGACATCCGATCTTTTCTCGTAGTCTGAAGAGACCACATCTGCTGACGAGGTCAAAGGCTTTGGTGAGATCAATGAAAGCAACGTAGAGGGGCATCTGTTCGCAGCCTTTCTCCTGCAGCTGACGACGTGAGAACAGCATATCAATGGTCAATCATTCTGCTCGAAAGCCACACTGTGGCTCAGGGTAGACACGCTCGGCCAGCTTCTGGAGCCTTTTTGAAGGGACTCGAGCGAAGACTTTTCCCACTATGCTGAGCAGGGATATTCGATGGTAGTTGTTGCAGTCACTGCAGTCACCTTTGTTCTTATAGAGGGTGATGATATTGGCATCGCGCATGTCCCGTGGTACTGCTCCGTCGTACCAGCACAGGCAAAGCATTTCGTAGAGTGCTGAGAGTATAGCAGGCTTAGCATTCTTGATTATTTCAGGGGCAATGCCATCCTTCCCAGGGGCTTTTCCACTGGCTAGAGAATCAATGGCATCAGTTCCGATTTTGTTGGATGTACGTCCAGCTCATCCATGACTGGCAGAGACTGGGCTGCATTCAGGGCCGTCTGAGTGACAACATTTTCCCTGAAGTGCAGTTCTCGGTAGCGCTCCACCCAGAGGTCCATTTGCTTGCGTTGGTCAGTGATTGTGTCCGATTTATATTTGAGGGGGCGATCTTCTTGATGGTTGGCCCAGAAGCTCTCTTAATGCCATCATACATATCTCTGATGTTTCCGGTGTCGGAGGCAAGCTGAATATGGCTGCATAGGTGTTGCCAGTAGACATTTTCTCAGCGCCTGGCTGTTCTTTGTGCAGCGTTTCTGGCTGCTTTAAGTGCTACGGATGTCAGCTCGATGGGGGCTTTCTTGTAGTTCAACAGTGCAATGCACTTCGCGGCTGTGACATGTTCCAGCTCTTCAAACTGAAATTGAAACCAGTCTGCATTCTGCTTCACACGTTTTCCATCGGTGGTCATAGTTGACTCACAGATGGCGTCTCTGATGTGGACCCACTTGGTCTCTGCATCCCATGCGGGATTGTTTTGAAGGGCTTTTTCAAGTGAATTTAGAAATTTATGCAACAGCTGTGGATCAGAAATTCTGCTCGTGTTGATGTGCGAGTGGCTCTTCTGCTTGGAGTGATGCAGCTTCTTTGGTTTGAGTCTAACCTTGCTGCAAACCAGGGAATGGTCGGTATTAGCAATAAAGTGGATGAATTAATTGCACAAATGGATGTAAATGGGTGTGATATAGTTGGGATTACGGAGACATCGCTGCAGGCTGACCAGAGATGGGAAACGAACATCCAGGGTTATTTGAAATAAGAACAAAAAATGCTGAAAATACTCAGCAGGTCTGGCAGCATCTGTGGAGAGAGAAGCAGAGTTAACGTTTCAGGTCAGTGACCCTTCTTCAGAACTGGCAAATATTAGAAATGTAAAAGGTTATAAGCAAGTAAAGTGTGGGTGGGGCAAGAGATAACAAGGAGAAGGTGTAGATAGGACAAGGTCACAGAATAGCTGACCAGAAGGTCATGGAGCAAATATATATTAATGGTGTGTTGAAAGACAAAGCATTCATACAGAAAGGGTGTTAACGGACTGAAAATTGAACAGCCGCAAGTGCCAACATGAAAAAAATAGTGGGTAAGCAAACTGAACAAACTAATGTATGGCAGATGAAGTATAATGTGAATAAATGTGATGTTATCCACTTTGGTAGCAAAAACAGGAAGGCAGATTATTATCTGAATGCCTATAAACTGAGAGAGGAGAATATGCAACGAGACCTGGGTGTTCTCATACACCAGTCACTAAACGTAAGCATGCAGGTGCGACAGGTGTTTAAATAAAGGCAAATGTTGCGTTGGCCTTCGTTCCGATAGGATTCGAGTACAGGAGCCTGAATGTCTTGCTGCAATTATACAGGGCCTTGGTGAGGCCACACCTGGAATACTGTGTAGTTTTGGTCTCCTTATCTGAGGTAGTATGTTCTTGTTATAGAGGGAGCACAACAAAGGTGCACCAGACTGAATTTTGCGATGGTGAGACTGACATGTGAGAGATTGAATTGGTTAGGATTATATTCGCTGGAGTTCAGAAGAGTGAAGGGGCGGGGGTGGGGGTGGGGTGGGGGGGCCGGATCTCATCGAATACTATAAATTTCTAATAGGCCTTGACAGGGTAGATGCAGGAAGGATGTTCCCGATGGTGGGGTGTCCAGAACCAGGGGTCATAGTCTAAGGATACGGGGTAAACCATTGCTCAGTGATGCTCAGTTTGGGTTCTGCCAGGGCCAATCTGCTCCTGACCTCATTACAGCCTCGGTTCAAACATGGACAAAAGAGCTGAACTCAAGAGGTGAGATGAGAGTGACTGCCCTTGACATCAAGGCAGCATTTGGCCGAGTATGGCATCAAGGAGCCCTAGCAAAACAGAGGTCAATGGGAATCAGGGGGAACATCCTCCACTGGCTGGAATCATATCTAGCGCAAAGGAAGATGGTTGTGGTTGTTGGAGGTCAATCATCTGAGCTCCAGGACATCACTGCAGGAGTTCCTCAGGATAGTGTCCTGGGCCCAACCATCATCAGCTGCTTCATCAATGGCCTTCCTTCAATCATAAGGTCAGAAGTGGGGATGTTCACTGATGATTGCACAATGTTCAGCACCATTCGTGACTCCTCAGATACTGAAGCAGTCCGTGTAGAAATGCAGCAAGACCTGGACAATATCCAGGCTTGGGCTGATAAGAGGCAAGTAACATTCCCGCCACTCAAGTGCCAGGCAATGACCATCTCCAACAAGAGATAATCTAACCATCTCCCCTTGACATTCAACAGCATAACCATCGCAGAATCCTTAACTATCAACATCCTCGGGGTTACCATTGACCAGAAACTGAACTGGAGTTGCCATATAAATATCGTGGCTGCAAGAGCAGGTCAGAGGCTAGGAATCCTGAGGCGAGTGACGCACCTCCTGACTCCCCAAAGCCTGTCCACCATCTACAAGGCACAAGTCAGGAGTGTGATGGAATACTCTCCACTTGCCTGGATGGGTGCAACTCCAACAACACTCAAGAAGCTCGACACCACCCAGGACAAAGCAGCCCACTTGACTGGCACCCCATCTACAAACATACATTCCCTCCACCACCGACGCACAGTGGCAGCAGTGTTTACCTTTCTCGAGTTGGCTGCTCACTTTGCTCGTTGGAAATGTTCAAATGTCTCAGTATCAATCAGAGATCGAGGATTTGTCGTAAACTGAACAAAAGGCAAAAAATGGGTGAGAAATAAACAAACAAATCAGCCTGTTGAAGGGGAAGAAATGGGAAAAGCAGCTAATATTAAAAGGTGTGGGCGAGCTTCATTGGTGTTCGAGTAGCGTGGGCTCAATGCATTCACTCTCGCGTTCTGGGTTTGATTCTTGGTCAGAAAGTAATCAGTTCTGTTTCTGCTATGACAACTCTCACAAACCTTCCTAGCATTAAAAAAAAACAGCAAATGGTTCACAACTCTGCCGGTCATAGAGTTATACAGCAGAAAAACACGCCCTTTGGCCAATTGTGTCTGTGCTGGGAATGAAGCATCTAATTATTCTAATCCCATTTTTCAGCACTTGGTCCGTAGCCATTTCAAGTGCTCATCGAAGTACATGGTAAATGTTGTGAGGGTTCCTGCCTCTTCCAATCCTTCAGGTGGTGTTGTCCAAATTCCAACCGCCCTCTGAGTGAACTTTTTCCCTCAAATCCACTCTAAACCTCCTGCCCCCCCACCTTCAATACATGCCCCTAGGTTATTGACCCCTCCGCTATGGTAAACGTTTCTTCCTATCTAACCTATCAATGCCCATCATAATTTTGTATACCTCAATCATGTCCCCCTTCAGTCTTCTCTGCTCTAAGGAAAATAACCCGAGCCATTTCAGTCTCTCTTCATAGCTGAAATGCTCCAGGTCAGGCAACATCGTCGTGAATCTCCTCAGCACCCTCTCCAGGGCAATAACATCCTTTCTATAGTGTGCTGCTCAGACTACTGTGCACAGTACTCCAGCTGTAGCCTAACTAGCGTTTGATACAGCTCCATCATAACCTCCCTGCTCTTACATTCTATGCCTCGGCTGATGAAGGCAATTATCCCATATGCCTGCCCAACCACCTCATCTACCAGTGCTGTGGCTTTCAGTGATCTATAGACAAGTACACCAAGGTCCCTCTGACCTTCTGTATTTCCTCGGGTCCTACCATCCATTGTATATTCCCTTGCCTTGTTAGTCCTCCCAAAATGCATCACCTCACACTTATCACGATTAAATTCCATTTGCCACTGCTCTGCCCATCTTACCAGCTCTTCCATATCGTCCTGTAATCTAAGGCATTCCTCCTCACGATTTATGATGCCACCAATTTTCGTGTCATCAGCGAACTTAGTGATCACACCTCCTATATTCATGTCTGAATCATTAATGTACACTACAAACAGCAAGGGTCCCAGCACTGATCCCTGCGCTACACCACTGGTCACAGGCTTCCACTCACAAAAACAACCCTCGACGACCACCCTCTGCCTCCTGCCACTAAGCCAATTGTGGATCCACTTTGCCAAATTTCCCTGCATCCCCGGGGTCTTTACCTTCTTAACCAATCTCCCATGTGGGACCTTATCAAAAGACTTACTAAAGTCCATTTGACTACATCAACTGGTTTACCCACATCTGCACATCTAGTCACCACCTCAAAGAATTCAATCAGGTTAGTTAGACACGATCCACCCCCCCCCCCAACCCTCCCCCTTACAAAGACATGTTGACTATCTCTGGTGAATCCCTGCCTCTCCAAGTGGAGATTAATCCTGTGCCTCAGAATTTCTTCCAATAGTTGCCCAATCACTGATGTTAGACTCACCAGTCTGTCATTACCTGGTTTATCCCTGGGACCCTTCTTGAATAAAGGTACCACATTCGCTGTCCTCCAATCCTCTAGTATGTCTCCTGTGGCCAGAGAGGATCTGGAAATTTGTGTCAGAGCCCCTGCTATCACCTCCCTTGCCTCACATCATAGCCTGGGATACATCTCATCTTGGCCTGGGGATTTATCAAATTTTAAGCACGCTAAAACAGCTAATAATTCCTCCCTTTCGAAGTTAATATGTTCAAGTATATCACAATCTCCCTACCTGATCTCTACACCAACATCATCCTTCTCCATAGTGAACACAGATGAAAAGTAATCTTTTCAAACCTCACCTATACCCTCCGGCTCCACACACAGATTGCCACTCTGGCCCCTATTGGGCCCCTGTTTCGCCTGTTGATTCTATACCCTGTAATATTGAGCTGCCAGCCCTGCCCCTCCCTCAATCATGTCTCTGTGATATCAATAATATCATAATCCAATGTGATAATCTGCGCCCTCAATTCATCTGCCTTACTGGTAAGATTCCTTTCATTAAAATAGATGCAATCCAGTCTTGCATTTTTCACTTGTGCCTTAACAATATTTGCTCTGCCTTCCACACTGACTCAGTTTGTCTTTTATATTTGGCTGTGAATCACCCCCTACTGTACCTCCACTCGGAATCCAATCCCCCTGCCAAATTATGTTAGCATCCAGCAACCAACCCCACGCCCCCCCTCTCTGCCACCCCCACCTCCTCGGCCCGCGCCCCCAACAGCACTGGCAAACCTCTCAGCAAGATTTTGGTCCCGTTACAGTTCAGGTGTAACTCATGCAACGTGTACGCCAGAAACAGACCCAGTGATCCCTCCTGCACCATCTCCTCAGCCACGCATTCATTTGCTCTATCCTCCTATTCCTATACTCACTAGCACGTGGCACCAGGAGTAATCCAGAGAATACACCGTTTGAGATCCTGCATTTTAATCTTCTACCTAGCTCCCTAAATTCTTGTTGCAGGACCTCATCCCTCTTTCTGCCTATGTCGTTGTGTACCATGACCTCTGAATGTTCACCCACCCCCTTCAGAATCTCGTGCAGCCAAACTTGACCAGAGCACCAGGGAGGTAAAATACCATCCTGGAGACCGTTTCCCGCCACAGAAATGCCGTTCTGTACACCTTACGATAGAATCCCCGATCACTATGGCTCTTCCACTCCTTTTCCTCCCCTGCTGTGCAGCTGAGCCACCTGCGGTATCTGTGGAGAGAGCGAAACACAATTAATGGTCCAGGTCGGAGATTGTGCAGCAGAGCTGATGAAGTCAGAGAAGTAACTGGTCGCTAACAGTTATAGAGACAAAGCTTGGGAAGGAAAGGGGAACATGTTAGAACACAGAGTGATGTACTGATGAAAGTGAGGAAGAGGCCAGGAAAATATGGGTGGCAGGCAATGGGGCAGATATTTCCGCCTGCTGCTCAACCTGCACAAATATCATTCCTGATGAACAAATCACAACTGCTCTGTCAACGAATCATGCTGGACCGAATGGCCTCCTTCTGTGCTGTACCTTTCTGCAATTGAATGTTCCTTAACAGCACTGCTGCTGCCTTCAGAGTCATTCCACCATCTTACAACCAATTAGAGCCAAACACACATTGAAAACCAGTGAGAAATTATGCAGAGTTTGAAATATAAGCAAGGGGTAAAAGATTGGAAGGAGAGTGTGACTGGGGATAATTGCTAATGGGAACAACTCTTACACATTCCAGTATTCAGTATCTGGAAGAAGCAGGAAGATGAGATCACACTGCTTATTTATCCTGTTATCTGCAAAACCCGTCACTTCTCAATGTCCTCCATCTTTTATTCTCATTCCCGGCTTTCCAGGGAAAGCTGGGCTTCTTGAATCCGGTGTGTTCACATGAAGCAGCTAATTCACCTGGGAGCTGGAGGAGCAGAGAGAGCTGGAGAAAAAGCAATGATAGAAGAAGAAGGAGATGCCACATGAAACTGGCAGAATTTGATGTGTGTCAGTTGTTTCTATTGATGTATAATGGCAGTGTGTTGCTTTGCACATTTCACAGGAGTCGCATTGATGAGGTTGCTGCAGCTTGGAAATTGAAACTTGTACATCTGCAGCTTTATGCTCTTGTTCACACATTCGGTGCTGTCATTGCCTGAACAAGTCTTTTGTGTTCCAGCTAAACATTCGATTGTTTTAATGAGAAAACAATCTGTGGTGAAAGTGGCCTGAAGTGAAGAAATAGCAAAAGCAGCGTGGAGCAGCTAACTTGCAGTGAAGTCTGGCAGATTCCCTGGTGCTCTCGCAGTATGAATTCGGTGCTTTTTCCACTGCAGACCATGCACAAATGGTCTCCTGCACTTTGTGCAATGCTGCACATGCGCAGCTTCACACATGCCGGGGCTAATTGGAGCATGCGCAGGAAAACGTCACCAGGTACTCGCTTGCCCCAATGAACTGCTCTGTCCCGCTCCACTGGCCGTGCTCTCTCCTCTGCCACTCTCTCCAGACTTCAACGCTTTCTCCCCCTCTTCCCTGGCCAATTGTTCCCCACTCCCGCCTCCCCAAAGCACTGTCCGGCCGCTCATTCCTCACTTCCACCCAACACCCCCCACGCTCCCCCTCACCCCACCGCCACGCACCTCACAAGCCGCGATCTGTCGGTCGTGCTGCTTTTCTCCTCTCGCTCCGACGTCTCCCCGTCAGCCCTCACGGTCTGCCTTACTTGTTTAGGCAGCAAAGTGAGGATCAATCGAACGTGGGAGTGAGTGACCGAGAAGAGAGAAGTGGCACGACCTGGAGTTAGGGGCTAGAAGGAGGGCGGGGTGTGAGCGGCCATGGAGGGGGCGGTGGTGGGGAAGGCAGCGGGGAGCGAGCGGCCATAGAACGGGGTGTGAAGGGGGGCTGGGGATGGAGCGAGCAGCAGTATTATATCAGAGTTCTTTCTTTGTCAAACAAAATCAAAACAGTTGAGCTGGAGGCATCCAGTTATTTTTATTCTCCTCTTTTGGTAAGTTCGGAGTCACCGATCACAGCCCTCTTCACTGCTGAGCTGCTTCACATTGCTGCCAGTCTGAAAAATCTGTGCTCCAGGTGAGGTTAAAACTCGCATCTCAGCATAGCCCGCTAACTGCACTGCTGTATAAGTACCACGTGGTAACCAATTGCACCACTGGACCCACGGTTGTTTGCTCATTATCTGGGGGACTGCAGGTCAGTTAGCCGAACATCAATCATCTGGAAAATGTTCTCATCTATCATTAAGTAAGTCTTAACAAGCACTTCGAAAATCATAGTCTGATCAAACAAAGTCAACATGATTTTACGAAAGGGAAATCTCTCTTGACAAATTTATTAAAGAATTCTGAGCATGTAACGAAAGGGTAGATAATGGGGAACCAGGAAATATAGTATATTTGTATTTCCAAAAGGCATTCAGTAGGATGCCACAGAAGTTTAATACGCTAGATAAAGGCTCATATAATTATTAGCATGCAGAGAGAACATAGAGGACTTAGAGGTTAAAGGACAGAAAGCATTTTCAAGTTAGCAGGCCGTGACTAGTGGAGTGCCTCAAGGATCAGTGCTGGGGCCTCAGCTATTTCCAATACCGAGAGTGTGGTGGAAGCATATTAAGTCCTGGGTTGAAGAGAGAATTGATCCTCACCATCATAGATGCCAGTCTTTAGACAATTCAATTAAATCCATGTGATATCAGGAGACGGGCGAAGGCACTGGATACAGAAACGTCTATGGGGCCTGACAAAATCCCAGCAGTCATACTGAAGACATGTGCTCTGGAACTAGCCGTGTCCTTAGACAAGCTGTTCCAGTGCAGCTACAATACAGAAAATTTGGAAAATTGCCCAAGTATGCCCTGTCCACAAAAATCGGGAGAAATCCAATCCGGCCAATTACTGCCCCATTTGTCTACTCTCAATCATCAGCAAAGTGATCGAAGGTGTCGTTGACAGTGCTATGAAGTGCAGTTGCTCAGTAACAACTTGCTGACCGATGCTCAGTTTGGGTTCCACCAGGGGCACTCAATTTCAGGCCTCAAAACCACCTTGGTCCAAACATGGAAAATATAGCTGTATGCAAGAAAATTATGTATCCACGCTGTCACTGGGCCTTTAATTCCATCCAGGTTAGTTTTTCCAGGAAGTCGATTGTGTGGTATTTCACCAGATGTCTTTTTGAAGTCCATATACCCAATAACAACCAGACTACCGCTGCCCTCATCAACTTTCTCCATTACTTCAACAAAGCACACGCTTCGTGAGAAAAGCACCAACTGTCATAAGATCTAAATTAGGTTTACTGTGTAAGCATGTAAATGCATGGAGTGTGGTAAATAAGGTTGGTGAGTTCCAAGTTTCAGAGGCCCAAGTGGAAATATGATGTGGCGACCATGGAAACCTGACTCAAAATGGACAGAACTGGGTCCCAAATGTACTTGGATACAATGAGTGCAGAAAAGATAGCTACGGAAAGAAAGGAGGAAGGGGAGCAGTATTAATTAAGGAGAACGTTACAGTGCTGGAGACTGAGGATGTCCTAGAGGGGACAAGGAAAGAATGTATTTGAGTAAAGCTAAAAGAAAACACTAGAGTCACATTTCGATTGCTGGATGCATTTCAGAGACCACCAGCTAGTCGGAAAGCTATCGAGGAACAAATATACAGCGAGGTGCAAGAATTATAGAATAGCAATAATGGGGGATTTAATGTATCCTAATATCGATTGGGATATTACTCGTGTCAGGGGTAGAGAAATCACTCAACAGCTCTTGTTACATCTAAGGAGTGAGAAACAAGTTAATCTTCCAAGTTGATGATCATTCATCAGAGCTGGAGAAGTCAGAGATGAAACAGGATGGAAAAAGAACAGCGACAGAGCTGGGGGAGTGATAGAAAACAAGCAAAAGGCTGTGAAAAGTTGCAAGACAGAGTGATATACTGACTGAAGAGATGCTGGTGCAAGGCAAAATGTGGGTGATAATGGGATAGGTTTTTCTGCCTGCTGTTCAAACTGGCAGAAATATTGCTCCTTATCAACCAATCAGAACTACTCGGTCAAATAAGCACGCCGGACCGAATGGCCTCTTTCTGTGCAGTATATTTTTATAATTATATGTTTCTCAACACTACTGTTACTGCCTTTCACAGTCATTCTGCCATCTTGCAACCATTACAGCCAAATACACTTTCCTGTCTTGTATCTTTGCCTTCTGACATTATGACACGAAGGAAATTCAGAGAGAAGTTTTTTTGTCATTTCTATCAGCAGTTTTGGAACCAGACCTGCTGAATGACATTTTAAATGGTGCCAACCCTTCACTGCAGCTCAGCTCATCAAAAGATTTACTGTTGTCATCGGCCTGTTAGGTATCTTCTTGCACTACATCTGCTGAACAACATTAGTTTCTGGTAGCTCCACTTTCTTCTCTGGAGGAGCAGAGGGAGCTGAAGGAAAAGCAGTGACAGAAATGCTTTGGGATTCCAGTGGTCGTGAAAGGCTCTATATAAATGCAAGGCTTTATTTCTTTCTAAATCCATGCCCCCTGGTTATTGATCTCTCTGATCATGGAAACAGGTCCTCACTCCCCACTCTATCCAGGTCCCTCATAATTTTCTGCACCTCCATTAAATCTCCCCTCAGCTTCCTCTGTTTCAAGGAAAACAAATCCAACCTTATACCATCTTTCCTCATAGCTCATCTGGATGTAAATGAGGTTCAGGATGAGTTTCCCAGTTTTCTCCCTGAATCTGATGAATCTGATCATTGTCATTGGAATCCTTTTAGACGTGGATCCGATGTTATTTGTCCCCCAGGAAGTGACCATTCTCATTCTGTTACTCTGAGCAGTTTCTTTTTGTGCAAAAGCTGCACTGGAACTTTCCACTTTTAAAGTATTATCATTCACTGTACATTAGGCTTCATCTACAAACTTGTCTCTAACATGCCCATTGATTCAGAGGACATTTTTCACTTGTAAACCAGGAATTGTGATATTCACAACAGCGTGCTGGAGAAAGACACAGTTTGAGCGCGGGTGTCAGTGGTGGAGGAATGGAGAGCTGGGGTTTTCTCGTGAAAGCAGCAGCAAAGTTTAAAACAATCATACTGAACATAGGGCTCTAACCCATGACCATGAGATTAAGAGTCTCATGCCCTACTGACTAAGGTAACTCGGCAACGCACGGTGGTGTTGTCATTTTTCTGTGTTCCAAGATGTAAAAGGAAATTGATCAACAAAAGCTCAAGGATGCAACACATTCCACTCAATCATCAATAACATCATTCCCAACTTCCACTTCTTAGCTGCACCTCCTTCCAAAGATTGCGATCCATTTTACTGAGGAATTGTTTTGGGATTTATTATTTAACTACTTTGTGTCATCATTTTGATATGAGATTCTCTTCAATATTCACCACAAATTGAATTGCAAACCTTACAGACAAACACGAAAAGCACAAATTCCATGGTGCTCTTTTTCAGATGCAGAACAGTCAGCTTTTAAATAACATGAACACATTTTAAATGAAAAAGATTTCGAACGTTGTTACTATTGTTTGTGATTCATTCACTCCTGAGTCTGTGCTCAGAGTATGGGGAGGTTTGGCCCAGGCTGTCGTGCCCTGTGTCCCACGGATGTACAGTAACCCTCTGATTGATTAGTTGCTTTGTGTTAACAGTGGGTGACTGGAGAGTGCGGGGGTGGAATATTACTGCTTGTCCCGGTCTCACTCACTGTGGAGCTGGGAAAGAGTGAATAATTGATGTATTTGTTTCCATCTGCGTCATGCAGCCCAGACTTGCTGTTAATTAGAATTAGAATTAGAACATTAAAGCGCAGTACAGACCCTTCGGCCCTCGATGTTGCGCCGACCTGTGAAACCATCTGACGTACACTATTCCATTTTCATCCATATGTCTATCCAATGACCACTTAAATGCCCTTAACGTTGGCGAATCTACTACTGTTGCAGGCAGGGCGTTCCAGGCCCCTGCTACTCTCTGCATAAAGAAACTACCTCTGACATCTGTCCTATATCTTTCACCCCTCAACTTAAAGCTATGTCCCCTCGTGTTTGCCATCATCATCCGAGGAAAAAGACTCTCACTATCCACCCTATCTAACCCTCTGATTATCTTGTATGTCTCTATTAAGTCACCTCTCCTACTTCTTCTCTCTAACGAAAACAACCCCAAGTCCCTCAGCCTTTCCTCGTAAGACCTTCCCTCCATACCAGGAAACATCCTAGTAAATCTCCTCTGCACCCTTTCCAAAGCTTCCACATCCTTCCTGTAATGCGGTGACCAGAACTGCACGCAAGACACAAGGTGCGGCCTCACCAGAGTTTTGTACAGATGCATCATGACCGCGTGGCTCCGAAACTCGATCCCCCTACTAATAAAAGCTAACACACCATATGCCTTCTTAACAGCCCTATTAACCTGGGTAGCAACTTTCAGGGATTTATGTACCTGGACACCAAGATCTCTCTGCTCCTCTACACTACCAAGAATCTTCCCATTAGCCCAGTGCTCTGCATTGCTGTGACTCCTTCCAAAGTGAATCACCTCACACTTCTCTGCATTAAACTCCATTTGCCATCTCTCAGCCCAGCTCTGCAGCCTATCTATGTCCCTCTGTACCCTACAACACCCTTCGACACTATCCACAACTCCACCGACCTTCGTGTCATCCGCAAATTTACTAACCCACCCTTCTACACCCTCATCCAGGTCATTTATAAAAATGACAAACAGCAGTGGCCCCAAAACAGAACCTTGCGGTACACCACTAGTAACTAAACTCCAGGATGAACATTTGCCATCAGCCACCACCCTCTGTCTTTTTTCAGCCAGCCAATTTCTGATCCAAAGCTCTAAATCACCTTCAACCCCATACTTCCATATTTTCTGCAATAGCCTACCGTGGGGAACCTTATCAAACGCCTTACTGAAATCCATATGCACCACATCCACGGCTTTACCCTCATCCACCTGTTTGGTCACGTTCTCGAAAAACTCAATAAGGTTTGTGAGGCACGACCTGCCTTTCACAAAACCGTGCTGACTATCGCAAATGAACTTATTCTTTTCAAGATGATTATAAATCCTATCTCTTATAACCTTTTCCAACATTTTACCCACAACCGAAGTAAGGCTCACAGGTCTATAATTACCAGGGCTGTCTCTACTCCCCTTCTTGAACAAAGGGACAACATTTGCTATCCTCCAGTCTTCCGGCACTACTCCTGTCGACAATGACGACATAAAGATCAACAACAACGGCTCTGCAATCTCCTCCCTGGCTTCCCAGAGAATCCTAGGATAAATCCCATCTGGCCCAGGGGACTTATCTAATTTCACACTTTCCAAAATTGCTAACACCTCCTCCTTGTGAATCTCAATCCCATCTAGCCTAGTAGGCTGTATCTCAGTAATCTCCTCGACAACATTTTCTTTCTCTACTGTAAATACTGACGAAAAATATTCATTTAACGCTTCCCCTATCTCCTCTGATTCCACACACAACTTCCCACTACTATCCTTGATTGACCCTATTCTAACTCTAGTCATTCTTTTATTCCTGATATACCTATAGAAAGCCTTAGGGTTTTCTTTGATCCTATCCGCCAATGACTTCTCGTGCCCTCTCGTTGCTCTTCTTAATAACCGAGGCAGCACGGACAAATCCTTTCATAATCTCCCACAAATATGAACAGAAATCAACAGTAATGTTCCACTTTGAGGATGACTTTCTGCACTGTCAGGGGTAGAAACGAAAGTGAGTGAAAGACGCTGTGGACAGCTTGAGTGTGCAACACTGTAGAGAGGAAAAGCAAATGTAACAGGTCTGTGACATAATGCAATTTGATAATATGTATTGACGAATGTATATTACTCAACGTTTCCTAATGTGGTTTTGAACTGGGGTGTGTTCCAAAATACAAGAAAGATGATAACTCTCACGTTATGGAAACACTGCAATACAATCAACCTGGGGAGCATAATCAAAATGTTAAACTGTCATTTTAAATTAACACGAGGTGATTTTTTTCGAAGTCATCTTAAAATGATCTATAAATGATTCCAAGCTCATGACATTCTGACTATTGCAGCAGCCGTGTTGAAAACATCAAACGTTTTCGCTTTTGACGTCTTCAATCTGCAGGAAAATATAATTCAGGAATGTGAGATTCCAGATCCGTGGATAGACTGGAGAAGCTGGTGTTGTTCATCTTCGCCCAGAGAAGGAGAGAGGAGAATTGATCGAATGTTTAAATGAAGGGTTTAGATTGAAGAATTAAAAAGGAACTGTTTCGATTGGCTGAAGGATTGAAAAACCAGAGAGTACAGATTGAAGAAGATTGGCAGAAGAAAAGGTGTCATCGAGGTCTGCTGAAAGATTACTGACCTGAAACATTAACTCTGTTTCTCACTCCACAGATGCTGGCGAATCTGCTGAGTATTTCCAGCACTTTCTGCTTTTATTTTAGATTTCCAGCAACAACATTATTTTTGCTTTTGTGCTCAGTTTCATCCCAAGTTGGGCAAGTTTATTTTTAACTTTGCTGTTGCTTTTATGACGGAACTCCATTTACCAGGTATAATACTTTACTGCATGAAATTGTAGCCAAGTGGTTAAGATGATAAACTTAACAATCTGTTGTGAATTCTGTGTTAGTGCTCGGGTCCTGCTGCCGACTTTTCTGATTATTTCAAAGTTCAACCAGGTCCCTACAGAACCAATCATCAATTACAAGTAATAAAATCCTACACCTTTCGACCCCTCCAGGGTTTGCTTACTTGCATTTCAAAATTTACCTTTAGAAATGGAACAAAAATCTGCCAAAGTGGAGGTACTCTTTCTTTCCGGCTATCTGTCTCTCTTTCGGCCTCCTTTACTCTCGGTGTACATATCTGTGTCTTTCGCTCTATGTGTGTCAATGTGGTTCAATTCCCCGATGAGATGACTGGATTTTTACCTTCACAAACTTGATTTATTTTAGTTGTGTAGCGTCATTTTAAAATGTTAAAGACGAAAGTAGCAGGGTAACAATAATGCAAGGCGAGATTTTCTCTTTCTGCATTTTCTTGAGTGGAGACTGTTCAGCGACTAAGTGCCGGTGTATTAAAAAACAGAAGATGATTTAAATTTTAACTGAGCAACATTTAATCAGATAGAGACCGAGTAGTTATAGACGAGTGGTTAGGTAATGAATACATCGAGAGAATGAATTAATAAAAAAAAACAAAGCGAAACCCCTCGGACATTAGGAATTGTTTCCACTGCTGCCAGGTCTCACAGGGAACAGGAAAATAAACGTTCACTCACAACTTTTACCAGAACGGAGAGGTTAAAACCAACAGGAAAACCTCGAAAATAGAGAAGGTTGGAAGGTGAACTGTTCGAATTTGTGAAGCTTTGTCTCTATTTCATTAGGGATTAGAGGCGAAATTTAGTCACTCAGCTTCAGGTTTACATTTGCTGATCCGGAATCAAACAAACAGTAAGATTTTTATAGACAAGGAATGGAAGATTCCATATTGAGATACAATTCTTAAGATCATATTTTGACATCTGATGGATCAGCACTTTTGTCGAACTCTCTCTCTCTCTTTCTGTCATTAGATGACTGCAGTGACTACACTTTAAAAGTACTTGCTTGACTGTAAAGTGCTTTGTGAGATCCTGGGGACGTGAAAGGCGCTGTTTAAATGTATGTCTTTCTGTCCTTTCTTACTTTCTGTCTGTCAATCTCAGTGAAGTAAAATATGGAATGGTGGAGTGAATCTGTTCCTTTCAGCAGCTACTCCACAGTCTGCCGTTCTCTTTCTCCTTTTCTCTCTTTTTCTCTTTGTTTCCCTCTCCGTCGTGTCTGTCTGGAATAAAAATCCTCCCTCTGGGGCTGGTGGATGAACCCAGGTCTGCTAACAGTGCGATTCTTGGTCTGATGCTTCTGTAGCGGATACACAACTGTGAGTTGTGTTCGTTCCTTTTTAGTTCAGTGGTGAGTATCCACATGGGGAGTGTGGGGTCAATTTCTACATGGGGAGGTTGCACATTTTCAAGACATCGGAATGTTTCATGGTGCAGCTTCATCTCAAAACACAATGGAGAATGTTAGCAGAGTTAAAAATGCAAGAGGGAATGTTCTCTTTCAGAATTTTCTTAAGCTGTGACCGTTTCACCATGAAGTGGCCTCACATGCCATAGAGATAGATAATTGTGATTTTAATCTAATTTAATACTGATTTCTGGTCGTGCTGCTCGGTGACACTGCTATCATATCTAGATCAAAAAATCCAATGTTTAGAAATGTTGAAATTAAGATTCAATATTTATGTATAATTCTGATGATTCTGGAGTGCATAAAGTATAGACGGAGCAAAATTAATACAATGTTTTCAGGAGAATTTTTAGCCAATGCTTAGCAAACCCAACAAGAGAAGGGGCAGTTCTGGACGTAGTGTTTAGGAAAAAAACCTGTGTAGGTGGAAGGGGTATCAGTGGGAGAGCATTTTAGTTGCGGTGATCATAATTCAGTTAGATTTATCACAGTTAGAAAATATAAAGATAGACCAAGGGTAATAATATTATTTGTGAGCAAGTCAATTATACAAATCAGAGATTTGATTTGGTAAAAGGAGACTGGAAACAGTTACTTGCAGGTAAATCAGTGTCAGAGCAGTGGGAGGCATTCAAGGAGGAGCGAAGAGAGTTCAGAAAAAATATGCTCCGGGTAAGAAAAAAGGTTGGACTCCCATATTTAGACTCCCGCAGATGATGAAATCCCACAGGGAACAGCCTAATTGTCACAAATATACACTTAGGCCATTAATCTTTGATCCTACCACTGACCCAATATTGGATCCAATTTGCCAGGTACCTTGATATCGTGTCAGCTTTTAATTTGAAGACCAGTCTTCCATGTTGGAACTTGTTAAAATTCATGAAGACTGAAAGAAGCACCCCTGTCGCAACAACCCTATATATAAATGCAAAATAGTGCAGATGCTGGAAATCTGAAATAAAAATAAAAGGTGCTGGAAAAACTCAGCAAGTCTGGTGGCATCTGTGGAGAGCACGGCAGAGTTAACGTTTAAGATCAGTGACCTTTCACCAGAACTGGCAAAGTTTAGCAATGTAATAGATTTTAAGCAAACAAAGTGGGCCGGTGCAAAAGAGAACAAAAGAACAAAGAAAATAGAAGAACAAATATAAATTCTAATGATCTTTATTACGTTTTTATTCAGCAAGGAATGCATTTTTGGTGTCAGGTTCATACAGCAACAAGAAAATTTCATTTCCTGACCGTGTTTCATTCCTTAACCGGGAATATAAACATGTCTGCGATGTCGAAAGCATTGAATTCCCACCACAAGACCACCAGGGAATCTGCCAGACTTCACTGCAAGTGAGCTGCTCCACGCTACGTTTGCTATTTCTTCACTTAAGGCCACTTTCACCACAGATTAGTTTCTCATTAAAACAATCAAATGTTTACCTGAAACACAAAAGCCTTGTTCAGGCAATGACAGCACAGAATGTGTTGACATGTGCACAAAGCTGCAGATGTACAATTTTCAATTTCCAAGATGAACCAAACGCATCAATGCGACTCCTGTGAAATGTGCAAAGCAACACACTGCCGTCATACATCAATAGAAACAACTGACACACATCAAATTCTGCCAGTTTCATGTGGGATCTCCTTCTTCTTCTATCATTGCTTTTTCTCCAGCTCTCTCTGTTCCTCCAGCTCCCAGGTGAATTAGCTGCCTGATGTGAATACATAGAATTCATGAAACCCAGATTTCCCTGGAAAGAAGGGAGTGGGAATGAAAGATGGAGGACATTGAGAAACAATGGGTTTTGCAGATAACGGGATAAATAAGCACTGTGATCTCATCTTCCTGCTTCTTCCAGATACTGAATACTGGAATGTGCAAGAGTTGTTCCCATTAGCAATTATCCCCAGTCACAGTCTCCTTCCAATCTTTTACCCCTTGCTTATATTTCAAACTCTGCATAATTTCTCACTGGTTTTCAATGTGCATTTGGCTCTAATGGGTTGTAAGATGGTGGAATAACTGTGAAGGCAGCAGCAGTGCAGTTAAGGAACATACAATTGCAGAAAGGTACAGCACAGAAGGAGGCCATTCGGTCCAGCATGATTCGTTGACAGAGCAGTTGTGATTGATTGATCAGGAATGATATTTGTGCAGATTGAGCAGCAGGCAGAAATTTCTGCCCCATTGCCTGCCACCCATATTTTCCTGGCCTCTTCCTCACTTTCATCAGTACATCACTCTGTGTTCTAACATGTTCCCCTTTCCTTCCCAAGCTTTGTCTCTAGAACTGTCATCCACCAGTTACATCTCTGACTTCTTCAGCTCTGCTGCACAATCACCGACCTGGACCTTTAATTGTGTTTTGCTCTCTCAACAGATATGCAGGTGGCTCAGCTGCACAGCAGGGGAGAGAAAAAAAATGGAAGAGCTATAGTGATAGATGATTCTATCGTAAGGTGTACAGATAGGCGTTTCTGTGGCCTCCCTGGTGCTCTGGTCAAGTATGTCACAGAGCGGCTGCAGGACATTCTGAAGGGGGAGGGTGAACATTCAGAGGTCCTGGTACACAACGACATAGGCAGAAAGAGGGATGTGGTCCTGCAACAAGAATTTAGGGAGATAGGTAGAAGATTGAAAAGCAGGACCTCAAATGTTGTATTCTCTGCATTACTCCTGGTGCCACGTGCTAGTGAGTATAGGAATAGGAGGATAGAGCAGATGAACGCGTGGCTGAGGTGATGGTGCAGGAGGGATCACTGGGTCTGTTTCTGGTGTACAAGTTGAATGAGTTGCACCTGAACTGTACCGGCACCAAAGTCTTGCTGAGAGGTTTGTCAGTGCTGTTGGGGGCGCGGGGCGGGGGGTGCGGGGGGTGGGGTGGAGGTGCTAACATAATTTGGCAGGCGGATGGGATACAGAGTGGA
Source organism: Heterodontus francisci (assembly GCF_036365525.1). NCBI lineage: Eukaryota > Metazoa > Chordata > Chondrichthyes > Heterodontiformes > Heterodontidae > Heterodontus > Heterodontus francisci. The sequence goes on along the minus strand of NC_090404.1, from coordinate 40,262,768 downwards.
GGTACAGTAGGGGGTGATGCACAGCCAAATATAAAAGACAAACTGATTCAGTGTGGAAGGCAGAGCAAATATTGTTAAGGCACAAGTGAAAAATGCAAGAATGGATTGCATCTATTTTAATGAAAGGATTCTTACCAGTAAGGCAGATGAATTGAGGGCGAAGATTATCACATTGGATTAAGATATTATTGATATCACAGAGAAATGATTGAGGGAGGGGCAGGACTGGCAGCTCAATATTCCAGGGTATAGAATCAACAGGCGAAACAGGGGCGCATTAGGGGCCGAAGTGGCAATCTGTGCGTGGAGCCGGAGGATATAGGTGAGGTTTTAAAAGATTACTTTTCATCTGTGTTCACTATGGAGAAGGACGATGTGGGTGTAGAGATCAAGGAGGGAGATTGTGATATACTTGAACATATTAACTTCGAAAGGGAGGAATTATTAGCTGTTTTAGCGTGCTTAAAATTTGATAAATCCCCAGGCCAAGATGAGATGTATCCCAGGCTATGATGTGAGGCTAGGGAGGTGATAGCAGGGGCTCTGACTCAAATTTCCAGATCCTCTCTGGCCACAGGAGACATACCAGAGGATTGGAGGACAGCGAATGTGGTACCTTTATTCAAGAAGGGTAGCAGGGATAAACAAGGTATTGACAGACCAGTGAGTCCAACATCAGTGGTTGGGCAACTATTGGAAGAAATTCTGAGGGACAGGATTAATCTCCACTTGGAGAGGCAGGGATTAATCAGAGATAGTCAACATGTCTTTGTAAGGGGGAAGCGTGGGTGGAGGGGGCGGGGGTGGGGGGTGGGGGTTCGTGTCTAACTAACCTGATTGAATTCTTTGAGGTGCTGATTAGATGTGTAGATGAGGGTAAATCAGTTGATGTAGTCAAATGGACTTTAGTAAGTCTTTTGATAAGGTCCCGCATGGGAGATTGGTTAAGAAGGTAAAGGCCCATGGGATCCAGGGAAATTTGGCTAATTGGATCCAAAATTGGCTTAGTGGCAGGAGGCAGAGGGTGGTCGTCGAGAGTCGTTTTTGTGAGTGGAAGCCAGTGGTGTTGCGCAGGGATCAGTGCTGGGACCCTTGCTGTTTGCAGTGTACATTAATGATTTAGACATGAATATAGGAGGTATGATCAGTCAGTTCGCAGATGACACGAAAATTGGTGGTGTCATAAATAGTGAGGGGGAAGGCCTTAGATTACAGGACGATATAAACGACTTTCAGAGAGTAAAAGTGAATGTTACAGTCGGCTAAGCCACAGTGAAATGAAATGGAAGCAAGTCAGTATTAATAATGTAAGGAATAATCTGAGAGAAGGGGCGGGTTTCATTGTTACAGCGTGAAACACTGGCATGTGTAAGTGAAATGCTGGAAAAGGAGACAGTAGTTTTTTTTTCTCCATCAAGAGGAAATACATTTTCAAGAAGTAAAGATTGGTTATTTGCTGTAGCAGCCGGTTTAAGACATAAATCAAGCTCTGTCTGGATTTGAAGTTGCTGTGACCACAACGCAAAGTATTCACCGTTATACAGTCACAGTCCCACAGAAACAATGGAATTATGATCGCTGAAACCCCGACTATCAACAACTTTGGGGGATGCCATTGACCAGAAAAAGAACTGAACCAGCCACATACATACTGTGTCTACAACAGCGGGTCCGAGGCTGGGAATTCTGCAGCGATTAACCCAACACCTGACAACCCAAAGCCTGTCCGCTATCTACAAGACACAAGTCAGGAGTGAAGTGGAATACACTCCACTTACTTGAATGATATTGGAGCTGCAATCAGGAAGTTCAACTCCATCCGGGACAAAGCAGCCCGCTTGATTGGCATCCCATCCACCACCATAAACATTCACTCCCTTCGCCAACGATGCACAGTGGCAGCAGTTTGTATCATCCACAAGATGCACTGCAGCAACTCAACAAAACTCCTTCGACAGCACTATGCAAACGCATGACCTCTGCCACCTGGAAGGGCAAGGACAGCAGATGAGTGGGAACATCACTATCTGCAAGTTCCCCTCCAAGCCACACACCATCCTGACTTGGAAATATATCACCGTTCCTTTACTGTTATTGGATCAAAATCCTGGAACTCCCTCCCTAACAGCACTGTCCGTGCACCTACACCACATGGACAGCAGCGGTTCAAGAAGGCAGCTCAACACCACCTTCTCAAGGGAAATTAGGGATGGGCAACAAATGCTAGTCTTGCCAGCGATGCCCATATCCCATTAAATAAATTTTAAGAAGTCAGAAATGAAACAGAACTCAGCCAACTTAGTGGCACTGTTTCGTTCTGGCTGTCTCTCTTTAGGCTTTCGTCACTCTCAGTGTACATGACTGTTCACTCCAGATGAGTCAATGTGGTTCACATTTTGGAACTTTGCAGTAGACATGTTTGCTCTTCCTTCTTCCTGTTCCTCCTTGATTATTTCTGCCTGTGTGTAACTGAGGCTGCGTTTTGGGTAGGTCTTGTCCAGGTGTCCTCATCACACAGGTTGCAGCACTTACTCTACTTCCAGTCCTTTGTCTGGTGGCCTTCCTGCTGACAGCTGCTTTGTATTTGGCCGGCACGTGTCCAGAATCTCCACATAACTTAATTTCCTCATCCCTGGGCATGATGCAAGGTTAAGGACTGCAAGACAGAGGTAGAGTTGTTTCAGTACCTGTGCTCTTAAACCCTCTCAGTACCTTTCAACAGGTAGATTCATGATAGAATGTGCACAACGGGAGAAAAGGAATACTCCCTCACCATTTAAAGTTATGAACCATTTTTTCCATAAGCTTCCTGTCCACAATGATCAAGTGAAAAAAAGTTACTCTCTATTTACCCTATTAATTCATTTCCTGATCCTAAAATACTCAATCAAATCACCCATTAAACTCCTATAGTCGATGGAATGCAAGCCTATTTTAATTAATCAGATCTCATAATTTAACCATTAGAGCCTTGGCTGCATTCTATGAATTTTCACTGCCCTGTTTCCAAGGCCAATGTGTATCCTTTATAATGTGCTGAGACCAAAACGAGACACAATACTCCAGGTATGGTCTAACCAGCATATTGTGCAGTTGGAGCCAAATTTCTCTTTTATACAACAGAATAGAACAGAATCATAAAATTGTTACACTACAGAAGGAGATCCTATGGCCTTTCTTGTACATCCTGGCTCTCTGCAAGAGCAACTCAGCTGGTCCAACACATCTGCATTTTCCACATAGCTCTGCAAATGTTTCTCTTCAGTTAATTACCCATTATTTTTCTCATTCGTTCTTGGGATATGAGAGTCCCTGGCAATGCCAGCATTTACTGCCCATCAGTAATTGTGCTTGGGAAGGTGATGGTGAGCTGCCTTCTTGAACCGCTGAAGTCTATATGGTGAGGCCCTCAAACAGTGCTGTTCGGGAGGGAATTCCGGCATTTTGACCCAGCAATATAGTTCTAAGTCAGGATGCTGTGTGACTTGGAGGGAGGCATGCAGGTGGTGGTGTTCCCATGCATCTACTGCTCTTGTCCTTCGAGGTGATACTGGTTGTGGGTTTGGAAGCAGTTGTGAAAGGAGTATTGGTGAGTTGCTGCGGTACATCATGTATATGGTGCGAACTGCTGCCACTGTGCACCATAGTGGAGGAAGTGATTGTTTAATGTGGTGGATAGGGTAATGATGAAGCAGGTTGGTTTGTCTTGGATGGTGTTGAACCTTTAGAGTGTGTTTGGGGCAGAAATCATGCAGGCAAGTGGAGAGTATTCCATCACACTCCTGACTTCTGCCTTCTAGATGGTGGACAGGTTTTGGGGCGTAAGAGGATGAGTTGCAGAATTTCCAGCCCCGGACCCACTCTTGCAGCCACAGTATGTTTATCGCTGTTCCAGGTTTCTGGGCAAGGCTAATCCCCAGGATGTTGATGGCAGAGGATTCAGCAATGATAATGTCATTGAACCTCAAGCGGAGGTGTTTCGAATTTCTCTTTTTGGAGATGAAAATTGTCTTGCACCTGTGAGGTGTGAATGTAACTTGCCGTTTATCAGTCCAAGCTTGACTGCAGCCCAGGCCTTGCTGCAGATGCATATGGATTGCTTCAGTGGCTGAGGAGCCGAGAATGGTACCAAACATAGTGCAATCATCAGCGAGAATCCCCACGTCTGACCTTGTGATGGAGGGACGGTCATTGATGAAGCATCTGAAGTTGATTGGGTCCAGGACAAGACTCTGAGGAACTCATGCAGTTATGTCCATGAACTGAGATGATTGACTCTCAACAAAACAAACATCTTCCTTTAAAAATAGAAGCAGAGCAAATAGGAGCAGGAGTAGGCCATTCGGCCCTTCGAGCCTGGTCCGCCATTCGTTATGACCATGGCTGATCATACAACTCATCAATCTGTTCCCACTTTCCCCATATCCTTTGATCCCTTTAAGCACAAGCACTTGAAAACATACAATGTTTTAACCTCAACTGCATTCTGTGGGAGCGAATTCCACAGGTTCACGACTCTCTGGGTGAAGAAACGTCTCCTCATCTCAGTCCTGAATTTTTTAAAATTCATTCATGGCATGTGTGCGACGCTGGCCAGGCCAGCATTTATTGCCCATCCCTAATTGCCCTTGAGAAGGTGGTGGTGAGCTGCCTTCCTGAACCGCTGCAGTCCACGTGGGGTAGGTATACCCACAGTGCTGGTCGGAAGGGAGTTCCAGGATTTTGACCCAGCGACATTGAAGGAACGGCGATATAGTTAGAAGTACGGATGGTGTGTGACTTGGAAGGGAACTTGCAGGTGGTGGTGTTCCCATGTATTTGCTGCCCTTGTCCTTCCAGTTGGTAGAGGTCGCGGGTTTGGAAGGTGCTGTCGAAGGAGCCTTGGTGCGTTGCTGCAGTGCATCTTGTAGATGGTACACATTGCTGCCACTGTGCATCGGTAGTGGAGGGAGTGAATGATTGGAGATGGGGTGCCAATCAAGCGGGCTGCTTTGTCCTGGATGGTGTCGAGCTTCTTGAGTCTTGTTGGAGTTGCACGCGTCCAGGCAAGTGGAGAGTATTCCATCACACTCCTGACTTGTGCCTTGTAGAGGGTGGACAGGCTTTGGGGAGTCAGGAGGTGCGTTACTCGCCTCAGGATTCCTAGCCTCTGACCTGCTCTTGCAGCCACGATATTTATCTGGCTACTCCAGTTCAGTTTCTGGTCAATGGTAACCCCTAGGATGTTGATAGTTGGGGATTCTGCGATGGTTATGCTGTTGAATGTCAAGGGGAGATGGTTAAATTGTTTCTTGTTGGGGATCGTCATTGCCTGGCACTTGTGTGGCGGGAATGTTACTTGCCACTTATCAGCCCAAGCCTGGATATTGTCCAGGTCTTGCTGCATTTCTACACGGACTGCTTCAGTATCTGAGGAGTCACGAATGGTGCTGAACATTGTGCAATCATCCGTGAACATCCCCACTTCTGACCTTATGATTGAAGGAAGGCCATTGATGAAGCAGCTGAAGATGGTTGGGCCCAGGACACTATCCTGAGGAACTCCTGCAGTGATGTCCTGGAGCTCTGATGATTGACCTCCAACAACCACAACCATCTTCCTTTGCACTGGATATGATTCCAGCCAGCGGAGGGTTTTCCCCCTGATTCCCATTGACCTCTGTTTTGCTAGGGCTCCTTGATGCCATACTCGGCCAAATGCTGCCTTGATGTCAAGGGCAGTCACTCTCACCTCACCTCTTGAGTTCAGCTCTTTTGTCCATGTTTGAACCGAGGCTGTAATGAGGTCAGGAGCTGAGTGGCCCTGGCGGAACCCAAACTGAGCATCACTGAGCAATGGTTTACCCCGTATCCTTGGACTATGACCCCTGGTTCTGGACTACCCCACCATCGGGAACATCCTTCCTGCATCTACCCTGTCAAGGCCTGTTAGAAATTTAAAGATTTCTATGAGATCCAGCCACCCACACGACCCGCCCCACCACCCCCCCTCGCCCCTTCACGCTTCTGAACTCCAGCGAATATAATCCTAACCAATTCAATCTCTCAGATGTCAGTCTCGCCATCCCTAAATTCAGTCTGGTACACCTTTGTTGTGCTCCCTCTATAGCAATAACATCCTACTTCAGATAAGGAGACCAAAACTACACAATATTCCAGGTGTGGCCTCACCAAGACCCTGTATAATTGCAGCAAGACATTCATGCTCCTGTACTCGAATCCTATCGCAACGAAGGCCAACATAATATTTGCCTTTTTTTAATCACCTGTCGCACCCGCATGCTTATGTTTCGTGACTGGTGTACGAGAACACCCAGGTCTCGTTGCATATTCTCCTCTCTCAGTTTATAGGCATTCAGATAATAATCTGCCTTCCTGTTTTTGCTACCAAAGTGGATAACCTCACATTTATTCAAATTATACTTCATCTGCCATACATTAGTTTGTTCAGTTTGCTTACCCACTATTTTTTTCATGTTGGCACTTGTGGCTGTTCAATTTTCAGTCCGTTAACACCCTTTCTGTACGAATGCTTTGTCTTTCAACACACCATTAATATATATTTGCTACATGACCTTCTGGTCAGCTATTCTGTGACCTTGTCCTATCTACACCTTCTCCTTGTTATCTCTTGCCCCACCCACACTTTACTTGATATAACCTTTTACATTTCTAATATTTGCCAGTTCTGAAGAAGGGTCACTGACCTGAAACGTTAACTCTGCTTCTCTCTCCACAGATGCTGCCAGACCTGCTGAGTATTTCCAGCATTTCTTGTTTTTATTTCAAATAACCCTGGATGTTCGTTTCCCATCTCTGGTCAGCCTGCAGCCATGTCTCCGTAATCCCAACTATATCATACCCATTTACATCCATTTGTGCAATTAATTCATCCACTTTATTGCTAAACCGGCCACTCCCTGGTGTGCAGCAAGCTGAGACTCAAACCAAAGAAGCTGCATCACTCCAAGCAGAAGAGCTACTCACGCATCAACACGAGCAGAATTTCTTATCCACATCTGTTACATAAATTTATAAATTCACTTGAAAAAGCCCTTCAAAACACTCCCACCGGGGATGCAGAGACCAAGTGGGTCCACATCAGAGACGCCATCTGTGAGTCAGCTATGACCACCTATGGAAAACGTGTGAAGCAGAATGCAGACTGGTTTAAATCTCACTTTGAAGAGCTGGAACATGTCACAGCCACTAAGTGCACTGCACTGTTGAACGACAAGAAAGCCCCCATCGAGCTGACATCCGTAGCACTTCAAGCAGCCAGAAACGCTGCTCAAAAAACAGCCAGACGCTGCGCAAATGACTGCTGGCAACACCGATGCAGCCATATTCAGCTTGCCTCCGACACCAGAAGCATCAGAGATATGTATGATGGCATTAACAAAGCTTCTGGGCCAACCGTCAAGAAGATCGCTCCCCTCAAATATAAATCGGGGACACAACCACTCAACAACGCAAGCAAATGAGCCGCTGGGTGGAGCACTACCTAGAACTGTACTCCAGGAAGAATGTTGTCACTGATACCGCCCTCAATGCAGCCCAGTCTCTGCCAGTCATGGATGAGCTGGACGTACAGCCAACAAAATCGGAACTGATGCCATTGATTCTCTAGCCAGTGGAAAAGCCCCTGGGGAGGATGGCATTGCCCCTGAAATAATCAAGAGTGCTAAGCCTGCTAGACTCTCAGCACTCGACGAAATGCTTTGCCTGTGCTGGGACGAGGGAGCAGTACCACAGGACATGCGCGATGCCAATATCATCACCCTCTATAAGAACAAAGGTGACCGCAGTGACTGCAACAAATAGCGTGGAATCTCCCTGCACAGCATCGTGGGGAAAGTCTTCGCTCGAGTCACTTTAAACAGGCTCCAGAAGCTGGCCGAGTGTGTCTACCCTGAGGCACAGTGTGGCTTTCGAGCAGAGAGATTGACCATTGACATGCTGTTCTCCCTTCATCAGCTACAGGAGAAAGACTGTGAACAGATACCCCTCTACGTTGCTTTCATTGTTCTCACCAAAGCCTTTGACCTCGTTAACAGACGTGGTCTCTTGAGCTTACTAGAAAAGATCGGATGTCCACCAAAGCTACTAAGTATCATCACCTCATTCCATGACAATATGAAAGGCACAATTCAGCATAGCGGTGCCTCATCAGACCCCTTTCCTATCCTGAGCAGCGTGAAACAGGGCTGTGTTCTCGCACTCGCACTGTTTGGGATCTTCTTCTCCCTGCTGCTCTCACATGCGTTCAAGTCTTCAGAAGAAGGAATTTTCCTCCACACAAGATCAGGTGGCAGGTTGTTCAATCTTGCACGTCGAAGAGCGAAGACCAAAGTATGGAAAATCCTCATCAGGGAACTCCTCTTTGTTGACGATGCTGCTTTAACATCTCACACTGTAGAGTGTCTGCAGAGTCTCATCGACAGGTTTGCGGCTGCCTGCAACGAATTTGGCCCAACCATCAGCCTCAAGAAAACGAACATCATGGGACAGGACGTCAGAGATGCTCCATCCATCAATATCGGTGACCACATTCCGGAAGTGGTTCAAGAGTTCACCTACCTTGGCTCAACTATCACCAGTAACCTGTCTCTCAATGCACAAATCAACAAGCGCATGGGAAAGGCTTCCACTGCTATGTCCAAACTGACGAAGAGAGTGTGGGAAAATGGCGCACTGACATGGAACACAAAGGTCCGAGTGTATCAAGCCTGTGTCCTCAGTACCTTGCTCTGCAGCAACAAGGCCTGGACAACGTATGTCAGCCAAGAGCGATGTTTCAATTCATTTCATCTTCACTGCCTCCGGAGAATCCTTGGCATCAAGTGGCTGGATCGTATCTCCAACACAGAAGTCCTCGAGGCGGCCAACATCCCCAACTTACACACCCTACTGAGCCAGCGGCACTTGAGATGGCTTGGCCATGTGAGCTGCATGGAAGATGGCAGGATCCCCAAGGACACATTGTACAGCGAGCTCGCCACTGGTATCAGACCCACCAGCCGTCCATGTCTCCGCTTTAAAGACGTCTGCAAACGCGACATGAAATGCTGTGACATGGATCACAAGTCGTGGGAGTCAGTTGTCAGTGATCGCCAGATCTGGTGGGAAGTCATAAAGGCGAGGCTAATGTGTGGTGCGTCGAAGAGACTTTGCAGTTGGCAGGAAAAAAGTCAGAAGTGCAAGGGGAGAGCCTACTGCAGAACAGCCCTGACAACCAATTTTATCTGCAGCACCTGTGGAAGAGTCTGTCACTCTCGAATTGGCCTTTTTCGCCATTCCAGGCGCTGTTCCACAAACCACTGACACCTCCAGGCACTTACCCATTGTCTCTCGAGACAAGGAGGCCAAAGAAGAAGATTGTTAATACTCCACACGTTAAGTCACAAAGCCTGAAGGCTGGTCTTTTTTACGTTACTTGTCTCCTTCCCACTATTTTTCACTGTGGCCCTGTTTGATTCTGTCCCTTGATTTCTTTGCCTATCACTTTTCTTATTCCCCTTAATGTCTTTTGCTCCTGTCCTTGATCCCCCATCCTCTGACTCCTTGCAAAGTTTCCCATCCCCCTGCCATTTTTGTTCAATCCCCCCAACCACTCGAGCAAACACTCCCCCTGGGACATACCTTTGTGTTCGGTAAGACGTCAACTCGTGGAGCATTTTCCCCCTCTGTCCCATTGCCTCCAGTTTAGCTCGGGCTCCTTGATCCCATACTAGGTCTAATGTTATCTTGATGTCAATTTCCGTCACTGTCACCTCTCTAATACAGCTCTATTTTCCATGTTTGGTCAAGGTTGTAATGAAGTCTGGAATTGAGTGCCCCTGGTGGAATCCAAACTAAGCATCGGTCAACGATGTGTTACTGAGTAAGTGTTTATTGATAGCACTGTCAACGATACTTTCCGCAACTTTTCTGACGATTCAGAGTGGACTGATGGGGTAGTTAATGGGCGGATTGGACTTTTCCCGATTTTTGTAGACAGGACATAGCTGGGCAAATTTCGCATTGTCAGGAAGATGTGCGTTTTGCAATTGTACTGAAACAACTTCTCTGAGGACACAGCTGGTTCGAGAGCACAGATCTTCAGTATGACAGTTGGAATTGCGTCAGGGCCCATCTTGTTTTGTATATTCAGTGCCTTCACCCGTCTTTTGATAGCACGTGGATTTAATGGAATTATCTAAAGGCTGGCATCAATGATGGTATGGACCAATCTTCTCTTCAACCCAGGACCGAATCCGCTTCCATCACACTCTCGGTATCGGACAGAGCTGTGGGCCCAGCGCTGATCCTTGAGGCACTCCACGAGTTACGGCCTGATAACTTGAAAATGCTCCATTTATCCCTACTCGTTGCTTTCTGTCCGTTAACCTCTAAGTCCTCCTTGCATGCTAATATTTACTTCAATTCCATGAACCTTTATCTAGTGTATTAATCTTCGATGGTATCTTCCCGAATGCCTTTTGGAAATCCAATTATACCACATTCCTGGTTCCCTTTGTCTGCCATTTCAGTTGCATCCTCAGAATTCTGGAATAAATCTGTCATTCAAGATTTCCATTCGGTAAAAACATGTTGACTTTGTTTGTTCAGACAATGATTTTCCAAGTGCTTGTTAATACCTCCTTGATGATAGATTAGAACATTATCCAGACGACTGATGTTCGGTTAACTTGCCTACAATTCCCCAGACTACATGGGGAGTAACGTGGCTCCAGTGGCGCAATCGATTAGCGCGTGTTACTTATACAGCAGTGCAATTAATGCACTATGCTGAGATTGTGTGTTCGAGTCTCACCTAGAGCACAGAATTTTAGAAACGGGGTGCAATGAGAAACAGTTGCAAAGTGCACAGAGCAGTGATTCGTTAGTCTGAACTGACCAGAAGAAGGGGAAAAAAACAACTGTGAGGTGACAGCAAGGAAACAGCAGCCACGTGCTTTGAGTGCACTGCAAAGCTTCATAGTTATTTCCAGCAACGAAGGAGACAACACGGTCCATGCCATCTCTGCACAGAGCAATGCTGTCAGGCTCAATGCCCAGAGCCCTGCAAGCCTGCTTTTCTCAGAATTCCTCCTGTGGGCATTTATCATTTCTGCTTCCACCACCCTTGTGGGCAGCGAGTTCCAGGTAATTATCACTTGAGATATAAAAACAGTGCTTCCTCATACTGTCCCACATCCTTTTTTTCCACAAAACTGGCAATTTGTGGTCACTACTCCTTGTGCCGTTTGTTAACAATTTATCCTTGTCTAACCTATCCAAGCCTGTCATAATCTGGTACACTTCTATTAAATCTCCCCTCAATCTCTTTTGTTCTCAGGAGAACAAGCCCAGCTCTGCCAACCTAAAATAAAAGCAAAATACTGCAGACGCGAACCGAACCTTGTAACTAAAATGCTCCATCCCTGGAACCCTTCTGCTAAATCTCCTCTGCACCCTCTCAAGGACCATCATAACATAGAACATAGTACATAAAACAGCACAGCACAGTACAGGACCTTCGGCCCACGATGTTGTGCCGGCCCTTTAACCTACTCTAAGATCAATCTGCCTACATACCCTTCATTCTACTATCATTCATGTACCTATCCAAGAGTCGCTTAAATGTCCCTAATGTATCGGCTTCTACTACCACCGCTGGCAGTGCATTCCACGCACCCGCCACTCTCTTTGTCAAGAACCGACCTCTGACATCTCCCCTAAACCTTCCTCCAATCACCGTAAAATTGTGCCCCCTGGTGATAGCCCTTTCTGCCCTGGGAAAAAGTCTCTGGCTATCCACTCCATCTATGCCTCTCATCATTTTATACACCTCCTTTGTTATCTCTTGCCCCACCCCCACCTCACTTGCGATTAACCTGTGACTTTTCTAATATCTGTCAGTTCCGAAGAAGGGTCACTGACCCGAAACGTTAACTCTGCTTCTGTTTTCAAAGATGCTGCCAGACCTGCTGAGTGGTTCCAGCATTTCTTGTTTTTATTTCACCTCTCATCCTTCTTTGCTCCAATAAGAAAAGCCCCAGCTCCCTCAACCTTACTTCATAAGACATGCCCTCCAGTCCAGGCAGCATCCTGGTAAATCTCCTCTGCACCCTCTCTAAAGCTTCCACATCCTTCCTATAATGAGGTGACCAAAACTGAACACAATATTCCAAGTGTGGTCTAACCAGGGCTTTATAGAGCTGCAGCATAACCTCGCAGCTCTTAAACTCAATCCCCCTGTTAATGAAAGCCAACACACCATACGCCTTCTTAACAACCCTATCAACTTGGGTGGCACCTTTGAGGGATCTATGGACGTGGAACCCAAGATCCCTCTCTTCCTCCACACTGCCAAAAATCCTGTCTTTAAGCCTGTATTCTCCATTCAAATTCGACCATCCAAAATGAATCACTTCACACTTTTCCAAGTTGAACTCCATCTGCCACTTCTCAGCCCAGCTCTGCATCCTGTCAATGTCCGGTTGCAACCGACAACAGCCCTCCACACTATCCACAACTCCAGCAACCTTCGTGTCATCGGCAAAATTACTAACCCAGCCTTCCACTTCCTCATCCAAGTCATTTATAAAAATCACAAAGAGCAGAAGTCTCAGAACAGATCCCTGCGGAACACCACTGGTCACCGAGATCCAGGCTGAATACTTTCCATCTACTACCACACTCTGTCTTCTATGGGCCAGCCAATTCTGTATCCAGACAGCCAAATTTCCCTGTATCCCATGCCTCCTTACTTTCTGAATGAGCCTACTATGGGGAACCTAATCAAACTTCTTGCTAAAATCCATATACAACACATCCACTGCTCTTCCTTCATCAATGTGTTTTGTCACATCCTCAAAGAATTCAATAAGGCTTGTGAGGCATGACCTGCCCCTCACAAAGCCATACTGACTATCTCTAATCAAACAATGCTTTTACAAATAATCATAAATCCTGTCTCTCAGAATCCTGTCCAATAATTTGTCCACCAGTGTCGTAAGACTGACTGGTCTTTAATTCCCAGGGTTAACCCTATTCCCTTTCTTGAACAAGGGAATAACATTTGCCACCCTCCAATCATCTGGTACTACTCCAATGGACGGTGAGGACGCAAAGAGCATCGCCACTGGCGCGGCAATTTCTTCCCTCGCTTCCCGTAATAACCTTGGGTATATCCCGTCTGGCCCTGCGGACTTATCTATCCTCATGTCTTTCAAAAGTTCCAGCACATCCTCCTTCTTAACATCAACCTGTTCGAGCATGTCAGCCTGTTCCACGCTGTCCTCACAAACGACAAATCCCTCTCACTCGTGAATACTGAAGCAAAGTATTCATTAAGGACCTCCCCTACCTATATCGTTCCTGAAATGTGGTGACAAGAACAGCTCAGAGTTGTGGCTAACCAGAGCTTTATAAAGGTTAACCATAATTGTACTGAGTACCTCTTTTTATGAAGCCTAAAATTCCTTATGCTTTACTAACTATTCTCACAATATATCTTGCCACCTTCAAAGATCTATGCACCAGCACTCCCATGTCACTCTGTTCCTGCTAACTCTTTAGAACTATGCTATTACGTCTACATTGCCTCGCCTTAATTCTTCTGTCAAAATGCATCACTTCACACTTGTGAGTATAAAATTCTATCTGCCACCATTCTGTCCGTTCTAATATCCTATCTATGGCCTGTTGTAGGCTGTTCATATGATGCTCACTGGTTGCTGCAGCTCCAAGTTTGGTGTCATCATCAAATTTTGAAATTCTGCTATCATTTCCTGGATTCACGTCATTTACATGAAGAACAAAAATCAGCGCTGAGCCTTGGGGAACATCATTATCTACCATCCTCCAGTCTGAAAAACAACCATTTTCTTTGACTCGTTGTTTCCAGTCCTTAATCCAATATTTTATCCAACTGGACACTCACCGTCCTTTTCCATGAGTCACAATTTTGTTAACAACCTTTAATGTGGTACCTTATCAAATATTTTATTAAAATCCATATAAACAACATTCAGCACACTTCCTTCATCAAACTTCTCCTTTACTTCATCAAAACATTCAATTAAATTAGTCATGCATGATCTGTCTTTTACAAATCCATGCAGGTTAGCCTTAATTAACTAGATCCTCTCTACACGTAAATTGATATTTTCCCTGATTATTGTTACGAAAATCTTACCCACCACTGATGTTGAACCAACTGGCATGTAATTGCTAGGACTGACATTACACATTTCTTGAATAAGGGCGTCACATTTGCCACTCCCCAATTCTATGCCACCTTCTATCTTGACTCAAATTTCCAGAACTTGTGGAAAGAACTTGACCCATCTTGGACTGAGTCTGAGGAGAGGTTTCTCCAACATAGGCTGATTTTGACCTTGAGCGACATTTGAAATTTCCACTTCATCAGACATGTCTCTCTAACTGTGCCTTGGATCTGTACTCAAACATTTTCTTGCACAAGATTCTGGCATGATTTGTGTTTGAGTAACTATTGGTGCTCAACTCGGAACCAAACTATCTGATTTATCAGACACATTTGATTCTTTCCAACTTCTTTCCTTTTTTGTGAACCTCTGAAGGTAAAAAATGAACTATATGTACAAACTTAACTTTTCCACGATCAAACATCTTGACTAAATATGTGCGAGGACCACATCTTCCACCACTCTTCCTGTTCGCCACTTCAAGCACTTGTGATGATGAATCTTCACTCTCACCTTCTGGTTCAACTTCACACTTCTTTCTCCCAGTCTACCCCAATCATGACTCTCTTTCTGTCTTGATTGTTTTTCTTCTACTGACAGTGCTAAATGTGGCTTCAGCAATGAAAACCTCCTTCTGGCCTGTCTTTTGAGAAATAGGTACCTCATAATTTTATCTAGATTCACTGCAGCAATGCACCAATGTCCTTCGACAGCACCTTCGAAACCTGCGACCTCTCCCAACCAGAAGGACAAGGGCAGCAAATACATGGGAACACCACCACCTGCAAGTTCCCTTCCAAGTCACACACCATCCGTACTTGGAACTACATCGCCATTCCTTCACTGTCGCTGTGTCAAAATCCTGGAACTCCCTTCCTAACAGCACTGTGGGTATACCTACCCCACATGAACTGCAGCAGTTCAGGAAGGCAGCTCACCGCCACCTTCTCAAGGGCAATTAGGGAATCACAATAAATGCTGGCCTGGCCAGCGATGCCCACATCCCATGAATGAATTAAAAAGAAAATCAGAACTGAGATGAGGAGACGTTTCTTCACCCAGAGAGTGGTGAACCTGTGGAATTCGCGACCACAGAAAGCAGTTGAGGTCAAAAAATTGTATGTTTTCAAGCACTTGGGCTTAAATGGATCAAAGGATATGTGGAAAAGCGGGAACGGATCAGTGAGTTGTATGATCAGCCATGATCATAACGAATTGCGGACCTGGCCTGAAGGGCCGAATGGCCTACTCCTGCTCCTATTTGCTCTGCTTCTATTTTTAAAGCAAGATGGTTGTTTTGTTGAGGGTCAATCATCTCAGTTCCTGGACATAACTGCATGAGTTCCTCAGGATCTTGTCCTGGACCCAATCAACTTCAGATGCTTCATCAATGACCGTCCCTCCATCACAAGGTCAAACGTGGGGATGCTCGCTGATGATTGCACTATGTTTGGTACCATTCTCGGCTCCTCAGACACTGAAGCAGTCCATATGCATATGCAGCAAGGCCTGGACTACATTCAAGCTTGGACTGATAAACGGCAAGTTACATTCACACCTCACAAGTGCTAGAAAATTTTCATCTCCAACAAGAGAAATTCTAAACACCTCCCCTTGAAGTTCAATGGCATTATCATCGCTGAATCCTCCACCATCAGCATCCTGGGTAGTAGTCTTGCCCAGAAACCTGGAACAGCGATAAACATACTGTGGCTGCAAGAGTGGGTCCGGGGCTGGAAATTCTGCAACTCATCTTCTAACGCCCCAAAACCTGCCCACCATCTGGAAGGCATACGTCAGGAG
Source organism: Heterodontus francisci (assembly GCF_036365525.1). NCBI lineage: Eukaryota > Metazoa > Chordata > Chondrichthyes > Heterodontiformes > Heterodontidae > Heterodontus > Heterodontus francisci. The sequence goes on along the minus strand of NC_090404.1, from coordinate 40,246,749 downwards.
TGTGATGGAATACTCTCCACTTGCCTGCATGATTTCAGCCCCAAACACACTCTAAAGGTTCAACAGCATCCAAGACGAACCAACCTGCTTCATCATCACCCTATCCACCACATTAAACATTCACTTACTCCACTATGGTGCACAGTGGCAGCAGTTTGTACCATATACATGATGTACCACAGCAACTCACCAATATTCCTTTCACAACTCCTTCCAAACCCGCAACCAGTATCACCTCGAAGGACAAGAGCAGTAGATGCATGGGAACACCGCCACCTGCATGCCTCCCTGCAAGTCACACAGCATCCTGGCTTAGAACTATATTGCTGGGTCAAATGCCAGAATTCCCTCCCTAACATCACTGTCTGAGTGCCTCACCATATAGACTTCAGCGGTTCAAGAAGGCAGCTCACCATCACCTTCCCAAGCACAATTACTGATGGGCAGTAAATGCTGGCATTGCCAGGGACTCTCATATCCCAATAAGGAATAAGAAAAATAATGGGTAATTATCTGAAGAGAAACATTTGCAGAGCTATGTGGAAAATGCAGATGTGTTGGACCAGCTGAGTTGCTCTTGCAGAGAGACAGGATGCACAAGAAAGGCCATAGGATCACCTTCTGTACTGTAACAATTTTATGATTCTGTTCTATTCTGTTGTATAAAAGAGAAATTTGGCTCCAACTGCACAATATTCTGGTTAGACCATACCTGGAATACTGTGTATAGTTTTGGTCTCAGCACATTATAAAGGATACACATTGGCCTTGGAAACAGGGCAGTGAAAATTCATAGAATGCAGCCAAGGTTCTAATGGTTAAATTATCAAATGCGATTAATTAAAATAGGCTTGCATTCCATAGACTAGAGGAGTTTAATGGGTGATTTGATTGAGTATTTTAGGATCAGGAAATGAATTAGTAGGGTAAATAGAGAGTAACGTCTTTTTCACTTGATCATTGTGGACAGGGAGCTTATAGAAAAAATGGTTCATAACTTTAAATGGCGAGGGAGTATTCCTTTTCTCGCAGTGTGCACATTCTGTCATGAGGTTACCTGTTGAAAGGCACTGAGAGGGTTTCAAAGCACAGGTACTGAAACAACTCTATCTCCCATTTTGCATGTTTGTTGCTTTAAATGTGGTGCGTTTTGCTCTCAGCTTGAATCATAGAATCACAGAATCATAGAACGTTTAAGGCACAGAAAGAGGGCACTTGGCCCTTCGTGGCTGTGTGGCAAAAAAATGATGCCCCCCAATCTCAAAATCACCTTCCAGCATTTGGTTCGTAGCCCTGCAGATGGTGAAGATCCAGACTCCTTTTGAATGAATCGAGGGTTTCTGCCCCAACTACCCATTTAGAGAATGAGTTGCAGACCCTCACCACCCTCGGGGTCAAAAGACTTCTCCTCATCTCCCTTCTAATTTTTCTAACAATCACTTTCAATCGATGCCCCTCGTCTCTGACCTCTCTTCCAAAGTAAATAGGCCATTCACCTCCATTCTATCCAGGCCCCTCAACATTTTGTACATTTCAATCAGATCTCCCGTCAGACATCTCTGTTCCAAGAACAACCCGAAAATAAATTAACAACTCCATTTCCCAAAAGATTCATTAAGCTGGAGACTGGATTTTACTTTTGGTACCTTTTGGTTTTTCGCACTCCCAAGTGGAAATACTTTCCAAAACGGCCTCGCAGTCCTTCACCTTTCATCATGCCTCGGGATGAGGAAATTCAGTTATGTGGAGATTCTGGACACGTGGCGGCCAAATACAATGCAGTTGTTAGCAGGAAGGCCACCAGACAAAGGACTGGAAGTAGAGTAAGTGCTGCAACATGTGTGATGAGGACACCAGGACAAGACCTACCCAAAACGCAGCCTCAGTTACACACAGGCAGAAATAATCAAGGAGGAACAGGGGGAAGGAACAGCAAACATGTCTGCTGCAAATTTCCAAAATGTGAACCACATTGACTCATATAGAGTGAACAGTCATATACACCAAGAGTGATGAAAGCCGAAACAGAGACAGCCAGAACGAAACAGTGCCACTAAGTTGGCTGCGTTCTGTTTCATTTCTGATGTCTTAAAATTTATTTAGTGGGATCTGGGCATCGCTGGCAAGACTAGCATTTATTGCCCATCCCTAATTTCCCTTGAGAAGGTGGTGGTGAGCTGCCTTCTTGAACCGCTGCTGTCCATGTAGTGTAGGTGCATGGACAGTGCTGTCAGGGACGGAGTTTCAGGATTTTGATCCAATAACAGTAAAGGAGCGGTGATATATTTCCAAGACAGGATGGTGTGTGGCTTGGAGGTGTATTTGCAGATGGTGATGTTCCCACTCATCTGCTGTCCTTGCCCTTCCAGGTGGCATGGGTCATGCGTTTGCAAAGTGCTGTCGAAGGAGTTGTGGTGAGTTGCTGCAGTGCATCTTGTGGATGAGACAAACTGCTTCTACTGTGCAGCGTTGGCTGAGGGAGTGAATGTTTGTGGTGGTGGATGGGGTGCCAATCAAGCAGGCTGCTTTGCCCCGGATGGAGTTGAGCTTCCTGAGTGCAGCTAGAATATCATTCAAGTAAGTGGAGAGTATTCCATCACACTCCTGACTTGTGTCTTGTCGATGGCAGACAGGCTTTGGGGTGTCAGGTGTTAGGTTAATCGCTGCAGAATTCCCAGCCTCGGACCCGCTGTTGTAGATACAGTATGTATGTGGCTGGTTCAGTTCTGTTTCTGGTCAATGGCATCCCCCAAAGTTGTTGATCGTCGGGGGTCAGCGATCATAATTCCATTGAACTGGGGTTCCATTCCCAATGCGGTCGAAATTTGTGTTCTATCGGTTACCAACGGTGCACCACAGTGATCTGTACTGGGACCCTTGCTGTTTCTTGTATCAGCAGAAAAGCTGCTCAGGTGGAAAGTTCAAAATAAAAGTATCACATGTTCGAAAGATTCAGCAGATCAGGCAGCTTTTGTGGAGAAATCCTCTTCAATAAAAAAGATCTTTCTCTAACAATCCGTGTTAGACTGTCGCAGCTGTTTCAGTGGGACTGTGACTGTATAACCGTGAATACTCTGTGTTGTGCTCACAGCAACTCCAAATCCAGACAGAGCTTGATTTATATCTTAAACCGGCTGCTGCAGCAAATAACCAATCTTTACTTCTTGAAAATGCATTTCTTCTTGATGGAGAAAAAAAAACTACTGTCTCCTTTTACAGAATTTCACTTACACATGCCAGTGTTTCACGCTGTAACATTGAAATCCGCACCTTCTCTCAGATTATTTCTCCCACTATTAATACTGACTTGCTTCCATTTCATTTCACCGCGGCTTAGCTGACTGTAACATTCACTTTTACGCTCTTAAAGCCGTTAACATTGCTCGTTTACCACCGCTGTTTCTAGGTTGCACACGTTCCATTCACACCAAAGTTCATTTGGACCTTGAACTCAGTCTGTACATTTCGGTCTGAGTGACCACTCGGCAGACACATGCTGCAAAAGCAGGGCTGGCCTTTGGAAGGGCAGTGGTGGGTTGTTGATAATGTTTCTTTGGGGAATTTCTTTGACAAGGGATGTGAATTGACGAACTGGGTTTTGTTTTCGTGGCAGATGATGTTTTTCTCGTGTTCTGTGATGAATTAATGGAGAAAGAAACTAGAACACACGACCTGAAGGGGTGGGAGAGGCAGGAACACTCACAACATTTAATAAGTATTTAGATGAGTAATTGAAACACCAGAGCATTCAAGGCTGCGGGCCAAGTGCTGGAAAATGGGATTAGAATAGATGGGTGCTTGAGAGCTGGCACAGACACGATTGGCCGAAGGGTCTATTCCTGTGTTGTCTAGCTGTATAACTCTAATGTTGATGAGGGTACTGGTAATGTGATTGATGTTGTGGAGATGGACTTTTAAAAGGCATTTGGTGAAATACCATATAATCAACTTGCCAGAAAAATTAAAGTGATGGAATTAAAGGACCAGTGGCAGCGCGGATACATAATTTTCTGAGGTCCATAAAACAGAGAATAGCGAGAAGAGAAGAGGACTGGTTTCCAGGGTGATGGGGAAAAGCTGGATTGTGGGATTAAACAGACTGATCTTTCAAAGAGCCGGTGCAGGCTCGGTGGGTCGAGAGGTTTCCTTCTGTGCTGTAAACTACACTGATACCATCATGTTAATTTTAACATACACTGGGAGATGCAACTCAACTCAAGGCTCAAAGACAATGATTCCCCAGAATATGTCTAATTTAAGCAATTGTCTAATGCATTGTACCAATAATTTAATTAGAAGCGCCAAACGCAGCAGTGCTGTGATGGCCGAGTGGTTAAGGCGTTGGACTTGAAATCCAATGGGGTTTTTCCCTGTGGAGGTTCGAATCCTGCTTACAGCGCTTGAGTGTCACTTTTATTGAGTTGGCTGCTCACTTTGCTGGTTGGAAATGTTCAAATGTCTCAGTATCAATCAGAGATCGTGGATTTGTCGTAAACTGAACAAAAGGCAAAAAATGGGTGAGAAATAAACAAACAAATCAGCCTGTTGAAAGTGAAGAAATGGGAAAAGCAGCTAATATTAAAAGGCGTGGCTGAGCTTCACTGGTGTTCTAGTAGCGTGGGCTCAATGCATTCACTCTCGCATTCTGGGTTCGATTACTGGTCAGAAAGTAATCAGATCTTTTACTGTTCTGACAACTCTCACAAACGTGACTGACATTAAAAAAAAACAGCAAATGGTTCACAACTCTGGCGGTCATAGAGTTATACAGCAGAAAAACAGGCCCTTCGGCCAATCGTGTCTGTGCCAGGAATGAAGCACCTAATTATTCTAATCCCATTTTTCAGCACTTGGTCCGTAGCCTTGTATTCTGTTCCGTTTCAAGTGCTCATTGAAATACTTTTTAAATGTTGTGAGCGTTCCTGCCTCCACCAACCCTTCAGGCAGTGTGGTCCAAATTCCAACCACCCTCTGAGTGAACTTTTTCCCTCAAATCCACTCTAAACCTCCTGCCCCCTACCTTTAATCTATGCCTCCTGGTTATTGACCCCTCCTCGAAGGAAAAAGTTTCTTCCTATCTAACCTATCAATGCCCCTCATAATTTTGTATACCTCAATCATGTCCCCCTTCAGTCTTCTCTGCTCTAAGGAAAATAACCCGAGCCATTTCAGTCTCTCTTCATAGCTGAAATGCTCCAGGTGAGGAAACATACTGGTGAATCTGCTCTGCACCCTCTCCGGGGCAATCACATCCTTTCTAGAGTGTGCTGCCCAGAGTACTGTGCACAGTTCTCCAGCTGTAGCCGAACTAGCGTTTGATACAGCTCCATCATAACCTCCCTGCTCTTATATTCTGTGCCTCGGCTAATAAAGGCAATTATCCCATATGCCTGCCGAACCACCTCATCTACCAGTGCTGCTGCTTTCAGTGATCTAAAGACAAGTACACCAAGTCCCTCTTACCCGCTGTACTTCTTAGGGTCCTACCACCCATTGTATATTCACTTGCCTTGTTAGTCCTCCGAAAATGCGTCACCTCACGCTTCTCAGGATTAAATTCCATTTTCCACTGCTCCACCCATCTGAACAGCCCATCTATATCGTCCTGTAATCTAAGGCCTTCCCCCTCACTATTTATGACACCACCAATTTTCGTGTCATCTGCGAACTTACTGATCATACCTCCTATATTCACGTCTAAATTATTAATGTACACTACAAACAGCAAGGGTCCCAGCACTGATCCCTGCGCTACACCACTGGTCACAGGCTTCCACTCACAAAAGCAACCCTCGACGACCACCCTCTGCCTCCTGCCACTAAGCCAATTTTGGATCCACTTTGCCAAATTTCTCTGGATCCCAATGGGCCTTTACCTTCTTAACCAATCTCCTTGCAGGACCTTATCAAAAGACTTACTAAAGTCCATTTGACTACATCAACTGGTTTACCCTCATCTACACAACTAGTCACCACCTCAAAGAATTCAATCAGGTTAGTTAGACACGATCCCCACCGGCCCCTCCCCCTTACAAAGACATGTTGACTATCTCTGGTTAATCCCCGCCTCTCCAAGTGGAGATTAATCCTGTCCCTCAGAATTTCTTCCAATAGTAGCCGAACCACTGATGTTAGACTCACTGGTCTGTCATTACCTGATTTATCCCTGGGAACCTTCTTGAATAAAGGTACCATATTCGCTGTCCTCCAATCCTCTGGTATGCCTCCTGTGGCCAGAGAGGATCTGGAAATTTGTGTCAGAGCCCCTGCTATCACCTCCCTTGCCTCACATCATAGCTTGGGATACATCTCATCTGGGCCTGGGGATTTATCAAATTTTAAGCCCGCTAAAACAGCTAATAATTCCTCCCTTCCGAAGTTAATATGTTCAAGTATATCACAATCTCCCTCCCTGATCTCTACACCCACATCGTCCTTCTCCATAGTGAACACAGATGAAAAGTAATAATTTCAAACCTCACCTATACCCTCCGGCTTCACACACAGATTGCCACTTTGGCCCCGAATGCGCCCCTGTTTCGCCTGTTGATTCGAGACCCTGTAATATTGAGCTGCCAGTCCTGCCCCTCCTTCAATCATGTCTCTGTGATATCAATAATATCTTAATCCAATGTGATAATCTTCGCCCTCAATTCATCTGCCTTACTGGTAAGATTCCTTTCATTAAAATAGATGCAATCCAGCCTTGCATTTTTCACTTGTGCCTTAACAATATTTGCTCTGCCTTCCACACTGACTCAGTTTGTCTTTTATATTTGGCTGTGCATCACCCCCTATTGTACCTGCACTCTGTATCCCAGCCCCCTGCCAAATTACGTTAGCATCCAGCAACCCCCGCACCGCCCGCCCCCCCCCCCCCCCGCCCACAAACTCTCGGCCCCTGCCCCCAACAGCACTAGCAAACCTCTCAGCAAGATTTTGGTCCGGTTACAGTTCAGGTGCAACTCAGGCAACTTGTACACCAGAAACAGACCCAGTGATCCCTCCTGCACCATCTCCTCAGCCACGCATTCATTTGCTCTATCCTCCTATTCCTATACTCACTAGCACGTGGCACCAGGAGTAATCCAGAGAATACAACATTTGAGGTCCTGCTTTTCAATATTCTACCGAGCTCCCTAAATTCTTGCTGCAGGACCTCATCCCTCTTTCTGCCTGTGTCGTTGTGTACCACGACCTCTGAATGTTCACCTTCCCACTTCAGAATGTCCTGCAGCCGCTCCATAGCATACTTGACCAGAGCAACAGGGAGGTAACATACCATCTGGGAGACCGTTTCCCGCCACAGAAACGCCTATCTGTACACCTCACGATAGAATCCCCTATCACTATAGCTCTTCCACTACTTTTCCTGCCCTGCTGTGCAGCTGAGCCACCTGCAGTATCTGTGGAGAGAGCGAAACACAATTAAAGGTTCAAGTCGGTGATTGTGCAGCAGAGCTGAAGAAGTCAGAGATGTAACTGGTCGATAACCGTTCTAGAGACAAAGCTTGGGAAGGAAAGGGGAACATGTTAGAACACAAAGTGATGTACTGATGAAAGTGAGGAAGAGGCCAGGAAAATATGGGTGGCAGGCAATAGGGCAGATATTTCTGCCTGCTGCTCAACCTGCACAAACATCATTCCCGATCAACCAATCACAACTGCTCTGTCAACGAATCATGCTGGACCGAAGGGTCTCCTTCTGTGCTGTACCTTTCTGCAATTGTATGTTCCTTAACTGCACTGCTGCTGCCTTCACAGTCATTCTACCATCTTACAACCCATTAGAGCCAAATACACATTGAAAACCAGTGAGACATTATGCAGTGTTTAAAATATAAGCAAGGGGTAAAAGATTGGAAGGAAAGTGTGACTGGGGATAATTGCTAATGGGAACAACTCTTGCACATTCCAGTATTCAGAATCTGGAAGAAGCAGGAGGAAGAGATCACAGTGCTTATTTATCCTGTTATCTGCAAAACCCATCACTTCTCAATGTCCTCCATCTTTCATTCTCATTCCCGGCTTTCCAGCGAAAGCTGGGTTTCATGAATCCGATGTGTTCACATGAAGCAGCTAATTCACCTGGGAGCTGGAGGAACAGAGAGAGCTGGACAAAAAGCAATGATTGAAGAAGAAGGAGATGCCACATGAAACTGGCAGAATTTGATGTGTGTCAGTTGTATGATGTATGACGGCTATGTGTGGCCTTGCACATTTCACAGGAGTCGCATTGATGAGGTTGCTGCAGCTTGGAAATTGAAACTTGTACATCTGCAGCTTTAAGCTCTTGTTCACACATTCGGTGCTGTCATTGCCTGAACAAGTCTTTTGTGTTCCAGCTCAACATTGGATTGTTTTAATGAGAAAACAATCTGTGGTGAAAGTGGCCTTAAGTGAAGAAATAGCAAAAGCAGCGTGGAGCAGCCCACTTGCAGTGAAGTCTGGCAGATTCCCTGGTGCTCTAGTAGTGAGAATTCGGTGCTTTTTCCACTGCAGACCATGCACAAATGGTCTCCTGTGCTGGTGTAATGCTGCACATGCGCAGCTTCACACTTGCCGGGGCTAATTGGAGCATGCGCAGGAAAACGTCACCAGGTCCTGGCTTGCCCCATTTAACTGCTCTGTCCCGCTCCACTGGCCCTGCTCTCTCCTCTGCCACTCTCTCCAGACTTCAATGCTTTCTCCCCCTCTTCCCTGGCCAATTGTTCCCCACTCCCGCCTCCCCAAATCACTCTCCGGCCGCCCGTTCCTCACTTCCACCCAACACACCTCACGCTCCCCCTCCCCCCTCACCCCACCGCCACCCCGCTCTCAAGCCGCGATCTGTCGGTCGTGCTGCTTTTCTCCTCTCGCCCACTCGCTCCGACATCTCCCCGTCAGCCCTCACGGTCTGCCTTACTTGTTCAGGCAGCACGGTGAGGAAGAATCGAACGTGGGAGTGAGTGACCAAGAAGAGAGAAGTGGCACGACCTGGAGTTAGGGGCTCGAAGGAGGGCGGGGAGTGAGCGGCCATGGAGGGGCGGTGGTGGGTGAGGAAGCGGGGAGTGAGCAGCCATGCCGGGATGGGGGAGGAAGCGGGGAGCGAGCGGCTGGAGAACGGGGTGTGAAGAGGGAGGGGGGAGGGGGGGGGGCGCGAGAAGCAGTATTATACCAGAGTTTTCTTTGTCAAACAAAATCAAAACAGTTGAGCAGGAGGATTCCAGTTATTTTTATTCTCCTCTTTTGGTAAGTTCGGACTCACCGATCACAGCCCTCTTCACTGCTGAGCTGCTTCACATTGCTGCCAGTCTCAAAAATCTGTGCTCCAGGTGAGGTTAAAACTCACATCTCAGCATAGCCCGCTAACTGCACTGCTGTATAAGTACCAAGTGGTAACCAATTGCACCACTGGACCCACGGTTGCTTGTTCATTATATGGGGGTCTGCAGGTCAGTTAGCCGAACATCAGTCATCAGGAAAATGTTCTCATCTATCATTAAGTAAGTCTTAACAAGCACTTAGAAAACCATAGTCTGATCAAACAAAGTCAACATGCTTTTACGAAAGGGAAATCTCTCTTGACAAATGTATTAAAGAATTCTAAAGGTGCAACGAAAGGGTAGATAATGGGGAACCAGGAAATATAGTATAATTGCATTTTCAAAAGGCATTCAATATGATGGCACAGAAGTTTAATACACTAGATAAAGGCTCATGCAATTATTAGCATGCAGAGAGTGCATAGAGGACTTTGAGCTTAATGGACAGAAAGCAAAGAGTAGGGATAAATGGAGCATTTTCAAGTTGGCAGGCCGTGACTAGTGGAGTGCCTCAAAGATCAGTGCTGGGGCCTCAGCTATTTCCAATACCGAGAGTGTGGTGGAAGCATATTCAGTCCTGGGTTGAAGAGAGAATTGTTCCTCACCATCATAGATGCCAGTCTTTAGACAAATCAATTAAATCCACGTGATATCAAGAGACGGGCGAAGGCACTGGATACAGAAACGTCTATGGGCCCTGACAAATTTCCAGCAGTCACACTGAAGACATGTGCTCTGTAACTAGCCGTGTCCTTAGTCAAGCTGTTCCAGTGCAGCTACAATAAAGAAAATTTGGAAAATTGCCCAGGTATGACCCGTTCCCAAAAATCGGGAGAAATCCAATCCGGCCAATTACTGCACCATTTGTCCACTCTCAAACAGCAGCAAAGTGATGGAAGGTGTCGTCGACAGTGCTATGAAGTGCACTTGCTCAGTAACAACTTGCTGACCGATGCTCAGTTTGGGTTCCACCAGGGGCACTCAATTTCAGACCTCAAAACCACCTTGGTCCAAACATGGAAAACATAGCTGTATGCAAAAAAATTATGTATCCACGCTGTCATTGGTATCCTAGCTCAAGATGGCTCCTGGGCTGCAAGCTCCCTAGGAAGCTCCCTTGCTGTTCAACTCTATCCATGGCCATCTGCTCCCATTCCTAATGTTTTCTCCCCCAATCTACCCTCTTAAACTGTTTAAACTCCCCTGGCTCTTTAAATCAGTTCATTTTAGCCCTAACTAAAAGCTAACAGTTAGTTACGTGTATTTTACCTGGGCCCACTGCCCTCCCCCAGCCACACCTGCTCTTTGTTTTCTCAATGAAATTGATCCAGACGAAACTGACGAGCACAGCAGTCGATACTTTAATCTCTGATCCTGCTGTCTTCACCGCCCAGAGTGTCTGCAGCCACGGCGTGCGGTAAGTCCATTGAGGTGAGGAAGGAGCAGCGGGACCCTAGGGAAGTCTTGAGAAATGGTGCCCTGATCACCCAAAAAATCCACGAACGCCCACCTGGCCGCAACTTTAAAGCGCCCACGGGAGATGGCTCGGAGAGCATCTGCAGCACACTGTCGGCAATGCTGCATGCCTTTATTTAAACCACTGCAAAAAAAAACCCTTAGCGAATGTAATCACCTCTGTAAGTCTGCCAAAAGATGCTTCACCTCCCGAAGGACGTGGATGAGCTTTCCGGACGTCGTTGGTAGGCACTGAGGAAATGGCTTATTACCTGCACCCGCTTTCCCCCCCTCTCCCCCGCTTCCACACCCCTGTCCCCTTCCCTGCTCCACCCTCTCAGCTCACCCCCTCATAACCCCGTCCCAGCCCGCCCCACCTCGCTCCATCTTCCCCCGTACCCCCTTCCACTGCAACCCCCCACCCCCTTACAGCCCCCTTCCCAGCTCCCCCTCGCACCCCTCTCCCTCTACCCCTCCCCCTCCTCCCACCGGCACCATCCTAAACCTGTGTAGGGGCCCCTACAACCCCACTGCCTTGTGGGCGTCTCGGGAGAGACCAAGACTAAGGGAGTAAACCCTAACAGATAATCCGGAGCAGAACCCCTTAGGCGGTCATGTGTCACCTTTGGCATGTTTCCGGCAGTTCCTGCAGCCATACTGGTGCCAAACGTCGTGCCCTGCACTCCTTTTGACCCCACCAGAAAGGCTGATAGGGGGGTTTTGACGACTGGGCAACTCTCAACCTCCATAAACTTGCCCAGGCATGCGCCATGGAGAGGTCACTCCACAGTTGCCTCACAGCGACTGAAACAACACGGAAGGCAGCAGTTACGGGTTATAAGTCCAGATATATTGGCGTAGAAACTGGGCGCCACGGGTTGCCTTTGTCGGTGGGAGAGGTCATTGCACCTCACTGGACAGCTACCGCCCGCCTCAAACCGGGCAGCCCCCGGTCAATAAGGTTCTGTCCCGCCGCAGTCTACCTGCTTCAATGGGTGGTTGGAACTCAGGGTCATTGCCCGAAAGGTGGACTGATACACCACACCAAACAACACGAAAAAAGGCAAGAAGGTACCAGCCCTTCACTTTGCAAGCTGGAACGTCAGAACTATGTGCCCTGGCCTGTCGGACCCCTTATACAAATCAACGATTCTCGGAAGACCGCCATCATTAACAACGAGCTCAGTAGACTCAATGTAGACATTGCAGCACTTCAGGAGACTCGCCTCCCCGCGAGTGGACCTCTAGCAGAGCAAGACTACACCTTCTTCTGGCAGGGCAGGGATCCTGAAGAACCAAGATAGCATGGAGTGGGCTTCGCCATCAGAAACTCCTTGCTCAGCATGATAGAGCCTCCCTTAAAAGGCTCGGAACGCATACTGTCCATCCGACTGCTCACCACCTCTGGTCCAGTACACCTACTCAGCATCTATGCTCCAACACTCTGCTCCCCACCTGAAGCTAAAGACCAGTTCTCCGAGCAACTCCATAACATCATTAGCAGCATCCCCAACACCGAACACCTATTCCTGCTGGGGGAATTTAATGCCAGGGTTGGGGCCGACCATGACTCTTGGGCCTCCTGCCTTGGGCGCTATGGCGTTGGAATGATGAATGAGAACCGGCAGAGACTGCTTGAGGTGTGTCCCTATCATAACCTCTGCATCACCAACTCGTTCCTTCACACTAAACCCTGTCACCAAGTTTCATGGAGGCACCCAATATCACGTCGTTGGCACTAGCTAGACCTCATCGTCACAAGGCGAGCCGCCTTAAACATTGTTCAAATCACACGCAGCTTCCACAGTGCGGACTGCGACACCGACCACTCCCTGGTGTGCAGCAAGGTTAGACTCAGACCAAAGAAGTTGCATCATTCCAAGCAGAAGGACCACCCGCGCATCAACAGGAGCAGAATTTCTCACCCACAGCTGTTACAAAAACGTTAACTCTGCTTCTCTTTTCACAGATGCTGCCAGACCTGCAGAGTGATTTCAGCATTTCTTGTTTTTATTTCAGATTTCCAGAATCTGCAGTATTTTGTTTTTATATAAAGGAAAGAATGTATTCGGTTAGAGCTGAAAAAAAAAAACAATAGAGTCACATTTCGATTGCTGGGTGAATTCCAGAGACCACCAGCTAATTGGAAAGCTATCGAGGAACAAATATACAGAGAGGTGCAAGAATTATAGAATAGCAATAATGGGGGATTTAATGTATTCTAATATAGATTGGGATATGACTCGTGTAATGGGCTGAGAAATCACTCAACAGCTCTTGTTACATCTAAGAAGTGAGAAAAAAGTTAATCTTCCAAGTCGTTGATCATTCATCAGAGCTGGAGAAGACAGAGATGTAACAGGTTGAAAAAAGAACAGCGACAGAGCTCGGGGAATAATAGAAAACAAACAAAGGGCTGTGAAAAGTTACAAAACAGAGTGATATACTGACTGAAGAGATGCTGGTGCAAGGCAAAATGTGGGTGTTAATGGGATAGATTTTTCTGCCAGCTGTTCAAACTGGCAGAAATATTGCTCCTTATCAACCAATCATAACTACTCGGTCAAATAAGCACGCCGGGCCGAATGGCCTCTTTCTGTGCAGTACATTTTTATAATTGTATGTTTCTCAACACTACTGTAAATGCCTTTCACAGTCATTCTGCCATCTTGCAACCATGACAGCCAAATACCTTTTCCTGTCTTGTACCTTTGCCTTCTGACATTATGACACTAAGGAAATTCAGAGAGAAGTTTTCATGTCATTTCTATCAGCAGATTTGGAACCAGACCTGCTGAGTGACATTTTAAATGGTGCCAACCCTTCACTGCAGCTCAGCTCATCAAAAGATTTACTGTTGTCATCGGCCTGTTAGGTATATTCTTGCACTACATCTGCTGAACAACATTAGTTTCTGGTAGCTCCACTTTCTTCTCTGGAGGAGCAGAGTGAGCTGGAGGAAAAGCAGTGACAGAAAGGCTTTGGGATTCCAGTGGTCGTGAAAGGCTCTATATAAATGCAAGGCTTTATTTCTTTCCAAATCCATGCCCCCTGGTTATTGATCTCTCTGATCATGGAAACAGGTCCTCACTCCCCACTCTATCCAGGTCCCTCATAATTTTCTGCACCTCCATTAAATATCCCCTTAGCTTCCTTTGTTTCAAGGAAAACAAATCCAACCTTATACCATCTTTCCTCATAGCTAATCTGGAGGTAAAAGAGGTTCAGGCTTCCCAGTTTTTCTCCCTGAATCTGATGAATTCGATCATTGTCATTGGAATCCTTTAAGACGTGGATCCGATGTTATTTGTCCCCCAGGAAGTGACCATTCTCATTCTGTGACTCTGAACAGTTTCTTTTTGTGCAAATGCTGCACTGAAGCTTCCCACTTTTAAAGTATTATCATTCACTGTACATTAGGCTTCATCTACAAACTTGTCTCTCACATGGCCAGTGATTCAGACGACATTTTTCACTTGTAAACCAGGAATTGTGATATTCACAACAGCGTGCTGCAGAAAGACACAGTTTGAGCGCGGGTGACAGTGGTGGAGGAATGGAGAGCTGGGGTTTGCCCGTGAAAGCAGCAGCAAAGTTTAAAACAATCACACTGAACATGGGGCTCTAACCCATGACCATGAGATTAAGAGTCTCATGCTCGACAGACCAAGGTAACTAGGCAACCTACGGTGGCGTTGTCATTTTTCTGTGTTCCAAGATGTAAATGGAAATTGATCAACAAAAGCTCACGGATGCAACACATTCCATTCAATCATCAATAACATCATTCCCATCTTCCACTTCTTAGCTGCACCTCCTTCCAAAGATTGCGATCTATTTTACTGAGGAATTGTTCTGGGATTTATTATTTACCTACTTTGTGCCATCAGTTTGATATGAGATTCTCTTCAATATCCACCACAAATTGAATTGCAAACCTAACAGACAAACACGAAAAGCACAAATTCCGTGGTGCTCATTTTCAGATGCAGAACAGTCAGCTTTTAAATAACATGAACGCATTTTACATGAAAACGATTTCGAAAGTTGTTACTTTTGTTTGTGAGTCATTCACTCCTGGGTCTGTGCTCAGAGTATGGGGATGTTTGGCCCAGGCTGTAGTGTCCTGTGTCCCACGGATGTACAGTAACGCTCTGATTGATTTGTTGTTTTGTGTTAGCAGTGGGTGATTGGAGAGTGTTGGGGTGGAATATTGCTGCTTGTCCCGGTCTCACTGACTGTGGCATTGGGAATTTGTGAATAATTGATGTATTTGTTTCCATGTGCGGCATGAAGCTTTGACCTGCTGTTATTAATCGAGGTAGCACAGAATGATCCTTCAATAATGGCTAACAAATTTGAACAGAAATCAGCTGTAATGTTCAACGTTGAGGGTGACTTTCTGCTCTGACAAGGGTAGAAAGGAAATTGAGTGAAAGACGCTGTGGACAGCTTGTGTGTACAGAACTGTGCAGAGGAAAAGCAAATGTAACAACTTGACATATTGCAATTTGATAACATGTATTGACGAATGTCTATCACTCAAGGTTTCCTAGTATTTCACGGAATGCGTTTTGATAAGGCTTCAACGTGGTTTTGAACTGGGGACCGTTCCCAAATACAAGAAAGATGAGAACTCTAACTTTATGGAAACACTGCACTGCAATCAACCTGGGGAGCAAAACCAGAATGTTAAACTGTTATTTTAAATTAGCATGAGGTGATTTTTTTCAAAGTCATCTTTAAAAGATCGAAAAATGACTCCAAGATCATGACATTCTGGCTATTTCAGCAGCCGTGTTGAAAACATCAAATGTTTTGGCTTTTGACGTCTTCAATCTGCAGGAAAATATAATTCAGGAATGTGAGATTCCAGATCCGTGGAAAGACTGGAGAAGCTGGGGTTGTTCATCTTCGAGCAGAGAAGGAGAGAGGAGAATTGATTGAATGTTTAAATGAAATGTTTAGATTCAAGAATTAAAGAGGAACAGTTTCTATTGGCTGAAGGATTGAAGATCCAGAGAGTACAGATTGAGGAGATTTGGCAAAACAAGAGTCAACATCGAGATCTCTTTGAAAGATCACTGACCTGAAACATTAACTCTGTTTCTCACTCCACAGATGCTGGCGAACCTGCTGAGTATTTCCATCACTTTCTGCTTTTATTTCAGATTTCCAGCAACCACAGTCTTGTTACCTTTCTACGAAACTTCATCCCAAATTGAGCGAGTTTATTTTTACTTTGCTGTTGCTTTTATGACCGAACTCCATTCACCAGGTATAATACTTTATTGCATGCAGTTGTAGCCGAGTGGTTAAGATGATAAACTTGACAATCTGTTTTGAATTCTGTGTGAGAGCTCGTGTCCTGCTGCCTACCTTTCTGATTATTTCAAAGTTTAACCAGGTCCCTGCAGAACCAATCATCAATTACAGGTAATAAAATCCTGCACCTTTCAATCCCTCCAGGAATTTCTCATTTGCAAGTCAAAATTTATCTTTACAAATGGAACAAAAATCTGCCAAAGTGGAGACACTCTTTCTTTCTGGCTATCTGTCTCTCTTTGGGCCTCCCTCACTCTCGGTGGACATATCTGTGTATTTCGCTCTATGTGTGTCAATGTGGTTCAATTCCCCGAGGAGGTGACTGGATTTTTACCTTCACAAACTTGATTTATTTTAGTTGTATAGAGTTATTTTAACATGTTGCAGAGGAAATTAGCAGGGTAAAAATAATACAAGACGAGATTGTCTCTTTCTGCATTTTCTTGAGTGGAGATTGTTCAGCGACTCAGTGCCTGTGTGTTGCAAAGCTGAGAATGATTGAAATTTTTACTGAGCAACACTTAAACAGATAGAGAACGAGAAGTCATAGTCGAGTGGTTAATGTAATAAACACATCGAGATAATGAATTAATAAGCAAAAAAAGAAGAATTTCAAATCGCTCGGACATTAGGAATTGTTTCCACTGCTGCCAGGTCTCACAGTGAACAGGAAAATAAACGTTCACTCACAACTTTTACCAGAACGGAGATGTTAAAACAAACAGGAAAACCTCGAGAATAGAGAAGGCTGGAAAGTGACCTGATAGACTTTGGGAAGCTTTGTCCCTATTTCATCAGGGATTAGAGGCGAATTTATTCACTCAGCTTCAGGTTTACATTTGCTGAACCGGAATCAAACAAACAATGAGATTTTTACCGACACGGAAATAAAGTTTCCATATTGAGATGTAATTCTTAAGATCATATTTTGGCATCTGCTGTATCAGTATTTTTGTCGAACTCTCTGTCTCTCTCTGTCATGAGATTGCAGAAGAAACCACACTTCAAAAGTACTTTATTGACTGTAAAATGCTTTGTGAGATCCTGATGACGTGAATGGCGCTGTTTAAATGTACATCTTTGTGTCTTTTCTGACTTTCTGTCTGTCAATCTCAATGAAGTAAAATACGGAATTGTGAATCTGTTCCTTTCAGCATCTACTCCAGACTCTATTCATCTCTCTGTCGTTCTCTTTCTCCTTTTCCCTCTTTGTTTCTCTCTCCTCAGTGACTGTCTGGAATAAAAATCCTTCCTCTGGGGCTGCTGGATGAACCCAGGTCTGGTAACAGTGCGATTCTTGTACTTATGCTTAGGTATGGAATGTACAAGTGTACAAGTGTGGGTTGTGTTTTTTTTTCTTATTAGTTCAGTGGTGAATATCCCTACCAATCACATGGGGCTGCTGGATGAACCCAGGTCTGGTAACAGTGCGATTCTTGGACTTATGCTTAGGTATGGAATGTACAAGTGTACAAGTGTGGGTTGTGTTTTTTTTTCTTATTAGTTCAGTGGTGAATATCCCTACCAATCACATGGGGAATGAGGGTTCAGTTGCTACATGGGGAGTTTGCACATTTTCATGACATCAAAATGTTTCATGGTGCAGCTTTATCTGAAAATACTCCAGGGAATATTAGCAGAGTTAAATAATGCAAGAGGGGATGCTCTCTTTAAGAATTGTCTTGAGCAGAGACCATTGCATCATGAAGTGCACATGAATAGATAATTGTACTTTTAACTTAATTTAATACCGATTTCCTTTCTTGTTGCTCAATAACACTGCTTTATAGCTGCATCAAATTCAATCCAATGTTTATAAATGTGGAAATTAGGATTCAATATTTATGTATAATTCTGAAGATTCTGAAGTGCATAAAGTATAGATGAAGCAAAATTCTTACAGTGCATTCAGGAGAATTTTTAGCCAATGCTGAGCAAACCCAACAAGAGAAGTGGTAGTTTTGGACTTAGCGTTAAGGAAATAACCTGTGTAGGTGGAAGGGGTATCAGTGGAAATGCATTTTACTGGCAGTGATCATAATTCAGTTGCATTTAGCGTAGTTAGAAAAGGATAAAGAGAGACCAAGAGTACAAATGTTAAATTGTGAGAAGGTCACTTTTACTAATCGGAGATTTGATTTGTTAAAAGAGGACTGGAAACAGCTCCTTGAAGATAAATCAGTGTCAGAGCAGTGGGAGGCATTCAATGAGGAGCTAAGAGAGTTCAGAACAAATATTCTCCTAGTAAGATAAAAAGGTGGGATTCCCAAATTTAGGTTCCCCCAGAGGTCAGAATCCCACAGAGAACAGGATAATAGTCACAAATATACCCTTTTGCCATTATCTTTTGATTCTTGCCACTGAGTCAATTTTGGATCCAACTTGCCAGGTGCCTTAGTATCGTGTAAACTTTTAATTTGATGACCATTTTTCCATGTTGGACCTTGTTAAAAGTCTTGCTCAAATCCATGAAGATTAAATGAAGCACGTCAGTCTCATCAACCCTCATACAAAAGCAAAATACTTCAGATGTTGGAAATCTGAAATAAAAACAAAAGTGCTGGAAATACCCAGCATGTCTAGCAGCATCTGTGGAGAGATCACCAGAGTTAATGTTTCAAGTCAGTGACCTTTCATCAGAACTGGATAAGGTTAAAAATTTCGTAGATTTCAAGAAAATTAAGTGGGGGTGGGGCAAAAGAGAAAAAAAGAACAAAGAGAACAGAGGAACAAATATTATCCCGAATGAGCTTTTTAATGTTTTTATTCAGTAAGGAATGCATTGTTTTTGTGACAGTTCATACAGCAGCAAGAAAGTTTCATTCCCTGACCAGGAATATAACCATGTCTGCAGTGGAAAAAGCACCGAATTCTCATCACTGGAGCACCTGGGAATCTGCCAGACTTCACTGCAAGTTAGCTGTTCCACGCTGCTTTTGCTATTTCTTCACTTCAGGCCACTTTCACCACAGATCAGTTTCTCATTAAAACAATCGAATGTTTATCTAGAACACAAAAGACTTGTTCAGGCAATGACAGCACCGAATGTGTTAACAAGAGCATAAAGCTGCAGATGTACAAGTTCCAATTTCCAAGATGCACAAACCTCATCAATGTGGCTCCTGTGAGATGTGCAAAGCAACACATTGCCATCATACATCAATAGAAACAACTGACTCACATAAAATTCTGACAGTTTCATGTGGGATCTCCTTCTTCTTCTATCATTGCTTTTCTTCCTGCTCCTTCTGCTCCCAGGTGAATTAGTTGCTTCATGTGAACATACTAGATTCAGGAAATCCAGCTTTCCCTGGAAAGCAGGGACTGGGAATGAAAGATGGATGACATTGAGAAGCGATGGAGTTTGCAGATAACAGGATAAATAAGCACTGTGATCTCATCTTCCTGCTTCTTCCAGATACTGAATACTGGAATGTGCACGAGTTGTTCCCATTAGCAATTAGATTAGATATACAACACTGAAACAGGCCCTTTGGCCCACCGAGTCTGTGCCGGACATCAACCACCCATTTATACGAATCCTACACTAATCCCCTATTCCCACCAAACATCCCCACCTGTCCCGATATTTCCCTCCCACCTACTTATACTCGTGACAATTTATAATGGCCAATTTACCTGTCAACCTGCAAGTCTTTTGGCTTGTGGGAGAAAACCGGAGCACCTGGAGAAAAGCCACGCACACACAGGAAGAACGTGAAAACTCCACACAGGCCGTACCCGGAATCGAACCCGGGTCCCTGGAGATATGAGGCTGCAGTGCTAACCACTGCGCCACTGTGCCGCCCTAAATTACCCCCAGTAACACTCTCATTCCAACCCTTTACCCGTTGCTTAGATTTGAAACTGTGCATAATTTCTCACTGGCGTTCAATGTGAAGAAAGCGGAGCTGCGAGAAACTAATGTTGTTCAGCAGATGTAACTCAGGAAGATGCATAACTGCCCGATGATAACAGTGCATGTTTTGATGAGCTGAGCTGCAGTGAAGGGTTGTCACCATTTAAAATGTCATTCAGCAGGTCTGCTTCCAAAGCTGGTGATAGAAATGACAAGAAAACTTCTCACTGAAATTCCTTAGTGTCATAAAGTCAAAAGTCAAGGACACATGTTAAGAAAGTGTATTTTGTTGCAATGTGTTGTAAGATGGTAGAATAAGTTTGAAGGCAGCAGCAGTGGTGTTTGGACACACACAATTACAGAAAGGTACAGCACAGAAGGAGGTCATTCAGTCCAGTGTGATTCTCTGACAGAGCAGTTGTGATTGGTTGCTCAGGAATGATATTTGTGCAGTTTGAACAGCAAGCAGAAAAAGCTGCCCCATTGCCTGCCACCCATATTTTCCTTGCCTCACCCTCCCTTTCATCAATACATCACTCTGTGTTGTAATTTGTCACAGCCCTTCACATGTTCCCTTTAACTTTCCGAGCTCTGTCATCGACCTGTCACATCTCTGACTTCTTCAGCTCTGGTGCATAATCACTGATCTGAACCTTTAATTGTGTTTCTCTCTCTCCACAGGTGAGGCCAGAGGTGCTGACCATTTACTTTATTAAAGAATTTTTAAATGGAAATCATGTTTGTGAGTTGTCAGGGCAGCAAGTACTGACAATTTGCTGATCAGGAATCGAACCCAGGTTGTTGCAGTACGTGCATTGCAATCCAACCATTTGACCACCAGTGAAGCTCGCCAATTGCTTTTCCCTTTTCTTCACTTCCAGCAGGCTGATTTTTGTAAATGCAAAATACTGCAGATGCTGGAAATCTGAAATAAAAACAAGAAATGCTGGAACCAGTCAGCAGGTTTGGAAGCATCTGTGGAAAGAGAAGCAGAGTTAACGTTTCGGGTCAGTGACCCTTCTTCAGAACTAGCAAATATTAGAAATGTCAAAGGTTATAAGCAAGTGAGGTGGGAGTGGGGCAAGCGATAACAAAGGAGAAGTTGTAGATTGGACAAGGCCACATAGCTGACCAAAAGATCACGGAGCAAAGGCAAACAACATGTTCATGGTGTGTTGAAAGACAAAGCATTAGTACAAATAGGATGTTAACGGACTGAAGGTTGGACAGCAGCAAGTACAAACCTGAAAAAAACAGTGGGTAAGCAAACTGATCAAACTAACATGAAATGAAATAAACATAAGAAAAGTTGTTAAAAAGTAAAAATAACGAAAAATAAAAGTAAAAGTAAAATGGAGGCCCTGAAGTGATTGAACTCAATGTTCAGTCCGGCAGGCTGTAGTGTGCCTTATCGGTAAATGAGATGCTGTTCCTCGAGCTTGCGTTGATATCCACTGGAACATTGCAGCAAGCCCCGGACAAAGATGTGAGCATCAGAGCAGGGGGGAGTGTTGAAATGGCAAGCAACCGGAAGTTCAAGGTCCTGCTTGTGGATTGAGTAGAGGTGTTCTGCAAACCGATCACCCAGTCTGCGTTTGGTCTCCCCAGTGTTTTTTAGTTGTAGTTTTAGAGATACAGCACTGAAACAGGCCCTTCGGCCCACCGAGTCTGTGCCAATCATCAACCACCCATTTATACTAACCCTACACTAATTCCATATTCCTACCACATCCTCACCTGTCCCTATATTTCCCTACCACCTACCTATACTAGGGGCAATTTATAATGGCCAATTTACCTATCAACCAGCAAGTTTTTGGCATGTGGGAGGAAACCGGAGCACCCGGAGGAAACCCACGCAGACACAGGGAGAACATGCAAACTCCACACAGGCAGTACCCAGAATTGAACCCGGGTCGCTGGAGCTGTGAGGCTGCGGTACTAACCACTGCGTCACTGTGCCGCTCTAAATGGAGAGGAGACCACTTTGCAAGAACGAATACAGTATACTACATTGAATGAAGTACAAGTAAATCGCTGCTTCACCTGAAAGGAGTGTTTGGGGCCTGGGATAGTGAGGAGAGAGGAGGTAAATGGGCAGGTATTACAACTCCTGCGATTACAGTGGAAGGTGCAATGGGACGGGGTCGAGGTGGTGGGGTAATGGAGGAGTGGACCAGGGTGTTGCGGAGGGAACGATCCCTTCGGAATGCTGACAGGGAAAGGGAGGGGAAGATGCGTTTGGTAGTGGCATCACGCTGGAGGTGGCGGAAATGGCGGAGGATGACCTAAATGTATGGACTGAGTTCAAGGCCCAAATGAACATTGGTGTGAATGGAACATGTGCAACCTAGAAACAGCGGTGGTAACCCAGAAAGGCTTTAAGAACATGAAAGTGAATGTTACAGTCGACTGAGCTGCAGTAAAAAGAAATGGAAGGAAGTCAGTATTAATAGTGGAAGGAATAATCAGAGAGAAGAGGTGGGTTTGAATGTTGGAGCCTGAAGGACAGGCATGTGTAAATGCGATGATGTAAAAAGAGACAATAGTTTTCATCCATCAAGAAGAAATACATTTTCATGGAGTAAAGATTGGTTATTTGCTGCATTCCATTAGCAGGTACAGCAGCCAGTTTAAGACATAAAGCAAGCTCTATCTTGATCGGTGTTGCCGTGACCACAACACAGAGTATTCACCATTACACATTCACAGTCCCACTCAATCAGCTGCGATAGTCTAACACGGATTGTTAAACAAAGATCTTTTTAGTGAAGAGGATCTTACCATGAAAGCTAACAGACCTGCTGAATATTTCCAACATCTTCTGCTTTTATTTTCAACTTTACATCTGAGCAGCTTTTCTGACGATATAACACAAATTATGACAGCATTGGGATTGGAAACCCCATCGCTCATGAGATTGGAACATAAGTCCACATAACCACACTAATGGCGATTAAATTCTGGCACTGATGACTGATAAATAAAAGTGAGTTTTCTTGCTGTGCGCTCTCTGAGTCCAGGGCTTTGTAATGAGAATGAAGGAAATATGAGAACTTTCTGAGCCGTGTTCCTGGGACGATGTGGCCGAGAGGTTCAGTCGACGGCCCATGAATCCATTACACCTGCACACATGGTTTTGAATTCCATCCTCATGGTTATTGTGTTGAAGAAGAATGTGTTCTTTCATTCCTTTTTGCAACACGTCCAAGATTCCTGAATCTGAGTTCCATCCTTCCCCAGGCCGCAGTGGGGGAGTTATGTATTGCTGCCTACTCTGTTTGCTCTTTCTTTCAGGGAGATGTGGAGAGTATAAGATCTGAGCTATGTGAAGTATCAAAGTGGATAATTGTATCCTGGTGAAAGGAATATCTCTCCACAGATGCTGCCTGACCTGCTGAATGTTTCTAGCATTGTCTGTTTTTAATTTTATGCTTTCACGTTAACGGTTTTCTTTTTTTTTTACTTGCCGCAAGGGCGCAGCTCCAGGCACAACTTTTCTGTGTTCTTCTCACACACAAGTTTGCTCTTTATTTTACTGCATACGCTGAAAAATCAGCCGTTTCCACACACATTGATATGTGCCATGACTTTCAAAAACCTTTTCTCATAGTTTCTGAGAGTCTAAGCGTTTCTTAGTGAATTCACAAGGACATGGGTATTATGGAGGCTGAGAGGGAATATAAGGGGTTAATATGCTATCCAGAGGATCTAAAGGCTATAAGTGTGTACAGTAACAGTAAGGGACTCTCAGAGTATATCAAAGAAATAACAGAGCATATTAGAGAAGATCATGAGCTGAAGGAGATTCAAAGTGTTTAAGGAAGGGTCAGGATCTATCAGATAGGATAAAGAACGCTCAGGATGTATTAGAGAGGATAACGCATGATCAGGTTGCATCAGATATCTCCATCCTCAATGATGTGGGAGCCCAGCACATCAGTGCAAAGGACAAGGCTGAAGCATTTGCATCCATCTTCAGCTGAAAGTGCTGAGTGGATGTTCCATCTTGGCCTCCTCTTGATGTCGCCAGCATCACAGGTGCCAGTCGTCAGCTAATATGATTCACTCCACGTGATATCAAGAATCGGCTGAAGGCATTAGATACTGCAAAGGCCCTGAAAACATTCCGAAAAAAGAATTGGAGACCTGTGCTTCAGAACTTGCCGCTCCCCTAGCCAAGCTTTTCCAGTACAGCTACAATACTGGCATCTACATGGCAATGTGGAAATTGCTCAGGTATGTCCTGTACACAACATGCAGGACAAATCCAACCCGGTCATTTACCCGATCAGTCTAATCTCGATCATCAGTAATGTGATGGCAGGTGTTGTCGACGGTGCTATGAAGCAGCACTTGCTTAGCAATAACCTGCTTAGTGACGCTCCGTTTGTGTTCTACCAGGGTCACTCAGCTCCTGAACTCGTAACAGCCTTGGTCCAAACATGGACAAAAGAGCTGAACTGTAGTGGTGAGGTGAGATTAACTGCCCTTGACATCAAGGCAGCATTTGACCGAGTTTAACATCATAGAGCGAATGGGTATCAGGGGGAAAACTCTCCACTGATTGGAGTCATACTGTGCTCAAACAAAGAGTGTTGTGGTTGTTGGAGGTCAATCATCTCAGCTCCATATCACGATTGTAGCAGTTCTGCAGCGTCGTGTCCTGGGCTCAACCATCTTCAGCTGCTTCATCACTGACTTCCCTCCATCATCAGGTCAGAAGTGAGGATGTTTGTTGATAATTGCACAATTTTCAGCACCATTCGTGATTCTTCAGATACTGAAGCAGTCGATGTTCATATGCAGCAAGACCTGGATAATATCCACGCTTGGACTGATAAGTGGTGAGTAACATTCACGCTACACAAGTGCCAGGCAATGACCAGCTCCAACAAGAGACAACCTAACCATCTCCCCTTGATGTTCAGTGACATCACGAACGCTGAAACCCCGACTATCAACATTCTGGGAGTTACCATTGACCAGAAATGGACCAGCCAGATAAATACCGTGGCTGCAAGAGTGGGTCAGAGGCTGGGATTACTGTAACAAGTAACCGACCACCTGACACCCCAAAGCCTGTCTGCCAGCAAGATGACACAAGTCAGCAGTGTGACGGAATACTCTCCGCTCTCCTGAATTTTGTTGGAGCTGCACTCACTCAGGAAGCTCGAAACCATCCAGGACAAAGCAACCCGCTTGAGTGGCACCCCATCCACCATAACCAAACATTCACTCCCTTCACCAGCGATGCAGAATGACAGCAGTGTGTATCATCTACAACATGCACTGCAACAACTCACCACAATTCCTTCGACAGAACTTTCCAAATGCGTGACCTATCCCACCTGGTAGGACAAGGACAGCAGATGAGTGGGAACATCACCATCTGCAAGTTCCCCTCCAAGCCATACATTATCCTGACTTGGAATATATCACCATTCCTTCACTGTTATTGGATCAAAATCCTGTATCTCCCTCCCTAACAGCACCGTGGGTGCACCTATATCACATGCACTGCAGCAGTTCAAGAAGGCATCTCAACACCACCTTCTCAAGGGCAATTAAAGATGGGCAATAAATGCTGGTCTTGCCAGCGATGCCCACAACCCACAAAATGAATTTTAAGCAGTCGGGAATTAAACAGAAATCAGCCAAATTAGTGGCACTGGTTTGTCCTGGCTGTCTCTCTTTCGGCTTCCATCACTCTCGGTATATATGGCTGTTTGTTCACTCTGTAGGAGTCAATGTGGTTCACATTTTGTAACTTTGCAGCAGACATGTTTGCTGTTCCTTTCTCCTGTTCCCCCTTGATTATTTCTGCCTGTGTGTAACTGAGGCTGCGTTTTCTGTAGGTCTTGACCAGGTGGCCTCATCACACAGGTTGCAGCACTTACTCTACTTCCAGTCCTTTGTCTGGTGGCCTTTCTGCTTACAGCTGCTTTGTATTTGGCCGCCCCGTGTCTGGAATCTCCACATAACTGAATGTCCTCATCCTTGGGCATGATGCAAGGTGAAGGACCGCGAGGCTGTTTTGGAAAGTATTTGCACTTGGGAATGTGAAAAATCGAAAAGAACCAAAATAAAATCTGGTCTCCTGCTTTGTGAATCTTCAGAAATGCTTTGGGAAATGGGGCTGTTACTTTATTTTGGGGTTGTTCTTGGAACAGAGATGGCTGAAGGGAGATCTGATTGAAATGTACAAAATGTTGAGGGGCCTGGGTAGAGTGGAGGTGAATGGCCGATTTACTTTGGCAGAGAGGTCAGTGACTCGGAGCATAGATTTAAAGTGATTGGTAGAAAAATTAAAGGGGAGATGAGGAACAATCTTTTCATCCAGAGGGTGGTTGGGGTCTGGAACTCACTGCCTGAAAGGGTAGTTGAGGCACAAACCCTTGACTCATTTAAGAGGAGTCCAGATATGCATCTCAAGTGTCATAATCTTCAGGGCTACTAACCAAATGCTGGAAGATGGGAATAGAAGGGGTGGATCAATTTTTGGCCGCAAAGATGCAATGGGCCAAGTGGCCTCTTTCTGCACCTTAAACTTTCTATAATTCTGTTATTCTACAATTCAAGATGAGAACACAACGCACCACATTTAAAGCGACAAGGGAAAAAAGAAGTTTCTCTCTATTTCCCCTACTAATTCATTTCCTAATCCTAAAATACTTAATCAAATCACCCATTAAACTCCGATATTCCAAGGAATGCAGGACACAGTATTCCAGGTGTGCTCCAACCTGCATATTGTGTAGTTGGAGCAAAACGTCTCCTTTATATAACAGAATAGAATTGAATCATAAAATTGTTACAGCACAGAAGGAGGTGTTTCTGCCCTTCATATTTATGCAGGCTCTCTGCAAGAGCAACTCAGCTGTCCAACACACCCGCCTTTTCCATCCAGCTCTGCACATTTTTTTTTCATCAGATAATTATCCATTCTTTTCCTGATTCGTTCTTGAGAAATGTGGGTCCCTGGCAATGCCGGCATTTACTTCCCATCCCTAATTGCACTTGGGAAGGTGGTAGTGAGCTGCCTTCTTGTACCGCTGAAGTCCATATGGTGAGGTACATGCACAGTGCTGTTAGGGAGGGAGTCCCACGATTTTGACTCAGCAATATAGTTCCAAGTCAGGATGTTGTGTGACTTGGAGGGAGCGTGGTGTTCCCATGCATCTATTGCTTTCGTCCTTCTAGGTGATACTGGTTGCGAGTTTGCAAGGAGTTGTGAAAGGAGCATTGGTGAATTGCTGCACTGCACCTTGTATATGATACACACTGCTGTCACTGTGCATCGTACTGGAGGAAATGAATGTTTAAGATGGTGGATAGGGTGGTGATGAAGCGGGTTGCTTCCTCTCGGTTGGAGTTGAACTTCTGGAATACTGCTGTGACTGAAATTATGCAGGCAAGTGGAGAATATTCCATCACACTCCTGACTGCTGCCGACTAGATAGTGGACAGGTTTTGGGGAGTTAGAAGATGAGTTGCAGAATTTCCAGCCCCTGACCAACTCTTGCAGCCACAGTATGTTTATCGCTGTTCCAGGTTTCTGGGCAAGGCTGATCCCCAGGATGTTGATGGTGGGGGATTCAGCGATGATAATGTCAGGGGGAGATGTTTAGATTCTCTGTTGGTGGAGATGAAAATTGCCTGGCACTTGGGTGGTGTGGATGTTACTTGCCACTTTTCAGCCCAAGCCTGAATGCAGTCCAGGTCTTGTAACATGTGGACCTGGACTGCTTCAGAATCTGAGACGTCGAGAATGGTATTGAACATTATACAATCATCTGCAAACATCCCCATTTTTGACCTTATGATAGAGGGAAATTCATTGATGAAGCATCGGAAGATGGTTGGGCCTAGGACACTACCCGGAGTAACTCCTGCAGCAATGTACTGGGGCTGCAATAATTGGCCTCCAGAACCACAATCACGTTCATTTGAGTTTGGTAGGACTCCATCTCGTGGAGCATTTCCCCCCTGATTCCCATTGCCTCCAGTTTTGCTTGATCTCCTTGATGCGATACGAAGTCTACTGTTACCGTGCTGGCAAAGGCAGTCACTATCACCTCTTGAATTCAGCTCTATTTTCTATGTTTGGACCAAGGCTGTAATGAGGTCTGGAATTGAGTGCCGCTGATGGATCCCAAACTGAGCATCCGTCAGTGATTGATTACTGAGTAAGTGCTGTTCGATAGCACTGTCGATGATACCTTCCACAAATTTGTTGATGATTGAGAGTAGATTGATGTGGCAGTAATTGGCCGGATTGGATTTCTCCCGATTTTTGTGTACAGGACATAAATGGGCAATTTTCCACATTGTCGGGTAGATGTCTATTTTACAACTGTACTGGAACAGCTTGTCTAAGGACATCGCTAGCTCTGGAAAACAAGTCTTCAGTATGTGGCATAATGGTGCAGTGGTTAGCACCGCAGCCTTACAGCTCCACTAACCCGGGTTCAATTCTGGGGACTGCCTGTGTGGAGTTTGCAAGTGTTTGCGTGGGTTCTCACTGGGTACTCTGGTTTTCTTCCAAATGCCAAAGACTTGCAGGTTGATCGGTAAGTTGGCCATGAGAAATTGCCCCTGGTATGGGTAGGTGGTCGGGGAATATAGGGACAGATCAGGATGTGGGATTAGTATAAATGGGAGGTTGATGGTCGGCTCAGATTCGGCGGGCCAAAGGCCTGTTTCAGTGCTGTATCTCTAAATATGACAGCTGGGATTTTGTCAGGGCCCATGGACTTTTCTGTATCCAGTGCCTTTACCAATCTCTTGGTATCACATGGATTTAATCGAATTGTCTAAAGACTGGCATATAAGATGGTGAGGACCAATTCTGTCTTCAACCCAGGACTGAATATGCTTCCACTTCACTCTCAGCATTGGGAATAGATGAGGCCCCAGCAATGTTACGTGGGGCACTGCACTCATTACGGCCTGCCAACTTGAAAATGCTCCATTTATCCCTACTCTTTGCTTTCTGTCCGTTAAGCTCTATGTCCTCTTTGCATGCTAATATATTAGCCCAATTCCATGAGCCTTTATCTAGTGTATTAATCTTCTGTGGTATCTTATTGAATGCTTTTTGGAAATCCAATTATACTATATTTCCTGGTTCCCCTTTATCTACCCTTCCAGTTACATTCTCAGAATTCTGTAATAAATTTGTCAAGCAAGATTTCCCTTTCGTAAAACCATGTTGATTTTGTTTGATCAGACTATGATTTTCTAAATGCTTGTTCAGACTTCCTTGAACATCGATGAGAGCATTTTCCCGACCACTGATGTTAGGCTAACTGGCCTGCAGTTCGCCATGTTAAGCGCATGAAGCTGGGGCTCCAGTGGCGCTGTTGGTTAGCATGTGGTATTTATGCAACAGTGCAATTAGCGAGCAAATGCCAAAGTTGTGAGTTCGAGCCTCACCTGCAGCACATATTGTAGAGACAGGGAGCAATGTGAAGCATCTCAGCAGTGATGAGAGCTGTGATCGGTGAGTCTGAACTGACCAGAAGAGGAGAGAAAAATAATTGAGGTGACATCACAGGAAGAGGAGCCACTTGGAGTGAGCGCACTGCTGAACATCACAGTCATTTGCAGCACAGAAGGAGACATTTCGGTCCATGCTGGCTCTGCAGGGAGCTGTGCACTTACCTACGATAACGGTAACTTAAAAAAAGTGCTGGAAATATCCAACAGGTCTGGCAGCATCTGTGGAGAGAGAAGCAGCGTTAATGTTTCAGGTCTGTGACGTTTCCTCAGAACTGACAAAGGTTAGAAATGTGGCCGGTTTTAAGCAAATAAAATGGAGGTGGGGCAAAAACTAACACGAGGCAAGGTGTTGATGCGCGCAGCCCTGCAAGCCTATTTTTCTCTCAGTCGTCCTCTTGAAGTTATTGATCATTTCTGCTTCCACCACCCTTGTGGGCAGCGAGTTCCATGTCATTGCCACTTGCTATGTAAAAACAGGACTTCCTCATATTCACCCTGCATCTTTCCCCCCCAGAACTTGCAATCTGTTTCCCCTACTTCTGGTAGCATTTGTTAATGGGAACAGTTTTTTCTTGTCTAATGTATCTAAGCCTGTCATAATCTGGTACACTTCTATTAAATCTCCCCTCAATCTCCTTTGTTCGAAGGAGAACAAACCCAGCTCTTCCAACCTATCCTCCATCCCTGGAACCATTCGGATAAATCTCCTCTGCACCCTCTCAAGGACCCTCACATACTTCCTGAAATGCTGTGACCAGAACTAGACGCAGTACTCCAGTTGTGGCCTAAACAGAGCATTATAGAGATTCACGATAATTGTACTGAGTAGTTCTATTTATAAAGCCCAAGATTCCATGTGCTTTACTCACCATTCTCTCAATATGTCTTGCCAGCTTCAAAGATCTATGCACCTGCAACCCCAGGTCCCTCTGTTCCTGCACACTCTTTAGAACTATGCCATTACTTCTAAATTGCCTCGCCCTAATCCTTCTGCCAAAATGCACCACCTCACACTTGTCAGTATAAACCTCCATCTGCCACCATTCTGTCCATTCTGCGAGCCTATCTATGTCCTGTTGCAGACTGTTCATATCATGCTCACTGTTTGCTGCAGCTCCAGGTTTGGTGTCATTCGCAAATGTTGATATTCTACTTTGTATTCCAAGATTCCAGTCATTTATATAAAGTAAAAAAAAAAACAGTAGTCCCAGCACTGACCCTTGGGGAACACCACTGTCTGCTATCCTCCAGTTTGAAAAACAACAATTTCCTTTGACTGACTGTTTTCAGTCCGTAAGCCACTATTTTATCAATTGGACACAGACCCCCTGTTCCATGAGCCACAATTTGGTTAGCAAACTTTTAATGTGGTACCTTGTCAAATACTTTCTTAAAATCCGACGAAACAGCATTCAACACATTCCCTTCATCAACTTTCCCTGCTACTTCATCAAAAAATTCATTTAAATTAGGCATGCATGATCTGTCTTTTACAAATCCATGCTGACTATCCTTAATTAACTTGAACATCTCCACGTGCAAATTGATATTTCCCTAACTATTGTTCCGAAAATCTTCCCCACCACTGATGTTAAACTAATTGGCCTACAGTTGCTCGTACTCTCCTCCACATTTCTTCAATAAGGGTGTCACATTTTCCACTCTCCAATTCTCTGGCACCTTCTATCCTGACTCAAATTTCCAGGACTTGTGGAAAGACCGTTACCCATCTTGGACTGAGCCTGAGGAGACGTTTCTCCAACAGACGCTGATTTTGACCTTGAGGTACAATTCAAATTTCCACTTCCTCGGAGATGTCTCTTTGTCTGTGCCTTAGATCTCACCTCGGACTTTCTCTTGCACGTGTTTCTGGCATGATTTGTGTTTGAGTAACTATTGGTGCTCAACTCATAATCAAACTATCTGAATCATTCGACTCATTTGATTTTTTCCAACTTCCTTCTTTTTTGTGACCCTCTGAAGGTAAAACATGATCTACATGTACAAACCTAACCTTTCCACTATCAAACATCTTAACTAAATATGTGCGAGGACCACATCTTCTACCACTATCACTGGTCACCACTTCAACCACTTGTGATGATGATTCTTCAATCTATCCTTCTGGTTCAACTTTAGATATCTTTCTCCCACTCTCGCTCTCTCATGACTCTCTTTCTTTCTTGATTATTTCTCTTCTCCTAACAGTGTTAAATGTGGCTTCAGCAATGAAAACCTCGTTCTTGGCTGCCAGCTGAGAAACAATTCAGCTGGCGTTATGCTGGTAGCAGTGTGAGGGGTGTTACGATAGATAAACAGAAAGTTCAGCAATCTGTGATCCAATGATAACTGACTTTTGTTCAGATTGGTATCCAGCATTTGCTTGACAAGAGCATGCTTAACAATCTGCACTGTGCGCTCTGCTGCTCCTTTGGAATCAGGATGATACAGTGGAACTCTTGTGTCTTTTACAACATTTGTTCTCATGAATTGTACAAACTCTTCTGAACAAAACTGAGGTCTGTTTTCAGACACAGTTTCCTCTGGGAACCCATAAGCAGAAAACAAACTGCACAAAATGTCTGGAGTTTTGCTAGTTGTTCCTCGATTCATCGGAATCCCCTCAACCCACTTCGAATGTCTCTTTATCAATGAACATCTGTTGTCCTTCTAATTCTGTAAAATGTATGAGCAGCCTCTGCCACACTCTAGCTGGCCATTTCCCTGGCTGAAAAGGTACCGATGGCGGCTTCCTTTCCACTGCTTGACAAGTTCCAAATTATTTCACTGTTTCCAATGTCCTTCTCTAACTATGGCCACCAAAGATATCTCCTCACTAGACTCTTCGTCAAACATATCCCTTAGTGATCATCATGAAGATCACATAGCAACTGCAATATGTACTTTCCAGGGATGACAACTCTAGCTCCCCACAGGACATAAATTTGATCAATCGACAACTCATTCTTATGCATAAAAAATGCCTCGAATTCTAAATCCAGTATCTGTGTTTCCGACCCATTTGTGTTATATTTGTGCACCCTTGCCAATACGGAGCCCCTACGAGTTGTTCTCCCAATGTCATCTGCTGTGACTGGAAACTCGTCTTCGTCCAAAGCCCACATCCCAGGAACAAGTAAATTAAAAAACTGCTCTGCAAGGAGAGGAATCACATGCGAGTTTAATCTCTTTGAACACATCGTAATGCACAAGTATCACGCCCTCTACAAGTTGACTTTTATGCCATTTGAATGCCTTATCACCCTCCTTTGTCCGATTCCACGGAAACCCTTCCTCAAGAGTTCATTCAATGGATGCAATAATGTTGCCAGATCTGGTATGAATTTACCGCAGTAATTTATGAGGTTCAAAAAAGATCTGAGATCAGATGTATTCTGAGGTTGTGGCACATTTCTAATTACTTGAACCTTACTCTTGGTAGCATGTAACCCATTCTTGCCTACTTTGTGACCTAAGTGCATGACAGAATTTTGAAACATTTCACATTTGTGTTCCATCATCCGAACTCCATGCTTTTCCAAGCGTTGGAACACCTCTTTCATCTGCCGTCATAGGTTTGCTTGTTTGGAGCACAAATATGTTTGTCATCCAAATAACACACTACCACCTCCAGAATGTGATATGACTTTCACCTCAATACGAAAAAGCTCGCTCATATTTAACTGAAGTGCTGCGAACCTGTTTCTCCCAAACAAGGCTGGTTTTTCACTATTTCACAACAATGATGGACAATTTTGCACATTGCTCATTGTATGTGACTGCAACCAATACACTTCCAATTTGGGAAATATTCTCTCCTCCACAACTGTGTAACTCTACTCATGATTTTTCCAGCGGATGTTGACTCAACCTTTCACGATACAGCGATTCTGAAATTATGCTAACTGATGCACCTGTGTTGACCTCCATGTTGTATTTAGTCGTTTGTGGGACGTGGGCATAGCTGGAAAGGCCAGCATTCATTGCCCATCACTAATTGCCCTTGAGACGGTGATGGTGGTGGTGAGCTTCCTTCTTGAACTGCTGCAGTCGTTGGGGTTTAGGTACACCAACAGTGCTGTTGGAAGGGAGTTCCAGGATTTTGCCCCAGTGACAGTGAAGCAATGGTGACATAGTTCCAAGTCAGGATGGTGTGTGTGTATTGGAAGGAAACTTGCAGGTGCTGGTGTCCCCATGCATTTGCTGTCCTTGTCTTTCCAGGTGGTACAGGTCGCGGGTTTGGAAGGTGCTGTCGAAGGAGCCTTAGTGAGCTTTTGCAGTTTATTGGAGCTCCATCCAACGATACTTGGACCACGATGCTATGTGAATTTTCATTGGCCATCCTTGTGCTTCTGATCACATGCATCTTAAATGATGCCTCATCAATCTGCTGCTGTTTGACAACCATATGCAGTGAATGATGTTTCCTCCTGCCTGTGTTTTCACCGGTGACCTTCTTGCGACATGCCTTCGCAAGATAACACTTCTTCTTGCAGCTCTCGCACTCTGCCTTCACAACGGGACAATTCTGGGCTCAACGTCGGCCTCAACACCGTTAACAGGAATTTATTTAACACTGCTACTACCATAATGGCCTCCTCCCATTTTCTTACTAGCAACACCCACATGACCCCCACCAGTTGCCATCTTTGGGACCTTCTGCTTACTCATATGCAGCTTATTTACTTCAGCAGATGACTGACCGTTGTTAACTCTCACTTCTCTCGAGTCAAATTCAGCCATGTCCATGGACAGTGCTGTTTGAAAAGCTATGTCAAAAGTCACCTTTGGCAATGTCATCAACTTACTGTGAATGTGCTCACCCTTTAATCTGCAACCAAATCTGTCACACAACACACACTCTTGAAATTCTCCAAAATTTACAATGAAGTGACAGCTTTTGGAAGGCCACAATAAACTCCCCAATGTCCTCATTGGGCAGCTGAATCCTTGTTCCAAACTGATAGATTTCTGCAATCTTCAATGGTTTCGGATTGTAATGCTGCTCAAGCTTAATCAAAATGTCCTTCAGCGGCGTGTCCTTTAGTTTTGCTGGGGTGAGAAAATTATTGAGCATCTCATACATTCCGGGCCTGCTTCAGTCAAAAATATCCCTCTGTCTTTTCCCACACTGCCTGGTTGACAGCTACATTATCAGGATCTTCGAGGGGATTGTTAACAGTGAAAAACATCTCTATTCACTCCACGTACACACTGAAAGACTCTCAGTCATGGTCATACTCCCTCAATCACGCAATAATTCCCTTAGACACAGCCATCTTGGAAGGTCAGTCCAATAATTTAATTACAATCCGACCACAGAATGTAATTTGTAAGCATTAATTTGGGCTTCCAATGGCGGGACTGTTCCCCAGCATCCCCAGCGATCTATGAATATGCCCTGCTCATTCCACAGGAGCACAGCGCGCAGGGGGCAGTGCAGGCCAGTATTTCGAGCATGCGCATTGTCTGTATGATCACAGCCGTGTGAGTTCTCTGGAGGACGCATTTGCAGCGGGTAAGAGTTGATGGGGCACAGGAGAACCGGCGGGCGACCGGAGAGGCTTCAAAAACACCTGGTGTCGGCCTCAAGCCCCGAATAACAAGCTCTAGTTCCAGCATTTGCGGCTCCGGGGTATTCCCTGAGTGGCCCAGGTTAACGTCTGCGACCTCTGGAAAGGAAGCCGGGAGGCTTTAGGCGCCGCCATCTTGAGCAGAGAGAGGTGCGCATGCGTTTCCATCTTGTTGCCGACACTGAGAGTGGGCGGGGCTTCAGAGTCCAAGTGACCAGGAGGGAAAATCATTGACACTTTGATTTGTTTCCCACTCAGCAAACAGGGGCTGGAATACTGAACCCAGCCAGAGTAGAGGGAGGGAGAAAACTGTCAGCGGAGCAAAGAAATCGTGCAGATGATGCCATGAGTTTGGATGCCCAGGGAGAAGGGAGAGCTGTGAGACGGGGATTTACAGCTTTGGGGAACAAAAGAGGAAAAATGTTGCATTGAAGCTAGAATTGTCTGCTATGAATTTCTATCCTGCACTTAGAGAGCACCTTTATAACCTCCTTTATAACAGGGTATTAGAAGAGAAGGATTAGCAGACGGGAAAAATTAAACCAAGCATCACATCAAGATCTGAAAGAATCATTCGATTCATCAGCACCTGAATATCATCGGACTTTGTCTGTGGGGAAAGATTACAAACATCAGTGTGACTGGAAAAACTGCAAGGCACCCACACCCGAGTGAGAGTGTTCCAGTGCACTGACTGTGACTGAGCTTTCACCAGTTACACACCAGTTACACACATTCACAGAGGAGAGAAAACATACACGTGTTCTGTGTGCAGATGAGGCTTCAACTGATCATCCAACGTGCAGAACACAAGGACATCTGCACCATGGAGAAACCTTGAAAATGTGGGGACTGCAGGAAGGGATTCAATTACCCATCTGAACTCGACTCATCAACGCAATCACACTGCGGAAAAGCCGTTAACCTGCCCTGTGTGTGGAAAGGGATTCGATCAGTCATCCCACCTGCTGCCACACCAGCGAGTTCACACAGAGGAGAGACCATTCACCTGTTCCATGTGTGGGTAGGGATTCATTCACTCATCTAACCTCAATGAACACCAGCAGCTTCACACTGGGGAGAGACAGTTCACCTGCAATGCGTGTGGGCAGGGATTCACTTGTTAACCAACCTCAATTCACACCATCTTCTTCACACTGATAAGAATCTTTTAAATGTTCTGACTGTGAGAAGAGCTTGAAAAGCAAAAATCACATGATGCAGCACCAGCGAGGTCACACTGAGGAGAGACCATTCACCTGCTCTGAGTGTGGGAGGGGATTCGCTCAGTCAATCAACCTGCTGAGACAACAACGAGTTCACAAGTGACTGCAGGGTTTGGATTCTGCTGTTATTGCTGCTGTTAATCACATCCAGGACTGAACCATTTTCATTCTGATAGTTGGGGTTTGTTTCTGCTGATGTTGATTATCCCAGTAACTGGGCTGAAGTTTAATATTTGGATATATCTTCAAGAAATATTAATTTCTTCAAGATAAGTGGAGACTAATTGATGAGGCAGGATCTAACTGAAATGTGCAACGGGTTTGAGGGGCTGAATAGCCTGCTCCAGTTCTATATGTACTTTCTCCCCAGACTTCCCCCACTCTCCAACTCTGTTCACCTGCTTGTTTCCAGTTGCAGTGCCTTCTCCCCAGTTCTCCCATGACTTTCCATTCATCAGTTGTGTTTCAGTCCAAGTCTATTCGGGTCATAGAAACAGGAATCGGCCTTTTATCCTCTCGAGTCTATTCTGCTATTCAATGAGATCATGGCCGATCTATGACTTTACTTCATTATATCCAAGTATTATTTTAATACTTGCTTCCACAGTCTGTTACAATCGGATTTAAAAATGCCTTTCATTTACACTGTATCTTTAAAGTAGGAAAGTGTCTGAAGGTGCATCTCAGAACATAAGCGGAAAATCAGGCAAAAATTGACACTGAGCCAAAGAAGGGTAATTAGAATGACTGACTAAAAGATTGGTCAAAATCGTAGGTTTTTAGTAGCGTCGTAAAGGAGGAGAGATGTGAACTGGCAGAAAGGTGCAAGGAGGAAATTCCAGAGATTCGGGCCGGTGACTGAAGGCACAGGCAATGGGACAGAAAGACAGTGAGGGCTGTGTAAGAGGCCAGAGTTGGAGGAATGCAGAGTTCTCTGAGGGTTGTACAGCTGGAGGAGATTACAGATATAGGGAGGGGTGAGGCCTTGAAGAGATTTGCAATGAGAATTTTAAAATGGAGGCTTTAGAGGACCTGAAGCCATCGTAGATCAGTGGGCTCAGTAATGATAGATGAGTGGAAATTTGAGATGCTTGGAGCATGAGAATAGACAAGCAGTCTGACAACACAGAAACACTGGAGGGGTCAAGAGAAGTGGCGGTGATGTCGAGATGAGTGACATCATCACACATGTGGAACCTGATCTCATGTCTTTGGATGATGTCACTGAGGGGCAGCAGATAGATGGGGGATAGAGGCGGCCATCGATAGATTCTTGGAAAACTTCAAAGGTAATGGGGTGAGAAGAGAAACCATTGCTGGAGATTCCTTGGCTATGATTGGATAGGTCGACTGGGAGGTGAAGAAGTCTGAGGCGGGATAGTGCCCCACAGGCACAGAGAATGTCCTTTGTGACATGGATTCGAGCTGTTTCAGTGCTGTGTGATGGAAACCTGATTGGAAAGGTTCAAACATGGAATTCTGGGAAAGATGGACACGGATTGGTGGCATAGAGACATTCAGTGACTTTGGAAAGGAATGAGAGGGTGAAGATGAGGTGGTAGTTTACAAGGACAGAGAGGTTGAAGGTTGAGGTTTTGAGGAGGTGGGTGATAATGGCAGTTTTAAAAGGGAGCAGGAAGTAACTGAGGAAAGGAAACTGTTTACAATGTCAGTTAGCACGAGGGCCAGGAAGGGAAGTTGTTTGATTAGTTTAGTGGTTACATTACAGAGACAACCATTAAAAGCACGGTTCACTGGCCCATATAGATTGATCAAAAGATTGGATAAGGTAGGTTACTTTATTGACACCCCTGATCACCGGGAGAACTGGTTGTGTCACATTAATATGCTCGAACAACATTACCACAGGGAGGAGGATAAGCCAATACAGGTATTTCAGTTAAACGGGACTGTTGACAAGGAAATGGATTGTGAGGATGAGGCAAAAGCAGGCCGAGGAAATTCTCCGAATTTCCAAAGAAGGGTCACTGACCCGAAACGTTAACTCTGCTTCTCTTTTCACAGATGCTGCCAGACCTGATTAGATTAGGTTAGAGATACAGCACTGAAACAGGCCCTTCGGCCCACCGAGTCTGTGCCGAACATCAACCACCCATTTATACTAATCCTACACTAATCCCATATTCCTACCAAACATCCCCACCTGTCTCGATATTTCCCTCCCACCTAACTATACTAGTGACAATTTATAATGGCTAATTTACCTATCAACCTGCAAGTCTTTTGGCTTGTGGGAGGAAACCAGAGCACCCGGAGAAAACCCACGCAGACACAGGGAGAACTTGCAAACTCCACACAAGCAGTACCAGAATCGAACCCGGGTCCCTGGAGCTGTGAGGCTGCAGTGCTAACCACTGCGCCACTGTGCCGCCCTAAAATGACACTAGCTTCGCTGTGAGCAGGGTTTGAACCAGCGTGGGAAAACCTCCACCGGATTTCAAGTCCAACGCCTGAACCACTCGGCCATCACAGCACAAAGGCTGAGTGGTTCTAGCATTTCTTGTTTTTATTTCAGATTTCCAGCATCCGCAGGATTTTGCATTTATTTTAGTATTTAATTCACTGCCACTTCTCTTCCAGGAATGCTTACCTTGAAGAAGTTCTGCTCTTCTCTCCGACGGGATTTTCGTTTGTCTCTTTTACCTTGTTCACCTTCATTGCTTTCTATTTCCCTCCTGGTGTTTGATAAGGTGTCTACCAAAACTCGTTTTCACAGCCACATCTAATTCCTCAGTGACTGTCTCCGGCTCCAACTTATTCCACGTGGATTCCAACTGCAGTTTCACCAATCATGCTTTGAATCCACCCAGGATCACAGGTATCTCCGAGAATAACAACGTTCTTCGCACTGCTACTCTCGCCGCATCCTGAGATCCACACTCAGTGCGATGCGCCACCACATGCACACACTGGACCTCTCTCTCCAGCAGCACCGCCTCACCTTATCTCAAAGCTGTTCTACTGCGCAGTTTCATTTCATCTTTCATCTCATCCGAGTTCTGAAGAAGGGTCACTGACCTAAAACGTCTGCTTCTCTTTTCACAGATGCTGCCAGACCTGCTGAGTGCTTCCAGAATTTCTTGCTTTTATTTCAGATTTCCAGCATCCGCAGTATTTTGCTTTTATTACATGGTGGAAAGAAGGCGGACTCCGACCCAAATTCTCATTTAAAGGACTGCATAGACAGAGTGGGCAACACCATATGTCTTAAAGAGACAGATGTGTTGGAGTGATCCTGTCAAATTCCTTTGACACCCCAAGGTAAGACAAGATCAGCTTCTGTTACCCAGGACTGGGTTTTTCCAGAGTCACGTGATGCCACATAGGTTAAGGGGTGCTCGAGAAACTTCTCAGAGAATAGTGAACCCAGTAGTGGTCAGTGTTCCGAGCTCTGCAGTGCACCTGGCTGAGGTGATGGACAATAGGGACACTTCGAAGGAAAGCACGAAACAACTGGAGACTATGCTTGGAAATTTGAAATGGGTTAATTGGGACAATCATTGAAAAACTTTAAACTGAAAATGGTCTGGTGGAACTTGTTGCTGGAGTCCCAATATTCTTGAAAAGTGTATCATTTGTTTTTTCAATTTCATTTTTTACATTGCAATGAAACGCATTTTCAGAATGGTATTTCATTCCGCCAGGGGTGGAGATGTTATGATCCTACTTATTTTCTTTTTGGCGGGGGGTGGGGGGTGGTGGTGGGGGTGATGTGTGCGGTGTGTCTTTAAGGCAGCAAATGATCAGAACTGCTTTAAGAACAAGCAAGCCTCAGGAGTTACAGAAGGTGCATTCTGGTTGCTGTTGGATACAGCCATACAGAGAGGGAGAACAAGCCAGCCTCAGATGTTACCAAGGAAAGTGCATTTTGTTTGCCCCAGATATAGACATTATGCAATGCTGTAATTTATTACAAGGGAAAAGGAATATAAAAAATGTTTTGCTACAGTTGTACAGGGCATTGGTGAGACCAAATCTAGAATATTCTGTACAGTGTTGGTCTTCTTACTGAAAGGATATAGTTGCATTGGAAGCAGTTCAGAGAAGGTTCATTCGACTGATTCCTGGGAGAAAGGGTTATCTTTTGAGGAAAAGGTGAACAGTTTGGTTCTGTATTCATTGGAGTTTAGAAGGATGAGAGTTGATCTCATTGACATATATAAGATCCTGAGGGGACTTGACAGGGTGGATGTTGAAAGGACGTTTCCCCTTCTGGGGAAGGCTAAAACTGGGGAACAGTTTAAAATTAAAGGCTCTCCCATTTAAGACAGAGTGACGGAGAAATTTATTTCTCTCAGAGATTCGTGCATCTGTGGAACTCTCTTCCCCGAACTCAGTGGAGGTAGGGTCATCGAATGTTTTTAAGGCAGAGGTGGACAGAGTCTTTACAAACAAGGGAGTCAAAGGATATCGGGGGTCGGTAGGAAAGTGGAGCTGAATCCACAAACAGATTAGTCATGATCTTGTAGAATGGCGGAGCAGGCTCGATGGTCTGAATAGCCAACTCCTGCTCTTAGATCATGTGTTCATATGTTCGTACATCGGTCAGGCTGAGAGCAAGGTAGAGAATTAAAATGAGAAGAAACAGGAAGCACAGGGCCATGCTTGCGGACTGAAGGGAGGTGTTCCACAAAGCGGTCACGCAGTCTGTGTTTAGCCTCTCAGTGTAGAGGAGACCACAATTATCTAACACTGTGTAGTGTGAGGGCATCTGGTGATAAAACTGTCTCCGCTCAAGAAAGTTCTCAAAGAGAACATACCCTCTTCTAATTTTTTCTGTGGTATTTTAAGATGAAACTATACCATATAACATTTTGATGTCTTAAAAATATACAATCACCCCATCAAAGAATATAACCCCAGTTTCTCACATGGTAGTCAGGGGCACGCAACATGATACTAACAGGAACTAATAGGTTCACCACTTGTGCAATACCTACAGCAGCATCAGACCAGGAATCAGACACTGTTATCAGACCTGGACTCATCCAATTGCACCAGGAGGAGGATTTTTATTCCAGTGTTTGATCTGGATGAGTGGCACAGCAGCACGAAGGGCCAAATGGCCTCCTCCAGCTCTTGTTTCTTATGTTCATTAAACCTCAGTCTGGTTCCTCTCGAGCTGCTGAGTGAATGAATTAAATCTTTCTTGACAAATAACCAAGAAACCAGACTACAATTCATGCGCGAAACATCATTTATTGGTTACAAATCACATTTGAGTTTAATCGGAGTAGACACATTATGGACATGCATAAAATGTACCATCTACAAGATGCACTGCAGCAACGCACCAAGGCTCCTTAGACAGTACCTTCCAAACCCACAACCTCTACCAACTAGTAGGACAAAGGCAGCAAATGCATGGGAACACCACTACCTGCAAGTTCCCCTCCAAGTCACACACCATCCTGACTTGGAACTATATCGCCATTCCTTCACTGTCGCTGGGTCAAAATGCTGAAACTTCCTTCCTAACAGCACTGTGGATGTAACTACCTCACAAGGACTGCAGCGGTTCAAGAAGGCAGCTCAGCACCACCTTCTCAAAGGCAATTAGGGATGGACAATAAGTGATGGCCGAGCCAGCGACGCCCACACTCCATGCATGAATTAAAAAAAAACACATATAAATGTAATCAGAGTTATCCAGCAGTTGAGCAATAATAGGGAGAGAATTTCACAAAAACAAGTAACAAATGCAAGGGTCAGTGGCCAAAGATCAAAAGGTCTGAAAATTAGTGGCTGAAGACAAAAAGTCAGATTTTTTTTTCTGACAAGGAATTATGTAATTATAGCACTTTTAATGAAGCAAACTAGTTGTGTCATGGTAATTTTGTACAATTTTGCACATGCAATGAATGAAATTGCACTGTACTCTGAATACAATTTCATGAGACTTACCTGACAGCTGATAATTGGTTTTACGGAGCTTCATGTTCTCAATGTCCTGCTTCTGCCTATTTATAGATTTTTCATGTAAAAGGTGTTCTGTGAAGATGTGTCAACTTCACTGGAAAGCAACATTTAGAAGCATACTAGACTGCACATTCTGGCACCTTGGTAAGCAATGTGCAAAAATCAGTAGGTATATAAATTAATAAAAACTAAACACTTAACAGACGTTGACAATCCAGAAACTTGACGATAAGTGGGGTCCTTTCTCTTACGTTGTGCTGAGATAATCACCTGAACGAAGCAGAAAGCAAAACCAGTGTGACTGCACTTGTGTTTTGACAGGCTCAATGACCGGCTGATACCTCTTCCACACACAGAACACATATACAGTTTCTCCCCACTGTGATCAGTGCTTTTTCCTTCCATGTTCAAAATCCAGTGATATTTGGGTTACAATAAATTGGGCAAGTCCTTCAGAACCCGATCAAATGTTTGCTTTGCATTTCACAACTGCAAATCCTCCTTTTCTGAAACCCTGTGAATTTGCTTGAAAATGGAAAAAATGTCTGTGAGAGAAGTCACAAAAACAGAAAGGCAGGTTGTGAAATGGAGCTCAATGAATCTGGTAATTCATGGGACTGGCAATAGGAAAAAGTGACCATGAAAGCTGCTGGATTGATGTACCACCCCATTTGGTTCAATACTGTCCTTCAGGGAAGGGAACCTGCCAACTAGTCTGGACCTACACAAGACTCTGCCCTCTATAGGAGGAAGGAGGGAGAGGAGAAAAAAGAGAGGGAGGGAGGAGAGGAGGGTGATTTTATGTATGTACAATTGGACCAGAACTTTGAACAGAACCTCCCAAACCCTCAACTTCTACCATCTAGAAGGACCAGGGTAGCAGGTGTATGTGAACACCATCACCTCAAAGTTCCCCTCCAAGTCACACACCATCCTGACTGTCTGACATCTAGTATTGGATGAACAGAAATTTCCTCCAATTAAAGATTGGGAAGTCTTCAGTTCCTGCCACGAACTTCACTCCCTAGGCACCAACTTTATCCTTCTCCCTGGCAACTGTCTGAGGCTAAACCAGACCATTCATAAACTTAGTATCAAATCTGATCCCAAGATGAGTTACCAACTGCATATCAGCACCATCACTCAGACTGCCTAGTTCCACCTCAGTAACATCGCCAGACTTCACCACTGTCTCAGCTCATCTGCCTCTGAAACTTACATCCATGTATTTGTTACCTCTCAACTTGACTATTCTAACACATTCCTGGCCAGCATCACACATTCTACCCTACATAAACTTTAGATCATCCAAAACTCTGTTGCCTGTGTACTTACTGGAACCAAGTCCTGTTCACTCATCACCACTGTGCTCACTGGCCTACACAGGCTCCCAGTTAAATAGCACCTCAATTTTAAAATCCTCATCCTTGCTTTCAAATCTCTCCATCCCCTCACGCCTCACTATCTCTATCATCTCCTCCAGCTCCAGCAGACAGAGTTTCGAAACACTCAGCAACACAACTCCAGTAAAAGATCCTCGGAGGAAAAGGGGGTCTTGTGTGTGATACAACTCACAAGGACCTTGTACACCGCCATCACTCACACTGCTTGGCATTGCGCTTCCGCGAAAAGCAGTTCGGCACTGCGCATGCCTGTACTCCAATGCCGTGAACCGTGAACATTTTTTTTTAACGCCGATAATGTTGGGTTGAAGCCGCGCCATTGAACTTCCCAATATAAGCGCTGGAAGGGAGTGGGAGAGCGGAGAGTCATCGAAAATGACGAGCGAAAGGGCATCGGAGGAAGCGGGGAAGATAAGCTGTGATTGAGCATGAAACTGAATGCGATGATTGAAGCGACAATCATGGGAGGGAGCAGGGACCTGGATGCGACCATTGAGGCGGTTTGGATTTCATTCAAATGTCAAATTCAGCAGCGCCATCTTTACTTCTGGCAGCTGCCTGAGGCACAGTCACGTTTCAGTCGATGAGGCTGCATTTGCGCATGTACCAATGATGCAGCACCTATTTGGTTACGTTGCCAGCAAACGCTCCATTAATATATGTTCGCTGTTTTATACCATTTTATTTTTCTGAGTATGAAACGTGAACTTCCCGTCCATTCTCCGACAGGTAAATGGCAGCCTATACTGCCCAGAATGCACCGCGCGCAGAAATACGGGCTATCTCCACCCCAAGAACCGCAACACGCAGGCGTCAGAAGGCTCCGCCCCACGGACTCCGCCTGTCTGCGCGGAGCATGCGCGGTGCGGCTCCCGGAAGCTGAGCGCAGCCTCGGGAATACTGATTTTCCGCGGCTCTCAGGCCCCGAATCAGAGCCGCCTGTTCGGCGGACGTGCGGCGAGAG
This sequence comes from Heterodontus francisci, assembly GCF_036365525.1. Classification (NCBI taxonomy): domain Eukaryota; kingdom Metazoa; phylum Chordata; class Chondrichthyes; order Heterodontiformes; family Heterodontidae; genus Heterodontus; species Heterodontus francisci. The sequence goes on along the minus strand of NC_090404.1, from coordinate 40,202,195 downwards.
CCCCGGAGGGCCAGGGGGGCCGCACTCAAGTGATGGTGCAGTGACTTCTGTATCCGAGCCGCCACTTCCCAGTTTCTTCTCCCGTTTCCAGCGAGTCAGGAAGCCTGTGAGTTGATTGGCTGGTAAGTATTGTAACTTTGTTTCCCCTTCTCCAAATTTAGGAAGTTTGTCCAAGGAGCTGGAAATTAAACATTCCAGTTTTCATCAGTATAAGGGGCAGCTTGCTGAGATTTAAGTGACACCAATAGAAGGGAAGTGAGTAGCCGGTGAGTCGTCTTTTATATTTAAGTATCGAGGTTTATTATTTATTTATTTCGAGATACAGCACTGAAACAGATCCTTCAGCCCACCGACTCTGTGCTGACCAGCAACCACCCATGAATATCAATCCTACATTAATGCCAGATTCCTACCACATCCCTTCAATTCCCCAACCACCTAACTACAGGAGGGGCAATTTACAATAGCCAATTTACCAATCAACCTGCAAGTCTTTGGCTGTGGGAGGACACCAGAGCACCCAGCAGAATCCCACGCGGTCACAGGGAGAAATTGCAAACTCCGCACAGGCAGTACCCAGAATCGCTGGAGCTGTGAGGCTGTGGTGCTAACCACTTCGCCGCTAGTAGTAGCAAGTTTATTACCGAATAGCTAGAGCAATTGCAGGGCTGCTCCAACCTCTGCAGTGCACATCCTGTGCAATAGAAAACATAAAACATGGCAGGCTATAAATAAAGAGCGGGGCTCGAGGCCCTTACTTACCTGGGAGCGGAGCGATGACTGGCGAACCTGTGAGGAAGCTGATCCGGAGCGGCGACAGGCACCCTGTGTCTCTCGGCATGCGCTGAGACTCGAAAGAGGGGAAAAAAGGACTTAGAGTGATATCACGGGAAATTTTCAAGGTGATTAGTTGGGTAAGTAACAACTGTTAGTCAATTAAAATTCTTTCTTTTGGGCCTCCTTATCTCGAGAGACAATGGATACGCGCCTGGAGGTGGTCAGTGGTTTGTGATGCAGCGCCTGGAGTGGCTATAAAGGCCAATTCAAGAGTGACAGGCTCTTCCTCAGCTGCTGCAGAGAAATTTGTTTTTCGAGGCTGTTGCACAGTTGGCTATCCCCTTGCACCTCTGTCTTTTTTCCTGCCAACTACTAAGTCTCTTCGACTCGCCACATTTTAGCCCTGTCTTTATGGCTGCCCGCCAGCTCTGGTGAACGCTGGCAACTGACTCCCATGACTTGTGATCAATGTCACAGGATTTCATGTCACGTTTGCAGACGTCTTTAAAGCGGAGACGTGGACGGCCGGTGGGTCTGATACCAGTGGCGAGCTCGCTGTACAAAGTGTCTTTGGGGATCCTGCCATCTTCCATGCAGCTCACATGGCCAAGCCATCTCAAGTGCCGCTCACTCAGTAGTGTGTACAAGCTAGGGATGTTGGCCGCCTCGAGGACTTCTGTGTTGGAGATACGGTCCTGCCACCTGATGCCAATTATTCTCTGGAGGCAGCGAAGATGGAATGAATTGAGATGTCGCTCTTGGCTAGCATACGTTGTCTGGGCCTCGCTGCCATAGAGCAAGGTACTGAGGACACAGGCCTGATACACTCGGACTATTGTGTTCTGTGTCAGTGCGCCATTTTCCCACACTCTCTTGGCCAGTCTGGACATAGCAGTGGAAGCCTTACCCATGCACTTGTTGATTTATGCATCTAGAGACAGGTTACTGGTGATAGTTGAGCCTAGGTAGGTGAACTCTTGAATCAATTCCAGAGCGTGGTCGCCCATATTGATGGATGGAGCATTTCTGACGTCCTGCCCCATGATGTTCGTTTTCTTGAGGCTGATGGTTCAGCCAAATTCATTGCAGGCATCCGCAAACCTGTCTATGACACTCTGCAGGCACTCTTCAGTGTGAGATATTAACGCAGCATCGTCAGCAAAGAGGAGTTCTCTGATGAGGACTTTCCGTACTTTGGACTTCGCTCTTAGACGGGCAAGGTTGAACAAACTGCCCCCTGATCTTGTGTGGAGGAAAATTCCTTCTTCAGAGGACTTGAACGCATGTGAAAGCAGCAGGGAGAAGAAAATCCCAAAAAGTGTGGGTGCGAGAACATAGCCCTGTTCCACGCCACTCAGAATAGGAAAGGGCTCTGATGAGGAGCCACCATGTTGAATTGTGCCTTTCATATTGTCATGGAATGAGGTGATGATCCTTAGTAGCTTTGGTGGACATCCGATCTTTTCTAGTAGTCTGAAGAGACCACGTCTGCTGACGAGGTCAAAGGCTTTGGTGAGATCAATGAAAGCAATGTAGAGGGGCATCTGTTGTTCGACGCATTTCTCCTGTATCTGACGAAGGGAGAACTGCATTTCAACGGTCGATCTCTCTGCATGAAAGCCACACTGTGCCTCAGGGTAGACGCGCTCGTCCTGCTTCTGGAGCCTGTTCAGCGCGACTCGAGCACAGACTTTCCCCACTATGCTGAGCAGGGAGATTCCACGGTAGTTGTTGCAGTCACCGCGGTCACCTTTGTTTTTATAGAGGGTGATGATATTGGCATCGCGCATGTCCTGTGGTACTGCTCCCTCGTCCCAGCACAGGTAAAGCAGTTCATGTAGTGCTGAGAGTATATCAGGCTTGGCACTCTTGATTATTTCAGGGGTAATGCTGTCCTTCCCAGGGGCTTTTCCGCTGGCTAGAGAATCAATGGCATCACTGTGTTCCGATTTGGTTGGCTGTATGTCCAGCTCATCCATGACTGGTAGAGGCTGGGCTGCATTCAGTGACAGCATTCTCCCTGGAGTACAGTTCTAGGTAGTGCTCAACCCAGCGGTCCATTTAATTGCGTTGGTCAGTGATTATGTCCCCTGATTTAGATTTGATGGGGGCGATCTTCTTGATGGTTGGCCCAAGAGGTCTCTTCATGCCATCATACATTCCTCTGATGTTTCCGGTGTCTGAGGCCAGCTGAATATGACTGCATAGGTGTTGCCAGTAGTCATTTGCACAGCGCCTTGCTGTTCTTTGTGCAGTGCTTCTGGCTGCTTTAAGTACTGCGGATGTTAAATCGCTGGGGGCTTTCTTGTAGTTCAACAGTGCAGTGTGCTTAGCGGCTATGACAGGTTTCAGCTCTTGATTATGAGATTGAAACCAGTCTGCATTTCTCTTCGCACTTTGCCGTAGGTGGTCAAAGCTGACTCGTAGATGGCGTCTCTGATGTGGGCCCACTTGGTCTCAGCATCCCCTGTGGGAGTGTTTTGAAGGGCTGTTACAAGTAAATATAGAAATTTTTGTATCAGCTGTGGGTGAGAAATTCTGCTCGTGTTGATGCGCGGGAGGCCCTTCTGCTTGGAATGATGCAGCTTCTTTGGTCTGAGTCCACCCTTGCTGCACAGCAGGGCGTGGTCGGTGTCGCAGTCTGCACTGTGGAAGCTGCGTGTGATTTGAACACTGTTTAAGGCGGCTCGCCTTGTAACAATGAGGTCTAGCTGATGCCAATGACGCGATCTTGGTTGCCTCCATGAAACCTGGTGACAGGGTTTAGTGTGAAAGAACGAGTTGGTGATGCAGAGGTTATGATAGGTACACACCTCAAGCAGTCTCTGCCCGTTCTCATTCATCATTCCAACACCATAGCGCCCAAGGCAGTAGGGCCATGAGTCATGGTCGGCCCCAACCCTGGCATTAAAATCCCCCAGCAGGAATAGGTGTTCGGTGTTGGGGATGCTGCTAATGATGTTATGGAGTTGTTCGTAGAACAGATCTTTAGCTTCAGGTGGGGAGTAGAGTGTTGGAGCATAGATGCTGAGTAGGTGTACTGGACCAGAGGTGGTGAGCAGTCGGATGGACAGTATGCATTCTGAGCCATTTGAGGGAGGCTCTATCATGCTGAGCAAGGAGTTTCTGAAGGCAAAGGCCACTCCATGGTGTCTTGGTTCTTCAGGATCCCTGCCCTGCCAGAAGAAGGTGTAGTCTTGCTCTGCTAGAGATCCACTCGCGGGGAGGCGAGTCTCCTGAAGTGCTGCAATGTCTACATTGAGTCTACTGAGCTCGTTGTTAATGATGGCGGTCTTCCGAGAATCGTTGATTTGTGTAAGGTCTTCCGACAGGCCAGGACACATAGTTCTGACGTTCCAGCTTGCAAAGCAAAGGGCTGGTACCTTCTTTCCTGTTTTCATGTTGTTTGGTGCGGTGTATCAGTCCACCTTTCGGGCAATGACTTTGAGCTCCAAGCACCCATTGAAGCAGTTAAACTGTGGCGGGATAGAACCTTATTGACCGGGGGCTGCCCGGTTTGAGGCGGGCGGTAGCTGTCCAGTGAGGTGCAATGACCTCTCCCACCGACAAAGGCAACCCGTGGTGCCCAGTTTCTACGCCAATGTATCTGGACTTATAACCCGTAACTGCTGCCTTCCGTGTTGTTTCAGTCGCTGTGAGGCAACTATGGAGTGACCTCTCCATGGCGCATGCCTGGGCAAGTTTATGGAGGTTGAGAGTTGCCCAGTCATCAAGACCCCCCTCTCGGCCTTTCTGGTGGGGTCCAAAGGAGTGCAGGGCACGACGTTTAGCACCAGTATGTCTGCAGGAACTGCCGGAAACGTGCCAAAGGTGACACATGACCGCCTACGGGTTTCTGCTCCTTATTATCTGTTAGGGTTTACTCCCTTAGCCTTGGTCTCTCCCGAGACGCCCACAAGGCATTGGGGTTGTTGGGGCACCTACACAGGTGTAGGATGGTGCCGGTGGGAGGAGGGGATGCGAGGGGGAGGGGTAGAGAGAGGGGGGTGCGAGGGGGAGCTGGGAAGGGGGCTGTAACGGGGTGGGGGAGTGCAGGGGAAGGGGGTGCTGGGGGACGATGATGCGAGGTGGGGCGGGCAGGGACGGGGTTATGAGGGGGTGAGCTGAGAGTGTGGAGCAGGGAAGGGGACGGGGGGTGGAAGGGGGAAGGGGGGAGAGGGGGGAAAGCGGGTGCAGGTAATAAGCCATTTCCTCAGTGCCCACCATCGACATCCGGAAAGCTCATCCACGTCCTTCGGGAGGTGAAGCATCTTTTGGCAGACTTGCAAGAGGTGATTACATTCGCTAAAGGTTTTTTTTTGCAGTGGTTTAAATAAAGGCATGCAGCATTGCCGACAGTGCACTGCAGATGTTCTCCGAGCCATCTCCCACGGGCGCTTTGAAGTTGCGGCCAGGGGGCCGTTCGTGGATATTTTGGGTGTTCGGGGCACCTTTTCTCAAGACGTCTCTGGGGTCCTGCTGCTCCTTCATCACCTCAATGGACTTACCGCACGCCGTGGCTGCAGACACTCTGGGCGGTGATGACAGCAGGATCGGAGTTAAAAGTATCGACTGCTGTGCTCTTCAGTTTCGTCCGGATCAATTTCATTGAGAAAACAAAGAGCAGGTGTTGCTGGGGGAGGGCAGTGGGACCAGGGAAAATACACGAAACTAACTGTTAGCTTTTAGTTAGGGCTCAAATGAACTGATTTAAAGAGCCAGGGGAGTTTAAACAGTTTAAGAGGGTAGATTGGGGGAGAAAGCACTAAGAATGGGAGCAGATGGCCATGGATAGAGTTGAACAGCAAGGGAGCTTCCCAGGGAGCTTACAGGCCAGGAGCCATCTTGAAAATACAGTGTGAAAATAGTCAAATTTAGCTAAAATCTAGCTACCCAACCCACTTACAACTCCCAAGTTTGAGGGTGAAATATATGACAATATATTGACCCCTCACTACTTTTCATTGACGATTCCTTTCTTTTAGACATAAATCTGGGTTCCAGCTCAATTCAGTGTGCTTCAGCTTTCTTGAAGTAAGATTTCTCAAGTAACAGAGGACGGCTATTATTACAATTGTGACCATCGTTTGTATCAACATGAACGGAATAGAAATAGTTCTGAACCAGGGATGTTGGCTTGTATTCACAACTGTTTCCCACCTATGTCTATTTCCCAGATTTCCAATTCCTTTCTCTCTTTGTTAATTTTCTTGTTGCATCATAAACCGGTGCTTTTGGGATATTACAATATTTTAATTATTGATTATAAATCTAAGGATAGAGGGGGTATGGGGTGTCTCCACTGAATCATTGTCTTCAATGCTTCCTCCTGCATTCCAACGTCAACTCTGATTTCAGTGATGTTATGAGTAGTACAGAGAACATGATATCATTCCCTATCTGGGTGATCTTAGTGGGTTTTGAAACAATACACCAAGCATTGAATTATCTTACAATATGCCCACCTTGAGGGCAAGGCATTTATGCTGACCCCTCAAATTAAATTCTCGTATACTTTGAACTTACATATTTACTAATTTCCAAGACATTTTGTGCATTGATCATGTTTAATTGTGATCTTTTCTGGCACACCAGGTACTTCAAGTAGCAATTGTGGATCAGAAAGTATATTAGCACCAATTATTGGGTTATAACCAATACACGTGAAATTATTCTAATCCAGAGGGGAATTTCCATGTTTAACCCTGTTTCCCACCAATGTGATGAATCCCCTACCCCTGGAATTTCCTTAGTTATAGCTTTATTTCCTTTCTGTAGTGTGTAATAATGGTGTTGGGAGGTGTTCACTTGACTTATTAATGTTGTTATGGTTATTGGTAGTTCAGGGATGATGTACACCTGTGTTAAAATGGTAGGCTCAGGATTGTCACACAAACACATTAAATCTCCACAGAGTAATTATAATATTGATTTTCAGACTGGAAACTTGAACCTGCCGTTTCACTTTCAGTCAGGAACAGATCCCAGTTTTACACCAATCTCTGATTTGACAGCAGATTTCCAGCATTCACTGTTGTTCTTCCTGACTCTAAACACAGTTGTAAAGGAGCCTTCTGTTCTGTGCCCAGGAGCTCTGAACCATGGAAGAGAGCGGCTGGGACACATTTCTCACAGGCCTCAGGATTAACCCACAAGGGAACTTTGCTGTCAGTGAAGAGAGATGAGAAAGACCAAAGTGCCGTTTGTCCCTCTCAGTGTGATCGTGAAGGACTGTGTTCAGGCTGAAGTTCTGTTCCTGCTATATGATCCTCCCCCAGATTCTCCTTTCTGAGCTCCAGCCTGGTGATGCTAAACACTCAGGTGGGAAAGACAACAAATCTACAACAATGTGTTTAAAACAATGTTGATTTAAATAATTTAACCAGAATATTAAACTGTTGCCAAGTTAGAGGGATTATTCTCATCAAAAACAAACACCAACAGTCATAATGGAAACATAGGAAAGATAGGTCACAGAAGGAGGCCATTCAGCTCAGGGGGCTGTATTTAATCCCCCCAAGCGTTGCGGTCCGTGGCGGGGGAGGGCTGAAGATCGCGCCGGAGGAGGCCCGACCCCGTGAGGGCCCAGTCTTCACGGAGGCAGACAGGCCTCCTGGCAGCACCGCCCACCCCCTTTCCCCACTGCACCTCCCACCCCTCTTCCCCACTGCACCACGCCGCTTGGCCATGGGCTCGACATTTACGTATTTAAATACAGTTTGAAATACCCCACTTAATCGCAAGCCTGCCGCCGCCTCTGGTAGCGGTGTGATCTTTGTGCCACTGGCTGGCACTCGGGTGCCATCCCATCCCCGCCCGGGGAATTGAGATGCCACACTGGTTGGGTGTGGGGAGCAGGTAATGTTTCCTGTGTGGGAGGTAGAGCGGTGAACGGTGATAAAGAGCTTTCATTGGTGGAAGGGATGGTGGGAAGGGGGGAAGTTGATAGTTTATGCACTTTGAAGGGGAAAAGGTCAGTTGGAAAAAGGAAGTGTTTTGGGGTGGAGACCGAAAGCATTTAATGTTGTGGTTATTCGGGGGTGGGATTGGAAGGCTTCAAAAATACTGCTTTTAATTTCTTTCAAAACTCTTTCCTGATTTCTTTAAAAATCCGGAATGCTCCAAACCCTTTAAAAATGGAGTCCGCACCTGCACACAGACAGCCGGCACAGCTGCCAGTGATGGACGGGCCGCCCCCTTCACGTGATCTTTGGGAGGAGGGGGATGTGGCAGGCAGGCCACCCTGTTCATTCAAATGACTGGCCACAATGAATATTGTGGCAGCTCCCCGACATGCGGCTGACGCAGGCTGGGTGCTGCTTACTTCACCCGCTGCTAAACTCAGCAGGCCAGAAGATTCCAGATAGGGTCTATAGCCTCGTAGGTTACGGCTCCTCAATTGCATATCCAAGTACTTTTTAAATGTGATGAGGGTTGCTGCCTCTATCACCCTTTCAGGCAGTGAGTTCCAGACACCAAACCCCCCCAACCCTCTGGGTGAAAAGATTTCTCAATTGTCTTCCAATCCTTCTCCAATTACTGTAAATCTATGTCCCCTGGTTATTGACCTCTCTGATAATAGAAATAGCTCCTTCCTATCCACTTTATCTCAGACCCTGATAATTTTATACACATCAGCCCCCTCTGTTCAAAAGAAAACAACCCTAGCCTAACCAATCTTCCCTCACAGCTAAAATTCTCCAATCCTGACAACATCCTTTTAAATCTCCTCTGTACCCTCACTAATACAATCACATTCTTCCTGTAATGTAGTGACCAGAACTGCACACAGTATTCCAGCTGTAGCCTAACCAGTGTTTTATATAATTCCAGTATAATCTTCCTGCTCTTATGTCCAATGCCTTAGCTAATCAAAGCAAACTTTGCATATGCCTTCTTAACCACCTTACCTACCTGCCCAGCCACCTTCAGGAATTTGTGGACATGCACACCAAGGCCCCTCTGTTCCTCTACACTTCTCAGTCTCCTACCATTTATTGTGGATTCTCTTGGTTTGTTTGTCCTCCCAAAATGCATTACCTCACATTTTTCCGGATTAATTTCCATTTGCCATTTTCTGCCCACCTGACCAGTCCATTGCTATCTTCCTGCAGTCTGCAGCTTTCACCGCACTGTCAACCACACAGCCACTTTTTGTCTCATCTGCAAACTTCTTAATCATGTCCCCGACATTTAAGTATAATCATTGATATATATATACCACAAAAAGCAAGGACCTGGTACTAAGCCCTGTGGAACCCCACTGGAAACAGGCTTCCAGTCATGATTCAGTTCTGGATGTGATTAACAGCAGCAAAAGCAGAATCCAACCCCTGCAGTTATATGTGGAAGGAAGGGAGAAACTCCAGAAAAATACAATCACCAGGGAAGTGGTACTGAACAAATTGTTGGAGCTGTGGGCTGACAAGTCCCCGGGTCCTGATGGACTTCATCCTCGGGTGTTAAAAGAAATGGCTAATGAGATAGTTTATGCGTTAGTTTTAGTTTTCCAAAATTCCCTAGATTCGGGGAAGGTTCTGTTAGATTGGAAAATAGCCAATGTAACTCCTTTATTCAAAAAGGGAGGGAGACAGAAAGCAGGAAACTACAGGCCAGTTAGCTTAACATCTGTCTTGGGGAAAATATTAGAAGCTATTATTAAAGATGTTATAGCAGGGCATTTAGAAAAATTCAAGGTAATCGGGTAGGGTCAGCATGGTTTTGTGAAAGGGAAATCATGTTTAACCAATTTGTTGGAGTTCTTTGAAGAAGTAACTTGTGCGGTGAATAAAAGGGAACCAGTGGATGTATTGTTCTTAGATTTCCAGAAGGCATTTGATAAGGTGCCACATCAAAAGGTATTTTGGAAAATGAAAACTCATGGTGAAGGGGGTAACATTTTGACATGGATAGAAGATTAGCTAGCTGACAGGAAACAGAGAGTCGGCATAAATGGGTCATTTTCTGGTTGGCAAGATGTAATGAGTGGTGTGCCACAGGGATCAACTTCTTACAATGTATGCAAATGACTTAAATGAAGGGACCAAAGGTACAGTTGCTAAATTTGTTGATGACACAAAGATAGGTAGGAAAGTAACTTGTGAAGAGGACATAAGGAGGCTACAAAGGGATATAGATAGGTTAAGTCAGTGGCAAAAATCTGGCAAATGGAGTATAATTTGGGAAAATGCGAAATTTTCCATTTTGGCATATTATCTAAATGGTGAGAGTTTGCAGAGCTCTGAGATGCAGAGGGATCTGGGTATCCTAGTGCATGAATTTCAAAGGGTTAGTATTCAGGTACGGCAAGTAATTACGAAAGCTAATAGAATGTTATTGTTTATTGTGAGGGGAATTGAATATAAAAGTCGGGAGGTTATGCTTCAGTTATACAGGACATTGGACATTGGAAGGATGTAAATGCGTTGGAAGCAGTTCAGAGATGGTTTACTAGACTAATACCTGAAATGGGTGGGTTGCCTTACGAGGAAAGGTTGGACAGGCTAGGCTTATATCCGCTGGAGTTTAGAAAAGTAAGAAGTGACTTGATTGAAACATGTAAGATTCTGACGGGTCTTGAGAGGGTGGATGTAGAAAGGATGTTTCCTCTTGTGGGAGAATCTAGAACTAAGGGTCACCCACGTAAAACAGAGATGAGGAGGATTTTTTTCTCTGAGTGTCATGAGTCTTTGGAATTCTCTTCCACAAAAAGCAGTGGAAGCAGAGTCTTTGAATATTTTTAAGGCAGAGGTAGATCGATTCTTGAAAAGCAAGGAGGTGAAAGGTTATTAGGGGTAGGTGGGATTGTAGAGTTGAGGTTACAATCAGATCAGCCATGATCTCACTGAATGGCAGAGCTGGCTTGAGGGGCCAAGTGGTCTACTCCTCCTAATTCGTATGTGAACTCACTGGTGTGTCAGCAGGTTGGATGACTGAGGGAATCCCTTCCCACATTCCGAGCAGGTGAATGGCCTCTCCCCAGTGTGAACTCGCTGGTGTGTCAGCAGATTGGATGACTGAGGAAATCCCTTCCCACATTCCGAGCAGGTGAACGGCCTCTCCCCAGTGTGAGTGTGTTGGTGTATCTGCAGATCCTTTTTGCTTTTAAAGCTTTTCTCACTGAATATTCAAATGCCTCTCCCCAGTGTGAACTCGCTGGTGTGTCAGAAGGTGGGATGACTGAATGAATCCCTTTACACACACAACGCAGGTGCACGGCCTCTCCCCAGCATGAGAGCACTGGGGTTTCAGTAAAGCTGTATTACTTCTAAATTTCTTCTCAGTCAACACATTGAAAAGGTCGGTATCAGTGTGAACAAACTGATGTTCATTGAACTGGGATAACTGAGTAAAACCTTTCCCACACACTGAGCAGGTGAGCGGCCGCTCCCCAATGTGAACTCGCTGGTGTCCGTACAGGCTGGGCAAACATGTAAATCCCTTCCCACACACGGACGAGGTGAACGGCCTCTCCTCAGTGTGACTGCGTCGATTAATTTCCAGCTTGGATGGGTAATTGAATCCCTTCCCACAATCCTCACATTTCCATGGTTTCTCCATGGTGCGGGTGTCCTTGTGTCTCTCCAGGTTGGATGATCAGTTGAATTCTCATGTACACACAGGACACGTGTACAGTTACTCTGCACTGTGAATGGTGTGATGATTTTCAGGCTGTGTAACTGGTTAAATCTCTTTCCACAGTCAGTGCACTGGAACACTCTCACTTGGGTGTGTGCGTCTCAGTGCATTGCCAATCACACTGATGTATGAAATCTTTTCTCACAGACACAGTGGAGCAGTGGTTAGCACCGCTCGAGCGACCCGGGTTCAGTTCTAGGTACTGCCTGTGCGGAGTTTGCAAGTTCTCCCTGTGACCACGTGGGTTTCTGCCGTGTGCTCTGGTTTCCTCCCACAGCCAAAGACTTGCAGGTTGATTGGTAAATTGGCCATTGTAAATTACCCCTAGTGTAGGTAGGTGGGAGGAGAATGGTGGGAATATGGGATTAATGTAGGCTTAGTATAAATGGATGGTTGTTGGTCAGCACAGATTCGGTGGGCCGAAGGGCCTGTTTCAGTGCTGTATCTCTAAAACAAAAGAACGGACACTCGTTTCTCCTTCCACATTCAAAAGCCAATGATATTCAGGTCCTGATGAATGAGTGACTGTCAGGTCTTGACGTGATGTTTGCTTGGCATTCCCGTCTTTAAATCCTCCCATTCTTATACCCTGTAAAAGCAGTTCACAAAAGCCATCACTGTCAGTCAGGACAGAAATTTAAAACATTCTCCCCTCCTGCTTCCTGACCCAGGATGTTTGTACATGTGCCCTGTTGTACATTCCCCTCCAATCTCCCTCTCTTGACAGTCTCACATTGGAAATTGTTGGGCCTAACTGGGCTCAAAAGTACTCGGGGTTAAACCCAGCAGCTCCTCCTCCATCTCCACTTCAGATCAAACTGATACAACAAAAAAGACCGGCAGAGGAGGTTAGGGTCTGACTTCTGCATCCAACCTCCACCTGGATACAAAATAGCTCATCCGTCTATGTTTATCTGCTCAGTTCTGTGAGCAACGCCTGCAGTAGAACAAATCCAGTGGATGCTGGAAATCTGAAATAAAAGAAGAAAATGCTGGGAACACTCAGCAGGTCACATTCATCAGTATTCAGCACTGAATACTGGTTGGAGAGTGAGATGCACTCAGGGGTCGCCTGCACTACCTGCCTGTTTCTTCTTGACTGTCAGTTGGCCACCCATTGCCTCTCTCCCTCCATACTCTTAAGCTGCAGTGTGACCATATCTGTAAACGTGCTATCCACAAATCTCTCACCTCATGGATGCACCGCAGTGACACCAGCTGCAGTTCATGCTCCGAAAACCGGAGCTCGAGATGCTGCAACTTTTTAAAATCTTCCTTCATGTGATGTGGGTTTTGCTGGCTCGGCTAGTATTTATTGCCCATCCCAAACTGCCCTTGACAACTGAGAGGCTCGCTCGGCCATTTCAGAGGGCATTTCAGAGTCAGCCACATTGCTGTGGATCTGGAGTCACATGTAGGCCAGACCAGGTAAGGACAGCAGATTTCCCATCTCATGAACCAGATGGCTTTTTAATTGCAGATTTATTAATTGAATTTAAATGTCACCATCTGCCGTGGTGGGGTTCGAACCCATGCTTCAGTGACATTACCCCGATGCCACCACCTCTCCCAATGATACTTCCTACACAAATGGTTACCTGGAGTTGGCACATTACACAGGATGTGCACTCCAGAGGTCGGAGCAGCCATTTGGGACTTTTAACCGCAAAGGTTTTTTCATCCAATCATAATGTTTAATGTATCAATGTGGTGCGAGATAGTCATCAGAACATAAGAAATAGGAGCAGGAGTAGGCCATTCTGCCCCTCAAGTCTGCCCCGCCATTCAATAATATCATGGCTGATCTGTCCCAGACCTCAACTCCTCTTTCGGGCCTTCTCCGCATAACCCTCGACTCCCCGAGATTTCAAAAATCTATCTACCTCCTCCTTAAATACATTTACTGACCTCGCCTCACAACTCTCTGAGGTAGAGAATTCCAGAGATTCACCACCCTCTGAGAGAAGAAATTCCTTTGCATCTCAGTTTTAAATGTGTGCCCCCTTATTCTGTAACTATTTCCCCTAGTTTGAGATTCCCCCACCAGTGGAAACATATTCTCAACATCTACCCTGTCAAGCCCTCTGAGAATCTTACATGTTTCAATAAGATCACCTCTCATTCTTCTAAACTCCAATGAATAAAGGTCAAACCTGTTTAGTCATTCTTGATAAGACAACCCCTTCATCCCAGGAATCAGCCTGGTGAATCTTTCTGAACTGCCTCCAATGCTAGTATATCCTTCCTTAAATAAAGGGACCAAAACTGTACGCAGTATTCCAGGTGTGGCCTCACCAACACCCTGTACAGTTGTAACAAGACTTCCTTATTTTTAAACTCTAAACCGCAAGCAATAAAGGCCAAAAATACATTTGCCTTCCTGATTACCTGCTGCACTTTTGTGTTTCATGTACAAGAACACCCAGATCTCTCTGTACTGCAGTATTTTGTAGTCTTTCTCCATTTAAATAATAATCTGCCTTTTTATTCTTCCTACCAAAGTGGATGACCTCACACTTTCCCACATTGAACGCCGTCTGCCAAGTTTTTGTCCACTCACTTAACCTATCTATATCCTTTTGCAGATTCTTTGTGTCCTTATCACAACATGCCTTCCCACCTATTTTTGCATCATCAGCAAATTTGGATACACTACTCTCTGTCCCTTCCTCCTAGTCATTAATATAGATAGTAAATAGTTAAGGCCCCAGGACTGATCATTGTGGTACCCCCTTAGTTACGGCTTTCCAACCTGAAAAAAGACCGATTGATCCCCACTCTCTGCCTTCTGTGTGTCAGCTTATCTTCAGTCCATGCCAAGAAATTACCCCCAATACCCTGAGCTCTTACTTTGTGCAATATCCTTTTATGTGGCACCTTATTGAACGCCTTCCGAGAATCCAAATACAGTACATCTACCGGTTCCGCTTTATCCACTCAGCTTGTTATATCCTCAAAGAACAAAGAACAGTACAGCACAGGAACAGGCCATTCGGCCCTCCAAACCTATGCCGATCTTGATGCCTGCCTAAACTAAAATCTTCCGCACTTCCAGGGATCGTATCCCTCTATTCCCATCCTATTCATGTATTTGTCAAGATGCCTCTTAAACATTGCTATCGTATCTGCTTCCACCACCTCCACCGGCAGCAAGTTCCAGGCACTCACCACCCTCTGTGTAAAGAACTTGCCTCGCACATCCCCTCTAAACTTAAACCTATGTCCCCTAGTAACTGACTCCTCCACCCTGGGAAAAAGCTTCTGACTATCCACTCTGTCCATGCCACTCATAACTTTGTAAACCTCTATCATGTCACCCCTCCACCTCCGTATTCCCAGTGAAAACAATCCGAGTTCATCCAACCTCTCCTCATAGCTAATGCCCTCCAGACCAGGCAACATCCTGGTAAACCTCCTCTGTACCCTCTCCAAAGCCTCTACGTCCTTCTGTGTGGCGACCAGAATTGCACACAATATTCTAAGTGTGGCCTAACTAAAGTTCAGTACAGCTGCAGCATGACTTGCCAATTTTTATACTCTATGCCCCGACCAATGAAGGCAAGCATGTTGTATGCCTTCTTGACTACCTTATCCACCTGCGTTGCCACTTTCAGTGACCTGTGGACCTGTACGCCCAGATCTCTCTGCCTGTCAATACTCCTAAGGGTTCTGCCATTTACTGTATACCTCCCACCTGTATTAGACCTTCCAAAATGCATTACCTCACATTTGTCTTATAGAACACCTTCCGAAAATATAAATACACTACATCTACCGGTTACACTTTATCCACTCTGCTTGTTATATCCTCAAAGAACTCTAACAAATTTGTTAAACATGATTTCAAAGTGTTGAATAAGTAAAGAAAATATCTTTGATTGTCATTCTGGGAGAGAACTATTCACAAAGTGCTAGTTTGTTAATTTGGGGATTTCTTTTAGTTTAGTTGTTAAAATAAAAAACTTAAAGCATTAAATCTTGTGCAATTTGTTAAATTAGTCCAGGCATTCATATCTCATATTTTTTAAGTTGACGATCTCTTGGAGGTCGTAACAACTGGAAAGTGGGATTAAGTTGGATACCTGTTTATCAGACAGCACAGGCACAATGGGCTGAATGGCCTCTGTGCCATCAATGTTCTGTTTTCTGTCAAAGTGATTCCAGATAACGCAGCCGGCCACTGACGTCATCAAGCTGTGCCAAGGTGCGCACATGTGCAGATGGTCTCCTGCTCTCTGGGCGTGTGCTGTGTTCCGACTTGTCAGGACTGGTTTGCGCATGAGACGATGACATCATCGCGTGACGTGTGCATCTTCGGGCAATGCGCCTGGTCGGCCTCTGTGCATGTGCTTTACATGTACAGCAATGTAACGCCAAAGGGTATTCACCCATGTGTCAAACTTTGCTGCTCTCTCCAGCCGCTCCGCCCCTCGCTGTTTTCACCGGCCGCTCCCCCCCTCGCTGTTCTCTCCGGCCGCTTCCCCTCTCGCAGCTCTCTCCGGCCACTCGCCCCCTCGCTGTTCTCTCCGGCCACTCCCCCCCCTCGCTGCTCTCTCCGGCCTCTCCCCCCCTTTCTGTTCTCTCCGGCCACTCATCCCCTCGCTGTTCTCTCCGGCCGCTTCCCCCCTCACTGCTCTCTTCAGCCACTCCCCCCCTCACTGCTCTCTTCAGCCTCTCCCCCCCTCGCTGCTCTCTTCGGCCGGTTCCCCCCTCGTTGCTCTCTTTGGCCACTACCCCCCTCGCTGCTCTCTTCGGCCATTCCACCCCACGGTGCTCTCTTTGGCCACTCCCCCCTTGCTGCTCTCTTCGGCCACTCCCCCCCTCGCTGCTCTCTTCGGCGACTCCCCCCTCGCTGCTATCTTTGGCCACTCCCACCCTCGCTGTTCTCTCCGGCCGCTCCCCCTCTCGCTGCTCTCTTCGGCCACTCCCCCCTCGCTGTTCTCTCCGGCCGCTTCCCCCCTCGCTGTTCTCTCCGGCCGCTCCCCCTCTCGCTGCTCTCTCCGGCCTCTCCCCCTCTCGCTGTTGTCTCCAGCCACTCCCCCCCTCGCTGCTCTCTTCGGCCACTCCGCCCCTCGCTGTTCTCTCCGGCCGCTCCCCCTCTCGCTGTTCTCTCCGGCCACTCCCCCCCTCGCTGCTCTCTTCGGCCACTCCCCCTCTCGCTGCTTTCTTCGGCCACTCCCCCCCTCGCTGTTCTCTCCGGCCGCTCCCCCCCTCGCTGTTCTCTCCGGCTGCTCCCCCCTCTCGCTGTTCTCTCTGGCCACTCACCCCTCGCTGCTCTCTCCGGCCACTCCCCCCCTCGCTGCTCTCTTCGGCCACTCCCCCTCTCCCTGTTCTCTCCAGCCACTACCCTCCTAGCTGCTCTCTTCGGCCACTCCCCCTCTCGCTGCTCTCTCCGGCCACTCCCACCCTCGCTGCTCTCTTCGGCCACTCCCCCTCTCGCTGTTCTCTCCAGCCGCTCCCCCTCTCGCTGCTCTCTCCGGCAGCTCACCCCCTCACGGCCCTCTCCATCCACTCCACTCCCCTTCCTTGCTGCTCTCTCCGCCAGTTCCCCCCCCACTCGTTTTTCTCTCCGGCCGCTCTCTCCCCCACTCACTGCTCTCCGGCCGCTGCCCCCTCTCGCTGTTCTCTCTGTCCACTCCGCTCTCCCCCCTTGCTGCCCTCTCCGGCTGCTCCGCTCTCCCCCCTTGCTGCCCTCTCCGTCTGCTCCGCTCTCCCCCCTCACTGCCCTCTCCGTGCGCTCCGCTCCCCCGCCTCGCTGCTCTCTCCGGCTGCTCTACCCCCCTCGCTGCTCTCTCCAACCGCTCTTCCCCCCCTCGCTGCTCTCTACGGCCGCTCTCCCCCCTCACTGCCCTCTCCGTCTGCTCCGCTCTCCCCCCTCACTGTCCTCTCCGTCCGCTCCTCTCCACCTCCTAGCTGTTCTCTCCGGCCGCTTCCCCTCTCGCTGCTCTCTCCGGCCGCTCCCCCCCTTGCTGTTCTCTCCGGCCGCTCAACTCCCCCCTCGCTGTTCTCTCCGTCCGCTCCACTCCCCCCACTCGCTGCTCTCTCAGGCCGCTTTCCCCCCCTCGCTGCTCTCCGGCTGCTCCACTCCCCCCACTCGCTCCTCTCTCCGTCTGCTCCACTCCCCCACCTCGCTGCTCTCTCTGGCCGCTCCCTCCCCCACCTCGCTGCTCTCTCCAGCCACTCCCCCCCACCTCGCTGCCCTCTCTGTCCGCTCCCCCCTCGCTACCCTCTCCATCAGCTCCGTCCCCCCTCGCTGTTCTCTCCGTCTGCTCCACTGCCCCTGTCCCTGGCCCACTGCGCTCCACCACCCCCCCGTCCCGTCACCGGCCGGCTCTGCTCTCCGCCACAACGCCCCCCAGCCCCGGCCCACTCGCTGTCTCTTTCTTTCTCTCTCTCTCTCTGTCCCTCCCGCCATTGTGTGCTGCCATGTGTTTAGATTAGGTTGCCTTTGAGTGATTATTTGAGCAGCCCCATCTTTCGTCCTGGCAGCTGCCCGAAGTCACAGACAGACATTTTAGAGACACGTACTGCATTTATACATGTGCCACTGCAACGCCACCTAGTGGTAGCGTTGTCAGCAAACGCAGCCTTTATAATATGTAGACCTGAACTGTTCACAGTTCTCCAAGTGTGATCGAACCACAGTTTAATACCAGTTGAACATAAGTTCACGTCTTTTCAATTCTATCCCTCTGGTAATGAACCCCAGTGCTTCGCTTGCTTCATTTATGACCTTATTAATCTGTGTTGCTACCTTTATTGGTCTGTGTATCTGGACCCTCGATCCCTTTGCTCCTCACCCCATTTAGACTCTTATTTCCCAAGTAGTTTGTGACCTCCTTATTCTTCCCACCAAAATACATCACAGCACATTAATCTATATTGAAATTCATTAACCAACTACATTCCCATTCTGCAAGTTTACTGATATCTTTGCGCATCTTTTCAGTTTTCCTCAGGAGTAACTCCATCTCCCAACTTGGTGTCATTCACAAATTTTGAAATTGTATTTCCGATTCCCGAGTCTAAATTGTTTATGTAAATGGTGAGTAATAGTGATCCCAGCACCAATCCCTGCGGAACATCACTTCCCACCTTCCGCCAGTCTGAGGAGCTACTCTTAATCGCTATTGTCTGTTTTCTGTTTTGTAACTCGCTTCTATCCATAACAGTATGTACAATCTGCAATTTGCCCAAGATCAGACTGGTGAGTGTGACTGTCCACACCCATGGTGTGAGCTGTGGGAGCTCAGCAAACTCTCCCAGTTAAAGACTGACCAACAGATCAGCTGGAATCAAATGGTTCCAGTCGAGGAAGGAGTGTTAAACAGCCTGTGGATCCTTCCACTAATTCACACTGTTCTCCAAGAGAAGAGTTCAAAGAGAAACAATCACTGCACTGTGTTATTTCCTGAAATAATCCCTGCTGTCTGTCCTGAATGAATCCATTTCAGTAATAAATGCTGAAATGTTTGCTCCACTTCCGCAGGGTTTCATCTGTTTAAAACCACAACAGAAAAGGACCAGTTTGTTCCTGGAGTTTGAGGGAAATCAACTTTCAAAATGATGCAGAGTTTCAGCCAATGAGGGAGATGCGGCCTCAGCCCCGCCCACTCATTCACTCCGATTGGTTGGCGTACCATCCGCATGCTTGGTCCTCCATCATTCCCCGCTCTTCCCATTGGTCTGGAGTTGCCATTAATCAGCCGGGCATTGTGAGCTGCTCGTTCAGAGTTGTGGAGGGAGCGGATTCACCCTAGCCGGAACGTGCAGTGTAAGGGGCAAAACTCCGGGAGGAACAGCAAAAGCTGGAAACTCTGAGGGAGCGTCTGTAAATGGAGGGAAAAGGGAGATGGTCAGGGAGCGTCTGTAAATGGAGGAGAAATGATGATTGGTCAGGGAGCATCTGTAAATACAGATGAAATGGGTAATGATCAGGGAGTGTCTGTAAATGGAGGAGAAATGAGGACTTGTTAACAAAAGTTGGTAAATAAAGGAGCAATGGTGACTAGTCAGGGAGCGTCTATAAATAGAGGCATTTTTTTGAGAAAAAGCCTTGCATTTTTCTAGCGCATTTTACAACCACAGGACGTCCCAAAGTGCTTTAAACTCAATCAAGCAGTTTTCAAGTCTAATCATTGTAATGTTAGAATCGTGGGATAATCTGCACAGCAAGGTCCCATAAAGAGTATTGTAATAACGATCAAATAATCTCTCTCTCTGATGTTTAACATGATGCTAGATATTAGTCAGGACAGCAGGAATATCCCTCTGCTTTTCTTTGAAATAGTGCCATAGGATGTTTTACATCCAGGCGTGAGGCCACGCCTCAGTTTAATGTCCCATCTGAAAGTCGGCACCTCCGACCGTATAGCACTCCCTCAGTCCTGCACTGGAGCACCAGCCTAGACATCTGTGCTCAAGTCCTTGAGTGCATCTTGAACCCAGATCCTTCTGACTCAAAACCAAGAGTGCCTTCAACTAAGCCCTGACTGACAAGTGGGGTCTGGTCAGGGAGTATCAGTATAGAAAGGAGAAATGGCACTGGTTAGAGAGTGTCTGTGAACGGAGAAATGAAGTCAGGTCAGGAATTTATACATCAAGAGGCAGACACAGAAAGAGAGAATAAGAGATTGACAGCAAGAGACTGACGAGTAAGTTTCAAAACTGGAGACTGACATTTTTACTGGGTGATGTTACTGGGGGATATGGTACCAAACTGGTGAAGAGTAGCTGAGATACCGAGCAGTCATAATGTACTTGAATGGAGGAACAGACTCGAGGGGCTGAATGGCCTACTCCCACCCACGTGTTCCTGTATTTTACAGGATCACTGAGACTGATGCCCTGAGGCTCCTCCCACAATACCGGGACCTTCTATTCCTCACAGTTATGGAGCAGGGTATTCAAGGTGGTCCAGACAGGACAACAACCTCCCCTTCATAGACACATGATCCTGACTGTGAGGTGATGGTGTATCTGGGAGAATGATGGGTGGACACAGTGTGTGTTGTTATTTTACTGTTATTCTTATCTTCAAGAAACAAACCAGCCCCAGGAGTGAAATGAGGCCCTTCAATTAAACATGAAATTTAAGTTGGAGAAAATCAGATCTGGGATTGTCTTTCTCACGCATGAATGTTGAGATGGTCCATGTTATCAGGGCTGGAGGAACTGGACAGGTCCTGACCCAGCAGTGACAGGACAGGACAGGCCCACTGCGAGGAGATATAAAACCGAATTAAACTCAAATGTAGCATTTTCATTATTTAATTAATTTTACAATGAGACTCAGTGGATATTTCCTGTCGGGTTACCTTTCCGCTGAAGGGAGGATAAAAGTTTTCACATCACCAATCACATCAATGTTCACTATATCAGACAGCCCTGGTAAACTTTCCTGCAAGTCCCTTTAACAGGATACTGATGAACTTTACATTCAGAAATGTAAATGTACAAGGAGATAATAGTATAATTTAGGTAGGGAGGGATCTGTGATTACTAATCCATTTGAAAAGGGATCCTTCAACCAAAAATCTTTGAGAACCACTGCTGTCAATTCAATGTGACTCTGTGTACTCAATGTAATTCTCTGTAACTCTATATTACTATGTCTCTGACTCCTGATGTAGCTGGAAAAGATTTCACTATTTTCACCACAATGGTGCGCCATCTTCTTTTCCAAAGATCTCTCAGCTTCTCCGAATGGCTGTTTCCATCTCCCTCAATGGTGGGTGATATTTGTCCCTAATCTCCTGGAAACTGAATTCATCTTGTTCCAAACTGGGTTCAATGTAAGACAGTTCGGGGAATGAGGCATCATTCACCCCTAGACCTACATTGACAGGTAAAACCGCAGACAGTTCCTGAGTAAGGATTCCTCTGGTTCCTCACCATGTATCTGTCAGGATACTGAAACCCAGCTTTCTTACAGTCCACTCCTGGAGGCCCCACTCCCTGAGCCTAAAACTTCAGCAAGGTCAGTGGTGGAGTTCCACAGCAGGAGTGATCACTGAGGAACTATAGGGATCATGTATTTTTAGTTATCCTGGATATTCTGGATCATGTATTTTTAGATATCCTGGATATTCTGGATCATGTATTTTTAGATATCCTGCATATTCTGTATCATGTATTTTTAGTTATTCTGGATCATGTATTTTTAGATATCCTGGATATTCTGGATCATGTATTTTTAATTATCCTGGATATTCTGGATCATGTATTTTTAGATATCCTGGATATTCTGGATCATGTATTTTTAGTTATTATGGATCATGTATTTTTAGATGTCCTGGATATTCTGGATCATGTATTTTTAATTATCCTGGATATTCTGGATCATGTATTTTTAGATATCCTGGATATTCTGGATCATGTATTTTTAGATATCCTGGATATTCTGGATCATGTATTTTTAGATGTCCTGGATATTCTGGATCATGTATTTTTAGATGTCCTGGATATTCTGGATCATGTATTTTTAGATATCCTGGATATTCTGGATCATGTATTTTTAGATGTCCTGGATATTCTGGATCATGTATTTATAGTTATCCTGGATATTCTGGATCATGTATTTTTAGATGTCCTGGATATTCTGGATCATGTATTTATAGTTATCCTGGATATTCTGGATCATGTATTTTTAGATATCCTGGATATTCTGGATCATGTATTTTTAGTTATCCTGGATATTCTGGATCATGTATTTTTAGTTATCCTGGATATTCTGGATCATGTATTTTTAGATATCCTGGATATTCTGGATCTTGTATTTATAGGTATCCTGGATATTCTGGATCATGTATTTTTAGATATCCTGGATATTCTGGATCATGTATTTTTAGATATCCTGGATATTCTGGATCATGCATTTATAGTTGTCCTGGATATTCTGGATCATGTATTTTTAGATATCCTGGATATTCTGGATCATGTATTTTTAGATATCCTGGATATTCTGGATCATGTATTTATAGTTATCCTGGACATTTTGGATCATGTATTTTTAGATAGCCTGGATATTCTGGATCATGTATTTTTAGATATCCTGGATATTCTGGATCAGGTATTTTTAGATATCCTGGATATTATGGATCATGTATTTTTAGATATCCTGGATATTCTGGATCATGTATTTTTCGATATCCTGGATATTCTGGATCATGTATTTTTAGTTATCCTGGATATTCTGGATCATGTATTTTTAGTTATCCTGGTTATTCTGGATCATGTATTTTTAGATATCCTGGATATTCTGGATCATGTATTTTTAGATATCCTGGATATTCTGGATCATGTATTTATAGTTATCCTGGATATTCTGGATCATGTATTTTTAGATATCCTGGATATTCTGGATCATGTAGTTTTAGTTATCCTGGATATTCTGGATCATGTATTTTTAGATATCCTGGATATTCTGGATCATGTATTTTTAGATATCCTGGATATTCTGGATCATGTATTTTTAGATATCCTGGATATTCTGGATCATGTATTTTTAGATATCCTGGATATTCTGGATCTTGTATTTATAGGTATCCTGGATATTCTGGATCATGTATTTTTAGATATCCTGGATATTCTGGATCATGTATTTTTAGTTATCCTGGATATTCTGGATCATGTATTTTTAGATATCCTGGATATTCTGGATCTTGTATTTATAGGTATCCTGGATATTCTGGATCATGTATTTTTAGATATCCTGGATATTCTGGATCATGTATTTTTAGATATCCTGGATATTCTGGATCATGTATTTTTAGATATCCAGGATATTCTGGATCATGCATTTATAGTTGTCCTGGATATTCTGGATCATGTATTTTTAGATATCCTGGATATTCTGGATCATGTATTTATAGTTATCCTGGACATTTTAGGTCATGTATTTTTAGATATCCTGGATATTATGGATCATGTATTTTTAGATAGCCTGGATATTATGGATCATGTATTTTTAGATATCATGGATATTCTGGATCATGTATTTTTCGATATCCTGGATATTCTGGATCATGTATTTTTAGTTATCCTGGATATTCTGGATCATGTATTTTTAGTTATCCTGGTTATTCTGGATCATGTATTTTTAGATATCCTGGATATTCTGGATCATGTATTTTTAGATATCCTGGATATTCTGGATCATGTATTTATAGTTATCCTGGATATTCTGGATCATGTATTTTTAGATATCCTGGATATTCTGGATCATGTATTTATAGTTATCCTGGATATTCTGGATCATGTATTTTTAGTTATCCTGGTTATTCTGGATCATGTATTTATAGATATCCTGGATATTCTGGATCATGTATTTTCAGATATCCTGGATATTCTGGATCATGTATTTATAGATATCCTGGATATTCTGGATCATGTATTTTTAGATATCCTGGATATTCTGGATCATGTATTTATAGTTATCCTGGATATTCTGGATCATGTATTTTTAGATATCCTGGATATTCTGGATCATGTAGTTTTAGATATCCTGGATATTCTGGATCATGTATTTTTAGATATCCTGGATATTCTGGATCATGTATTTATAGTTATCCTGGATATTCTGGATCATGTATTTTTAGATATCCTGGATATTCTGGATCATGTAGTTTTAGATATCCTGGATATTCTGGATCATGTAGTTTTAGATATCCTGCATATTCTGGATCATGTATTTTTAGATATCTTGGATATTCTGGATCAGGTATTTTTAGATATCTTGGATATTATGGATCATGTATTTTTAGATATCCTGGATATTCTGGATCATGTATTTTTAGATATCTTGGATATTCTGGATCAGGTATTTTTAGATATCCTGGATATTATGGATCATGTATTTTTAGATATCCTGGATATTCTGGATCATGTATTTTTCGATATCCTGGATATTCTGGATCATGTATTTTTAGTTATCCTGGATATTCTGGATCATGTATTTTTAGTTATCCTGGTTATTCTGGATCATGTATTTTTAGATATCCTGGATATTCTGGATCATGTATTTTTAGATATCCTGGATATTCTGGATCATGTATTTTTAGATATCCTGGATATTCTGGTTCATGTATTTATAGTTATCCTGGATATTCTGGATCATGTATTTTTAGATATCCTGGATATTCTGGATCATGTATTTTTAGATATCCTGGATATTCTGGATCTTGTATTTATAGGTATCCTGGATATTCTGGATCATGTATTTTTAGATATCCTGGATATTCTGGATCATGTATTTTTAGTTATCCTGGATATTCTGGATCATGTATTTTTAGATATCCTGGATATTCTGGATCTTGTATTTATAGGTATCCTGGATATTCTGGATCATGTATTTTTAGATATCCTGGATATTCTGGATCATGTATTTTTAGATATCCTGGATATTCTGGATCATGTATTTTTAGATATCCTGGATATTCTGGATCATGCATTTCTAGTTGTCCTGGATATTCTGGATCATGTATTTATAGATATCCTGGACATTTTGGGTCATGTATTTTTAGATATCCTGGATATTATGGATCATGTATTTTTAGATAGCCTGGATATTATGGATCATGTATTTTTAGATATCCTGGATATTCTGGATCATGTAGTTTTAGTTATCCTGGACATTTTGGGTCATGCATTTTTAGATATCCTGGATATTATGGATCATGTATTTTTAGATAGCCTGGATATTATGGATCATGTATTTTTAGATATCCTGGATATTCTGGATCATGTATTTTTCGATATCCTGGATATTCTGGATCATGTATTTTTAGTTATCCTGGATATTCTGGATCATGTATTTTTAGTTATCCTGGTTATTCTGGATCATGTATTTTTAGATATCCTGGATATTCTGGATCATGTATTTTTAGATATCCTGGATATTCTGGATCATGTATTTATAGTTATCCTGGATATTCTGGATCATGTATTTTTAGATATCCTGGATATTCTGGATCATGTATTTATAGTTATCCTGGATATTCTGGATCATGTATTTTTAGTTATCCTGGTTATTCTGGATCATGTATTTTTAGATATCCTGGATATTCTGGATCATGTATTTATAGTTATCCTGGATATTCTGGATCATGTATTTTTAGATATCCTGGATATTCTGGATCTTGTATTTTTAATTATCCTGGATATTCTGGATCATGTATTTTTAGATATCCTGGATATTCTGGATCATGTATTTTTAGATATCCTGGATATTCTGGATCTTGTATTTATAGTTATCCTGGATATTCTGGATCATGTATTTTTAGATATCCTGGATATTCTGGATCATGTATTTTTAGATAGCCTGGATATTATGGATCATGTATTTTTAGATATCCTGGATATTCTGGATCATGTATTTTTCGATATCCTGGATATTCTGGATCATGTATTTTTAGTTATCCTGGATATTCTGGATCATGTATTTTTAGTTATCCTGGTTATTCTGGATCATGTATTTTTAGATATCCTGGATATTCTGGATCATGTATTTTTAGATATCCTGGATATTCTGGATCATGTATTTATAGTTATCCTGGATATTCTGGATCATGTATTTTTAGATATCCTGGATATTCTGGATCATGTATTTATAGTTATCCTGGATATTCTGGATCATGTATTTTTAGTTATCCTGGTTATTCTGGAACATGTATTTTTAGATATCCTGGATATTCTGGATCATGTATTTATAGTTATCCTGGATATTCTGGATCATGTATTTTTAGATATCCTGGATATTCTGGATCTTGTATTTTTAATTATCCTGGATATTCTGGATCATGTATTTTTAGATATCCTGGATATTCTGGATCATGTATTTTTAGATATCCTGGATATTCTGGATCTTGTATTTATAGTTATCCTGGATATTCTGGATCATGTATTTTTAGATATCCTGGATATTCTGGATCATGTATTTTTAGATATCCTGGATATTCTGGATCTTGTATTTTTAATTATCCTGGATATTCTGGATCATGTATTTTTAGATATCCTGGATATTCTGGATCTTGTATTTATAGTTATCCTGGATATTCTGGATCATGTATTTTTAGATATCCTGGATATTCTGGATCATGTATTTTTAGATATCCTGGATATTCTGGATCATGTATTTATAGTTATCCTGGATATTCTGGATCATGTATTTTTAGTTATCCTGGTTATTCTGGATCATGTATTTTTAGATATCCTGGATATTCTGGATCATGTATTTATAGTTATCCTGGATATTCTGGATCATGTATTTTTAGATATCCTGGATATTCTGGATCATGTATTTATAGTTATCCTGGATATTCTGGATCATGTATTTATAGTTATCCTGGATATTCTGGATCATGTATTTTTAGATATCCTGGATATTCTGGATCATGTATTTTTCGATATCCTAAATATTCTGGATCATGTATTTATAGTTATCCTGGATATTCTGGATCATGTATTTTTAGATATCCTGGATATTCTGGATCATGTATTTATAGTTATCCTGGATATTCTGGATCATGTATTTTTAGATATCCTGGATATTCTGGATCATGTAGTTTTAGATATCCTGGATATTCTGGATCATGTATTTATAGTTATCCTGGATATTCTGGATCATGTATTTTTAGTTATCCTGGTTATTCTGGATCATGTATTTATAGTTATCCTGGATATTCTGGATCATGTATTTTTAGTTATCCTGGTTATTCTGGATCATGTATTTTTAGTTCTCCTGGTTATTCTGGATCATGTATTTTTAGATATCCTGGATATTCTGAATCATGTATTTATAGTTATCCTGGATATTCTGGATCATGTATTTTTAGATATCCTGGATATTCTGGATCATGTATTTATAGTTATCCTGGATATTCTGGATCATGTATTTTTAGTTATTCTGGTTATTCTGGATCATGTATTTATAGTTATCCTGGATATTCTGGATCATGTATTTTTAGATATCCTGGATATTCTGGATCATGTATTTATAGTTATCCTGGATATTCTGGATCATGTATTTTTCGATATCCTGGATATTCTGGATCATGTAGTTTTAGTTATCCTGGATATTCTGGATCATGTATTTTTAGATATCCTGGATATTCTGGATCATGTATTTATAGTTATCCTGGATATTCTGGATCATGTATTTTTAGATATCCTGGATATTATGGATCATGTATTTTTAGATATCCTGGATATTCTGGATCATGTATTTTTAGATATCCTGGATATTCTGGATCTTGTATTTTTAATTATCCTGGATATTCTGGATCATGTAATTTTAGATATCCTGGATATTCTGGATCATGTATTTTTAGATATCCTGGATATTCTGGATCTTGTATTTATAGTTATCCTGGATATTCTGGATCATGTATTTTTAGATATCCTGGATATTCTGGATCATGTATTTTTAGATATCCTGGATATTCTGGATCATGTATTTTTAGATATCCTGGATATTCTGGATCATGTATTTTTAGTTATCCTGGATATTCTGGATCATGTATTTTTAGATATCCTGGATATTCTGGATCATGTATTTTTAGATATCCTGGATATTCTGGATCATGTATTTTTAGATATCCTGGATATTCTGGATCATGTATTTTTAGATATCCTGGATATTCTGGATCATGTATTTTTTAGTTATCCTGGATATTCTGGATCATGTATTTTTAGATATCCTGGATATTCTGGATCATGTATTTTTAGATATCCTGGATATTCTGGATCATGTATTTTTAGTTATCCTGGATATTCCGGATCATGTATTTTTAGTTATCCTGTTGTCTAACACTCAAACATCAATGAAACAGGGAATTCATGGAAATACGCTACAGTTCCTTCTTTATCTGGAGATTGAATGTCTGTTATATAATTGTACCAGCAGTTAACAGGCTCCTGTGAGCTCCTCCATCTGCTATTTTATTGCAGACTTTAACCAATTTATTTTAAACAGATATATTTTGAAGAGTTAACACCTGCTTTAAAATGGTAGACTCGGGACTGTCACAGAAACACATTAACGTTTTGTAGAATAATTATTAGTCATTTTCAGACTGGAAACTTAAACACTTTCAGTCAGGAACAGATCCCAGTTTTACACCAATCTCTGATTAGACAGCACGTTTCCAGCATTCACTGTTGTTCTTCCTGACTCTAAACACAGTTGTAAAGGAGCCTTCTGTTCGGTGCCCAAGAGCTCTGAACATGGAAGAGAGCGGCTGGGACACATTTCTTACAGGATTCAGGGTTAACCCACAAGGGGACTTTGCTGTCAGTGAAGAGAGACAGGAAAGTCCAAATTGCCATTTGTCCCTCTCAGTGTGATCCTGAAGGACTGTGTTCAGGTTGAAGTTCTGTTCCTGCCGTACGATCCTCCCCCAGATTGTCTTTTCTGAGCTTCAGCCAGGTGAAGCTAAACACTCAGGTGGGAAAGACAACAAATCTACAACAGTGTGTTTAAAAGAAACCTATATTTTTTTACATTTATCCAGAATTTTAAACTCCAGCCAAGTTACAGGGATTATTCACATCAGCAGAAACAAACCCCAAATGTCAGAATAGAAACTTAGAAAAGTTATAGTGCAGAAGGAGGCCATTCAGCCCATCATGTTCACGCTGGCTGTTAAGTATTATCCAGCCTAATCACATTTTCCAGCTCTTGGTCTGTAGCCTCATCGGTTACGGCTCTTCAGCTGCACATCCAAGTACTTTTTAAATGTGATGAGGGTTGCTGCCTCTATCACCCTTTCAGGCAGTGAGTTCCAGACACCAACTCCCCAACCCTCTGGATGAAAAGATTTCTCAACTGTCTTCCAATCCTTCTCCAATTACATTAAATCTATGTCCCCTGGTTATTGACCTCTTTGATAATGGAAATATCTCCTTCCTATCCACTCTATCTCAGCCCCTCATAATTTTATACACCCCAGACTACTCTGTTCCAAAGAAAAACAATCCTGGCATAACCAATCTTTCCTCACAGCTAAAATTCTCCAATCCTGGCAACATCCTTGTAAATATCCTCTGTCCCCTCTCCAATGCAATCGTGTACTTCATGTAATGCGGTGACCAGAACTGCAGACAGTATTCCAGCAGTGGCCTAACCAGTATTATACAATTCCAGTCAATCCTCCCAGCTCTTATATCCTATCCCAATAAAAGTAAGCTTCGCATTTGCCTTTTTAACCACCTTACCTACCTGTCCAGTCACCTTCAGGAATTTGTGGACATGCACTCCAAGGCCCCTCTGGTCCTCGACACTTCTCAGTATCCTACCATTTATAGTGGATTTCATTGCCTTTTTTTGGCCTCACAAAATGCATTACCTCACACTTTTCCACATTGAATTCCATTTGTCATTTCACAGAATCACAGAATTGTTACAGCTCACAAGGAGGCCATTCAGTCCATCATGCCTGCACTGGCTTTCAGAAAGAGCAATTCACTGAATGCCATTCCCCTGCCTTCTCCCCATAACCCTTCATATTCTTCCTGTTCATATAATAGTCTAATTCCCTTTTGAATTGTTCAATTGAACCTGCCTCCACCACACTCTCAGGCAGTGCATTCCAAATTGTAACCACTTGCTGTGTGAAAAAGTTTTTCCTCATGTCACTTCTGCTGCAGTTATCAATTACTTTGAATTTGTGCCCACTCATGCTGAATCCTTTCACGAGTGGGAACAGTTTATCTCTATCTGTTCTGTCATGACCCCTTCTCTTCTCCAAGGAAAACATTCTCATCTCTGGAACCATTTTCATAAATCTTTTCCATACTTTCTCCAGTGCCGCATATCTTTCCCAAAGTCTGGTGTTCAGAACTTTATGCAATACTCCAGCTGAGGTCTTATGCAAGTTTAACATAACCTCCTTGCTCTTGTACTCTTATGTCCCTATTAATAAAGCCCAGGATATTGTATGCTTTTTTAACCCCTCTCTCAACCTGTCCTGACACCTTTAATGACATATGCACATATACACCTAGCTCCCTCTGCTCCTGCACCCCCTTTAGAATTGTTCACATTTGTGGACATGCACTCCAAGGTCCCTCAGTTCCACTACACACCCCAGTATTCTACCATTTATTGTGTATTCTCTTGCTTTGTTTGTCCTCCCCAAACATATTACCTCACACTTCTCTGCATTGAACTCCATTTGCCATTTTCTGGCCACCTGACCAGTCCATTGATATCTTCCTGCAGTCTATTGCTTTCTTCCTCACTGGAAATCACACAGCCTCTATTTGTCTCATCTGTAAACTTCTTAATCACGTTCCCTACATGTTAAGGCACAGGCGAATAATGCAAGGCTGCATTGCATCTATTTTAAAGCAAGGAGTCTGACGCATAAAGCAGATGAATTGAGGGCATTGATTAGCACATGGGAATATGATATTATTGCTATCACAGAGACATGGTTGAGGGAGGAGCAGGTCTGGCAACTCAATACTGCTGAGCATAGAATCTTCAGGCATGACAGGGGAGGGTATAAAAGAGGAGGTGGCAATGCACCGTTGATCAAGGAGTCAATTACTGCAGTTACGTGGGATGATATCTTAGAAGGTTCCTCAAATGAGGCCATATGGGTGGAACCTAAAAACAAAAAGGGGGCAATCACTTAGCTGGGAAAGTGCCACAGGCCTCCAAACAGTTAGGGAGAGATAGAGGAGCAGATAGTAGGCAAATCTCAGAGAGGTGTAAAAATGATAGGGTAATAATAGTAGGGGATTTCAACTTACCTAATATCAACTGGGATAGTCTTAGTGCAAAAGGCTTAAATGGGTCGGAATTCTTCAAGTGCATTCAGGAGAGCTTTTGGAGCCAGCACGGAGAAAGTCCTACAAGAGAAGGGGTGGTACTGGACCTAATCCTAGCGAATGAAGCTGGAGAAGTGGAAGAGATGTCAGTGGGGGAACATTTCTGGGATAGTGACCATAACAATGTACGATTTAAGGTAGTTGTGGAAAAGGACAATGGTGGACCAGAAATGACGGTACTGAATTGGGGGAAGGCCGATTTCAATATGATAAAACAGGATCTGGCCAAAGTGGACTGGGAGCAGCTACTTGAAGGAAAGTCTACATCAGACCAGTGTGAGTCATTAAAAAAGGAAATAGTGAGACTTCAGAGCCAACATGTTCCCGTAAAGGTGAAGGGTAGGACCAACAAGTCCAGGGAACCCTGGAAGTCAAGGGATATAGAAGATTGGATAAGGGAAAAAAGAGGCCTATGGCAGATTCAAAGCACTGAAAACAGCGGAGGCCCAAGAACAGTATAAAAGTGTAGCGGGGGTACGTAAAAAAAGTAATTAGGAGAGCGAAGAAGGGGTATGAAAAAACACTGGCAGGCAAGACAAAGGAAAATCCCAAGGCATTTTATTAGTATATTAAGGGCAAGAGGATAACCAGGGAAAGAGTGGGGCCCATTAGGGACCAAAGTGCCAATCTGTGTGTGGAGTTGGAGGACATAGGTGAGGTTTTAAATGATTACTTTTCATCTGTGTTCACTATCGAGAAGGACGATGCAGGTGTAGAGATCAGGGAGGGGGACTGTGATGTACTCGAAGAAATTAGCATTGAAAGAGAGGAGATATTAGCTGTTTTATCGGGCTTAAAAGTGGATAAATCCCCAGTCCCAGATGAGATGTATCCCAGGCTGTTATGTGAGGCAACGGAGGAGATAGCAGGGGCTCTGACTGAAATTTTCAAATCCTCTCTGGCCACAGGAGAGGTACCAGAGGACTGGAGGACAACGAATGTGGTACCATTATTCAAGAAGGGTAGCAGGGATAAATCAGGTATTCACAGGCCAGTGAGTCTAACATCAGTGGTAGGTAAAATATTTGAAAAGATTCTGAGGGTCAGGATTACTCTCCACTTGGAGAGGCAGGGATTAATCAGGGATAGTCAGCATGGTTTTGACAGGGGGAGATCGTGTCTAAATAACTTGATTGAATTTTTCAAGGAGGCAACTAGATGTGTAGATGAGGGTAAGGCAGTTAATGTAGTGTGCATGGGCTTTGGTAAGGTTTTGATAAGGTCCTGCATGGGAGATTGGTTAAGAAGATAAGAGCCCATGGGATCCAGGGCAATTTGGCAAATTGGATCCAAAATTGGCTTAGTGGCAGGAGGCAGAGAGTAATGGTCGAGTGTTGTTTTCGCGAGTGGAGCCCTGTGCCCAGTGGTATACCACAGGGATCGGTGCTGCGACCCTTGCTGTTTGGAGTGTACATTAATGATTTAGACATGAATGTAGGATGTATGATCAGTAAGTTCGCAGGTGACACAAAAATTGGTGGTATCGTAAATAGTGAGGAGGAAAGCCTTAGATGACAGGACAACATAGATGGGCTGGTAAGATGGGTGGTGCAGTGGCAAATGGAATTTAATCCTGAGAATTGTGAGGTGATGCATTTTGGGAGGACTAACAAGGGAAGGGAATATACAATGGATGGTAGGACCCTAGGAAGTACAGAGGGTCAGAGGGACCTTGGTGTACTTGTCCATAGATCACTGACGGCAGTAGCACGGGTAGATAAGGTAGTTAGGAAGGCAGAAAGGATACTTGCCTTTATTAGCCGAGGCATAGAATATAAGAGCAGGGAGGTTATGATGGAGCTGTATAAAACACTAGTTAGACTGGAGTACTGTGTACAGTTCTGGTCAC
Organism: Heterodontus francisci; assembly: GCF_036365525.1. Taxonomy (NCBI): domain Eukaryota; kingdom Metazoa; phylum Chordata; class Chondrichthyes; order Heterodontiformes; family Heterodontidae; genus Heterodontus; species Heterodontus francisci. The sequence continues at coordinate 40,169,098 of NC_090404.1, read as the reverse complement.
CACACTACAGGAAGGATGTGACTGCACTGGAGAGGGTGCAGAGGGGATTCCCCAGGATGTTGCCTGGGCTGGAGCATTTCAGTTATGAAGAGAGTCTGAATAGGCTATGGTTGCTTTACTTAGAGCAGAGAAGGCTGAGGGGGGACATGATTGAGGTCTATAAAATTATGAGGGGCATTGATAGGTTAGATTGAAGAAACCTTTTCCCCTTAGTGGACGTGTCAATAACCAGGAGGTATATATTTAAAGTAAGGGGCAGGAGACTTCAAGGGGATTTGAGGGGAAAAATATCACCCAGAGGGTGGTTGGAATCTAGAACACACTACCTGAAGGAGTGGTGGAGGCAGGAACCCTCACAACCTTTAAGACATTTAGATGAGCACTTGAAATGCCATAGCATACAAGACTATGGGCCAAGTGCTGGAAAATGGGATTGGAATAGATAGGTGCTTGATGGCCAGCACAGACATGATGGGCTGAAGGGCCTGTTTCTGTGCTGTATAACTCTATGACTCTAATGTGTAAAGCATTGGTGTACACAGTAAAAATGTTGTTATCCGGCAATTTACCAAGTCAAAAGTTCTATTATCTGGAATTTCTGAAAACCTCGGAGGCTCGTCTCCCAATACTGAGTTTTTTCAAGTGCAGTTGATTGTTCTGGGTATTACTGTCCTGCAGTTAGTGATGCTGCTGATAGTCATCTTAGTGACGCTGCTGGCAGTTCATCTTGTTGTGTCACTGTGCTTCTGCAGTTTGGTGATTTATTTCCCCATCCACCCATTATAGCATCCAATATGTATTGATAGGAAAAGGGGGAAAGTGGGAAAAGGTTGTGTTGATGCTACAGCAGAAAATAGATATTTGCAGGTTTCTTGAAAAAAGTGGAAATTGTAATGTGTTAATGAATGAATATAATGTTAGTTCATCAACTATATATGACATCAAAGGTCAAAAAGACCAGTTGTTGAAATTCGTTGCACGTTCTGAGACTAATATAGCTGTTGCACAACACCGTCCTCTACATCAACCTAAATGAGAGCAGCCAGACAATGTATTGTAGGCATGATTTACATTGAAACGCCCCAGTCTCAGGCCCAATGCTCATTGCAAAGGCAAAAGACTTTCATAAGCAATTGGAATTGACTGAACCATGTGCATTTTCCAATAGATGGCTTTCTTGCATTGAACAGCAGAATGGCATAAGAAGGCTGGATGTAACTGGTAACAAAAATCAGCTGACCATGAGGCTGCAGAAAAATATTGTGATTTCTTCAACAAATTAATTGCTGAAAATGATCTATCCCCAGAACACATTTATAACACAGATAAAACATACCTATTTTTGGTGCTGTTTGTCTAATTCTACCCTAGCTGGTGCGACTGAATCCAGTGCTGCAGGTTTGAAGCAAAATAAAGCCAGAATAACTGTGATTGCATGAGCAAATGCCACAGGAACGGACTGAGTGAAGCTTTTGGCGATGGGTATATATAATCGTCCTAGAGTATTTAAAGGTGTAAAACATTTACCTGTTGATTACAAAGTATAAAGTGATGCATGGATGGACAAATAAACTTTTAATGATTGGCTTCACTATGTTTTTATACCTTCAGTGAAAGAACATTTTAGAAAAATAAGAAAACCTGAAGATAACAAAACTATTCTTTTCTTCGACAACTGTCGAGCGCACACTCGTGAATCGAACTTAGTGCCTGTAATATATTTACCATCTTCCTGTCTGCCAATGTTGCCTCATTGATTCAACCAATGGTCCAGGATATCATCCAGAATATGAAATGTTTTTACAGGAGAGACTTCCTAAGAAAGTTAATCAATCATTAAAGCACAATCCAAAACTTTCAATCAAATTAGAACATTAAAGATGTAATTTCCAATGTGGTTTGTACATGGAACTCAGTTAAAGGTGAAACATTAAGAGAGCTCGGAGAAAACTGTGGCCCAGTGTTATGTTTGCAGAAGTGTCTTCTGATGAAGAGGAATTTGGAGGCTTTAATGTTCAACATATATATAAAAAAATCACAAATTCTCGACATGCTGAGGGATGTTCCTTCAACAAACTCAATCAAGCAGCTTAGTGAAAATGATGTCGAAGATTGGGTTGAAGCTGACAAGGAGGTTGAAGTGACACATGTTGTTAGTGATGTGGAAATAACAGTGTCCGGAATCCTGAGAAGTCGAAGGAACCTGAAGAAGACTCGGCAGAAGATTCTAATGAGGAACAGAAAATAACTTGGGCTAATGCTGCATCAGCATTTGATACATGAATCAAATTTGCTGAAAGGCAGACTTGTTATTCTGCACACGAGTTTATGCAGCTACATATTTTGTTCTACTTTCATGCAAAAAAGACATGAGGCAAGTAGGCAAACTGATATCTGAAATCTTTTCAAGAAAGCTTCCAGGGTTTGCCCGAGGCTCAGTCGAGATTCAGTCCCATCACCTTCTACATCTAATGTTTTAGTGTAATTTATACATTACGTTTACTGTTCCTCAAGAATTCTGTGCACCATTATTGCCTCATGATTTCTGCATTGCACAGCTTCTTCTTTCATGTAATCATTTCTATTAAAATTAAAACGATTACATTGTATTGCCTTGGTAACATGACTCTTGATTAACCGGAATTTGATTATCCGGCACCTCTCAGGTCCAGCACATGATGGATAACAAAGCTTTTACTGTACCACAAAAAACAAGGGACCTGGTACTGAGCCCTGTGGAACCCCACTGGACACAGGCTTCCAGTCATGGTTCAGTTCCGGATGTAATTAACAGCAGAATCCACCCTCTACAGTTATATGTGAAATCACTGGTGTCCCAGCAGGTGGGATGACTGAGTGAATCCCTTCCCACACACTGAGCTGGTGAACGGCCTCTTCCCAGTTTGAGCTCATTGGTGTGTCAGTAAATCCTTTTTACTTTTAAATCTCGTCTCAGTCAGAACAGTGAAAAGGTCTGTTATAAATGTGAATACGTTGGCGTTCATTGAAGCGGGATGACTGAGTGAATCCCTTCCCACACATGGAGCAGGTAAATGGTGTCTTCCCAGTGTGAACTCGCTGGTGTCTCTGCAGGGCAGATTAGTGAGCAAATCTCTTCCCATACACGGAGCAGGTGAACAGCCTCTCTCCAGTGTGAGTTCGCTGGTGTGTCTGTAGATCCCGTATACTTTTAAATCTCTGCTCACAGTCCGAACATTTAAACGGCCTCTCCCCAGCGTGAGTGCATTGGTGTGTCTGTGGACCCCTTGTGTGTTTAAAGCTTTTCTCACACTCAGAACATTTAAATGGTAGCTCCCCAGTATGAACTCACTGATGTAAAGAGAGGTTGGATGAACATGTCAATCCCTACCCACATACATACCAGGTGAATGACCTCTCCCTAGTGTGACTGTGTTGATGAGTTTCTAGCCGGGATGGGGAATTGAATCCCTCCCACAGTCCCCACATTTCCAATGTTTCTCCGTGGTGCGAGTGTCCTTGTGTCTCTCCAGGTTGGGTGATCAGTTCAAGTCTGATCCACACACAGAACATGTGTGCAGTTTCTCCTCGCGATGAATGTGTGATTTTTTTCAGGCTGTGTAACTGGTTTCCACAGTCAGTGCACTGGAAAATTCTCACTTGGGTGTGTGTGTGTCTCAGTGCTTTTCCAGTTATACTGATGTTTGAAATCATTCCCTACAGACAGAACGAACAACAATTTCTCCTTCCACATTCAAAGCCTGATGTTCTTCAGGTCCTGATGAATCGAGTGACTCTGTCAGATCTTGATTTGGTGTTTGGTTTCAGTTTCCCATCTGTAAACCCTCCCCTGCTGAGCCCCTGTAAAAGGAGCTTATAAAAGCCATCACTGTCAGTCCAGGATAGAAATTCAAAAGAGACGAACATTTCTCTTGGTTTGAGTTTGCTGTGTATAAATCCTACTCTTCTAAGCCTCTGTAAAAGGAGTTTACAAAAGCCATCACTGTTAGTTCAGGATAGAAATTCACAATATTCTCTCCTCCTGCTTCCTAGCCCAGGATGGCTGCATATGCGCCCTGCTCCCTGCTGCAAATAGTCCTGAGCAAAGGCAATATAGTGTTTGACCTTACAGTTTATTAATGCTAGTATCCTCCAAAAGAGCAGGGAAGCTTGCGGCCGTTAAACCGGGCCTGTTATCGGGAGAAAACCAGCAGCTGCAAATGTGGTACCTGGAGTTTTTTTAAATGGATTTCCGGCCGATACTGTGTGTCTCTGAAGCTTCCCCACAATCCAGTCCCCATTTCTCGTCCATCTGGAGACGTTCCCTGACTAGTCCCCATATCCCCCCATTTACTGATGCACTGACCAGTCTCCAGTTGTCCTCCATTTAGAGACGCTCCCTGACCAATCCCCATGTATTCACCATTTAGAGACGCACACTGACCAGTCCTTCTTTCTCCTCCATTTAGTGATGCTCACAGATGGATCTCTATTTAGTTTAGTTCAGTTTAGTTTAGAGATACAGCACTGAAACAGGCCCTTCGGCCCACTGAGTCTGTGCCGACCATCAACCACCCATTAAAAATAATCCGACACTACTTGTACCAAGCCCAGCCTCTACCAGTCATGGATGAGCTGGACATACAGCCAACAAAATCGGCACTCAGTGATGCCATTGATTCTCTAGCCAGCGGGAAAGCCCCTGGGAAGGACAGCATTACCCCTGAAATAATCAAGAGTGCCAAGCCTGCTATACTCTCAGCACTACATGAGCTGCTATGCCTGTGCTGGGACGAGGGAGCAGTACCCCAGGACACGCGCGATTCCAATATCATCACCCTCTCTAAAGACAAAGGTGACCGCGGTGACTGCAACAACTACCGTGGAATCTCCCTGCTCAGAATAGCGTGGAAAGTCTTTGCTCGAGTTGCTCTAAACAGGCTCCAGAAGCTGGCCGAGCGCGTCTACCCTGAGGCACAGTGTGGCTTTCATGCAGTGAGATCGACCGTTGACATGCTGTTCTCTGTTCGTCAGACACAGGAGAAATGCCGTGAACAACAGATGCCCCTCTACATTGCTTTCATTGATCTCACCAAAGCCTTTGACCTCGTCAGCAGACGTGGTCTCTTCAGACTACTAGAAAAGATTGGATGCCCACCAAAGCTACGAAGTATCATCACCTCATTCCATGACAATATGAAAGGCACAATTCAACATGGTGGCTCCTCATCAGAGCCCTTTCCTATTCTAAGTGGCATGAAACAGGGCTGTGTTCTCGCACCCCCCCCTTTTTGGGATTTTCTTCTCCCTGCTGCTTTCACATGCGTTCAAGTCCTCTGAAGAAGGAATTTTCCTCCACACAAGATCAGGGGGCAGGTTGTTCAACCTTGCCCATCTAAGAGCGAAGTCCAAAGTACGGAAAGTCCTCAGGGAACTCCTCTTTGCTGACGATGCTGCTTCAACACCTCACACTGAAGAGTGCCTGTCATCGACAGGTTTGCGGCTGCCTGCAATGAATTTGGCCTAACCGTCAGCCTCAAGAAAACGAACGTCATGGGGCAGGAAGTCAGAAATGCTCCATCCATCAATATGACCACGCTCTGGAATTGGTCCAAGAGTTCACCTACCTAGGCTCAACTATCACCAGTAACCTGTCTCTAGATGCAGAAATCAACAAGCGTATGGGAAAGGCTTCCACTGCTATGTCCAGACTGGCCAAGAGAGTGTGGCAAAATGGCACACCGAGTCCGAGTGTATCAAGCCTGTGTCCTCAGTACCTTGCTCGATGGAAGCGAGGCCTGGACAACGTATGTCAGCCAAGAGCGACGTCTCAATTCATTCCATCTTCGCTGCCTCCAGAGAATACTTGGCAGGACCATATCTCCAACACAGAAGTCCTCGAGGCGGCCAACATCCCCAGCTTATACACACTACTCAGTCAGCGGCGCTTGAGATGGCTTGGCCATGTGAGCCGCATGGAAGATGGCAGGATCTCCAAAGACACATTGTACAGCGAGCTCACCACTGGTATCAGACCCACCGGCCGTCCATGTCTCCGCTATAAAGACGTCTGCAAACGCGACATGAAATCCTGTGACATTGATCACAAGTCATGGGAGACAGTTGCCAGCGATCGCCAGAGCTGGTGGGCAGCCATAAAGACAGGGCTAAAATGTGGCGAGTCGAAGAGACTTAGTAGTTGGCAGGAAAAAAGACAGAGGCGCAAGGGGAGAGCCAACTGTGTAATAGCCCCGACAAACAAATTTTTCTGCAGCACCTGTGGAAGAGCCTGTCACTCCAGAATTAGCCTTTATAGCCACTCCAGGCGCTGCTTCACACACCACTGACCACCTCCAGGCGCGTATCCATTGTCTCTCGAGATGAGGAGGCCAAAGAAGAAGAAGACACTAATCCCATATTCCTACCACATCTCCACCTGTCCCTATACTAGTGGCAATTTATAATGGCCAATTTACCTACCAACCTGCAAGTCTTTTGGCTTCTGGGTGGAAACCGGAGCACCCAGAGAAATGCCACGCAGACACAGGGAGAACTTGCAAATTCCACACAGGCAGTACCCAGAATTGAACCCGGGTCGCTGGAGCTGTGAGGCTGCCGTGCTAACCACTGCGCCACTATGATGCTCTGACTAGTCTCCAGTTCTCCTCCATTTAGAGACGCTCCCTGACCAGTTCCCACTTTCTCCTCCATTTCGAGACGCTCCCTGACCAATCCCCATGCATCCATTTAGTGACGCTCACTGACCAGCCCCCATTTCTCCTCCATTTAGAGACGCTCCCTGACCAATCCCCATGTATTCACCATTTAGAGACGCACACTGACCAGTCCCTCGTTCTCCTCCATTTAGAGACGCTCCCTGACCAGTCTCCATTTTTCCTCCATTTAGAGACGCTCCCTGACCAGTCTCCATTTTTCCTCCATTTAGAGACGCTCCCTGACTAGTCTCCATTTATCCTCCATTTACAGACGCTCCCGGACTAGTCTCCATTTTTCCTCCATTTAGAGACGTTCCCTGACTAGTCTCCATTTATCCTCCATTTAGAGACGCTCCCTGTCTCTCCTGGATTTTGGGACAGTCTCTGCTCTCGGCTCTTTGTTGAGATTCGGGCCGGAGAGAAGCACTGGAAACTGCGGCTGGGGATTGATCTTGTTGTTTGTTGTGATCTCGCTGTTTAGTTTATCTCCCGGCTCCACTCACACCGCCCTCCCACCTGGCTGATTGACGGCGACTGCGAACCAATAGGAAGAGAGCGGGCAGGACTGGAGGATCGGACTGGCTGTGGGACCTCCAACCAATCGGAGTGAGCGAGGGGCCGCCCCTCTTCCTATTGGTTTAGAGCTGCCACCAATCAACCGGACATTGTGAGTTGTCAGGTCTGAGGTCGCTGGTGAGAGCTTAAGGTACCGAGTGCGCAGGAGCTTTGTGCCACAGTGTTTCAGGTGAGTGTAGTTAAGTAATTGGCGTCGGGAGGAATGGAGCCGGTGGGGAGGCTTCAGAAACACCCGGTGTAGGCCTCAGCACCCTCAATAAGAAGCTCCAGGTCCAGCGTTTGTACCGAGCGGGGCTTCTCCCGGTGACAGGCCCGGGGTTAACGGCCGCCAGATTTCCAGCTCTTTTGGAGGAAATAAAGATGAATAAAGTGTAACATCAAAGGAGAAAAGTTTAAAGGAAACTGAGCTCAGTTATAAAGGGGCCTGGGGGAGGGGAGGGAGGAACCATTTGGGACACAGCGCAGGGCAGGAGGTCCCCCCTCCCCCACTCCCTGGTTCCACAAAGAGTCCCCTTGGATTGGGCCACACCTGGGCAGGGCTGGCTCAAGGTGCAGGAAGCTGCTAGGCTGAGCTGTGGACTGGGAGGAGTGGGGGGTTTGACTGACAGGCCTGGGGTGGGGGATATCAGCACTCCCCCTTTTCCTCCTGGGATCTTTTACTGGAGTCGTGTTGCTGAGTGTTTCTAAACTCTGTCTCCCTATCCCGGTAATGTCGGTGGATTGTAGGTTGCTGTGAGTGTTGGACTATATTGTCTCTCCTCATTCTTCCTAAAGGCCGGCTCCCCGTCCCGGACCTGACGACATGTCGGATTCGGGTCGGGTTGAGTCGCACTTCCGGGTCTGGAATTCGGGCTCGAGTCTTGTCAGACCGTCTCGGACGCGCCCTATCACAACCTAAGGTTAGTGGCTCCAATGTTGATGTAATTTTGTGGTGGTTTTGTAACAGTTTTTTTAAGCTTTGTGCAGATCAGCCACAAAGTGAAAAAACGGAAGGTCGATTGGGTTGGGTCGAGTGAGTGAAAAAAATGGAAGGACTCTGGATGGCTCGGGATCGGATGTGGTTCAGTCAGGCCCGGGTCAGGTTTCATTTGCAGACCTGAGCCAGTCTTTAATTCTTCCTCCTGCTGCCACTCCGAGTTCCAGGCTGCAGAATCCGGTGGCTCGATGCACCTGAAATGTTAACTCTGTTTCTCTCTCTACAGATGCTCTTTGCTCTGGGTATTTCCAGCATTTTCTTCTTTTATTTCAGATTTCCTGCATTTGCAGTATTTCGCTATCGTTTTATTGCAGGAGTTGCTCAGAGAATGGTCGAATGTCTGAGGTACAGAAAGAGGCTGTTTGGCCAGAAAAATAAGACCCGCCCAGGCGAATCCCATTTTCCAGCATTCGGTCTGTAGTCCTACAGATTATGGCACTTCAGATGCACATCCAGATACCTTGAAATGAGATGAGGTTTTCTGCCTCTACCACTCTTTCATGCAGTGAGTTCCAGACCCCACCACCCTCTGGGTGAAAAATAAATCCTTATCTCCCCTCTAATCCTTCTACCAATCACTTGAAATCTATGCCCCCAAGTCACTGACCTCTTTGCTAAGGTAAATAGACCTTTCACCTCCACTCTAACCAGGCCTCCTCAAAATTTTGTACATTTCAATCAGATCTCCCCTCAGCCTCCTCTGCTCCAAGGAGAACAACCTCAGCCTGTCCAATCTTTTCTCATGGCTGCATTTTTTCAGTCTTGGCAACATCCTCGTAATTCTCCTCTATATCCGCTCCAGTGCAGTTATATCCTTTCTGTAATGAGGTGACCAGAACTGCACACAGTTCTCAACTTGTGGTCTAACTAGTGTTTTTTATAGTTCAAGCATAACTCTTATGTTCTATACCTCGGCTAATCAAGGAAAGGATTCCATATGCCATCTTAACCACCTTATTGACCTGTCCAGCTACTTTGATGGATCTGTGGACATTCACTCCAAGGTCATAGCACATACAGCACAGAAACAGGCCCTTTGGCCCATCGTGTCTGTGCTGGCCATCAAGCACCTACCTATTCTAATCCCATTTTCCAGCACTTGGCCCATAGTCTTGTATGCTATGGCATTTTAAGTGCTCATCTAAATACTTCTTAAATGTTATGATGGTTCCTGCCTCTACCACCTCTTCAGACAGTGCCTTCCACATTCCAACCACCCTCTGGGTTAAAAAAAAATCCTCAAATCCCCTCTAAACCTCTTGCCCCTTATCTTAAATCTATGCCCCTCTGCTAAGGGAAAAAGATTCTTCCTATCTAACCTATCAATGCCCCCTCATAATTTTGTATACCTCAATAATGTCGCCCCTCAGCCTTCTCTGCTCTAAGGAAAACAAACCTAGCATTTTCAATCTCTCTTCGTAGCTGAAATGCTCCAGCCCAGGCAACATCCTGGTGAATCTCCTCTGCACCCTGTCCAGTGCAATCACATCCTTTCTATAGTGTGGTGCCCAGAACTGTACACAGTACTCCAGCTGTGGCCTAAATAGCGTTTTATACAGCTCCATCATAACCTCCCTGCTCTTATATTCTATGCCTCGGTTAATAAAGGCAAGTATCCCATATGCCTTCCTAACTACCTTATCTACCTGTGCTACTGCCGTCAGTGATCTATGGACAAGTACACCAAGGTCCCTCTGACCTTCTGTACTTCCTAGGGTCCTACCATCCATTGCATATTCCCTTGCCTTGTTAGTTCTCCCAAAATGCATCACCTCACACTTCTCAGGATTAAATTCCATTTGCCACTGCTCTGCCCATCTTACCAGCCCATCTATATCGTCCTGTAATCTAAGGCTTTCCTCCTCACTATTTACGACACCATCAATTTTAATGTCATCTGTGAACTTATTGATCATGCCTCCTATATTCACGTCTAACTCATTAATGTTTGCTACAAACAGCAAGGGTCACAGCACCGATCCCTGCGGTACACCACTGGTCACAGGCTTCCACTCGCAAAAACAATGCTCAGCCATCACCCTCTGCCTCCTGCCACTAAACCAATTTTGGATCCAATTTGCCAAATTACCCTGGATCCCATGGGCTTTTACTTTCTTAACCAATCTCCCATGCGGGACCTTATCAAAAGCCTTACTGAAGTCCATGTGGACTACATGAACTGCTTTACCCTCATCTACACAGCTAGTCACCTCCTTGAAAAATTCAATGAAGTTAGTTAGACACGATTTCCCCCTGACAAAGCCATGCTGACTATCCCTGATTAATCCCTGCCTCTCCAAGTGGAGTGTAATCCTGTCCCTCAGAATGTTTTCCAATAGTTTCCCTACCACTGATGTTAGACTCACTGGCCTGTAATTACCTGGTTCATCCCTGCTACCCTTCTTGAATAATGGTACCACATTCGCTGTCCTCCAGTCTTCTGGTACCTCTCCTGTGGCCAGAGAGGATCTGAAAATTTGTGTCAGAGCCCATGCTATCTCCTCCGTTGCCTCACATAACAGCCTGGGATACATCTCATCTGGGCTCGGGGATTTATCCACTTTTAAGCCCGCTAAAACAGCTAATACTTCCTCCCTTTCAATACTACTATGTTCATGTATAGTTCAATCCCCCTCCCTGATGTCTACACCTACATTGTCCTTCTCCATAGTGAACACAGATGACAAGTAATTATTTAAAACCTCACCTATATCCTCAGGCTCCACACACAGATTACCACTTTGGTCCCTACCCTTTCCCTGCTTATCCTCTTGCCCTTAATATAAGTGATAAAATGGCTTAGGATTTTCCTTTATCTTTCCCGCCAGTGTTTTTTCATTCCCCCTCTTTGCTCTTCTAATTACTTTTTGAAGTACCTGTCTCCACTTTCCTCTACTTCTCCGGTGCCTCCACTGTTTTCAGCAGTCCGAATCTGCTGTATACCTCCTATTTTTTTCCCTTATCCACTCCTCTATATCTGTTGACATCCAGGGTTATAGAGTCATGGAGAGATACAGCACTGAAACAGGCCCTTCGGCCCATCGAGTCTATGCCGACCAACAACCACCCATTTATTCTGGTATATGGGATTATACCATTAATACCATATTTCCTACCACATCCCCACCACCTACCTACACTAGGGGCAATTTATAATGGACAATTTACCTATCAACCTGCAAGTCTTTGGCTGTGGGAGGAAACCAGAGCACCCGGCGGAAACCCACGCGGTCACAGGGAGAATTTACAAATTCCGCTGAGGCAGTACCCAGAACCGAACCCGCATCGCTGGAGCTGTGAGGCTGCGGTGCTAACCACTGTGCCACCCTATACTGTGCAGGTTCCCTGGACTTGTTAGTTCTACCCTTCACCTTATCGGGTACATGTTGTCTCTGAACACTCACTATTCCCTCTTTGATCCTACTGGTCTGATGTCGACTTTCCTACAGGTAGCTGCAATCAATCCACTTTGGTCAGATCCTGTTTTATCATATTGAAATCGGTCTTCCCCCAATTCAGTACCTTTATTTCCGGCCCGTCTTTGTCCTTTTCCATAACTACCTTAAATCTTAGAGTTATGATCACTATCCCTGAAATACTCCCCCACTGACACTTCTACCACTTGTCCAGCTTCATTCCCTAGGATTAGATCCGGTACTGCCCCATCTGCCCTGGTAGATGCAGGAAGGATGTTCCCGATGATGGGGGAGTCCAGAATTAGGGGTCGTCGTCCAAGGATACGCAGTAAACCTTTTCAGGACTGAGATGAGGAGAAAATTCTTCGACCAGAGTGGTCAGCCTGTGGAATTCATTACCACAGAAAGCAGTTGAGGCCAAAACATTGAATGTTTTCAAAAAGGAGTTAGATATCGTTCTCGGGTCTGCAGGGATCAAAGGGTATTGGGCGAAAGTCGGAACAGGTTACTGAGTTGGATGATCAGCTATGATCATAACGAATGCTGGAGCAGGCTCAAAGGGCCAAATGGCCTTCTCCTGCTCCTGTTTTCTATGTTTCTCTTGTAGGACTTTATACGTGCTGGCTCAAAAAGCTCTCGATGCATTTTAAGAATTCCGATCCCTTTAAGCCTTTTGCACTAAGACTATTCCAGTTAATATTGGGGAAGTTGAAATCCCCTACTATTATTACCCTATTATTTTTACACTTCTCTGAGATTTGCCGATAGATCTGCTCCTCTATCTCTCCCTGACTGTTTGGAGGCCTGTAGTACACTCCCAGCCAACTGATTGCCCCTTTTTTGTTTTTAAGTTCTACCCATATGGCCTCATTTGAGGAACCTTCTAAAGATATCATCCCTCCTTACTGCAGTAATTGATTCCTTGATCAACAGTGCATTGCCACCTCCTCTTTTACACCCTCCCCTGTCACACCTGACGATTCTGTACCCTGGAATATTGAGCTGCCAGTCCTGCCCCTCCCTCAACCATGTCCTTTACATCCTCTACACTTCTCAGTATTCTCCCATTAATTGTTCATCTCTTTGCCTTCTTTGACCTTACCAAGCGCATCACCTCACACTTCTCTGGGTTAAATTCCATTTGGCACTTTTCTTCCCACCTGACCAGTCCATTGATATCTTCCTGCAGTCTGCAACTGTCCTCCTCGCAATCAACCACATGGACAATTTTTGTGTCGTCTGCAAATTTCTTGATCATTTCCCCCTACATTTACGTCCAATAATATATACCACAAAAAGCAGGGGACCCAGTACTGAGCCCTGAAGAACGCCACTGGAAACAGCCCTCCAGTTACAAAAACAGCTGTCAACAATTACCCTTTGCTTCCTGCCACTGAGCCAATTTTGTTTCCAGCTTGCTGCATTTCCCTGGATCTCTCAGACTCTTTTTTTTAACCAGTCTGCCATGTGGGACCTTGTCAAAAGCCTTGCTAAAATACATACAGACCACATGAACTGCACTAACCTCATCAATCCTCCTTGTTACTTCTTCACAAAATTCATTCAAGTTAGTCAGACATGACCTCCTCAGTCGAGAAACACAGACAGACCAATTAAGATAAATGAAAGCAAAATACTGCGAATGCTGGAAATCTGAAATAAAAACAATGTGCTGGAAATACTTAGCAGATCTGGCAGCATCTATTCTGATGAAAGGTCACTGGCCTGAAACGTTAACTCTGCTTCTCTCTCCACAGAGAGACCTGCTGAGTATTTTCAGCACTTTGTTTTTATTTCGGACCAGTTAGAGCCAGTTTGTATGGGGGTGGGTGTTGGATGTGGAGGTTGGTCCCTGACCTCCTGTATAGGTCTTTATTGTTGCATCACTGTTGAGATGCAGGAGAAGCTGCTGGCTTTAACCCCGGGTACAGTTGCGCCCAGTCGGGCCCAAAAATTTCCAATGTGAGACTGTCTGAGGTGAGAGTGACTGCCCTTTATGTCAAGGCAGCATTTGACCAAGTATGGCATCAAGGAGCCTAGAAAAAAATGAAGTCAATGGGAATCGGGGAAAACTCTCTGCTAGTTGGAGTCATACCTAACGCAAAGGAAGATGGTTGTTGGAGGTCAATCATGTCAGCTCCAGGACATCACTGCAGGTGTTCCTCAGGGTAGTGTCCTAGACCCAACCATCTTCAGCTACTTTATCAATGACCTTCCTTCCACCATAAGGTCAGAAGTGGGGATGTTCACTGATGACTGCACAATGTTCAGCACCATTCGCGACTCCTCAGATACTGAAGCAGTCAGTGTAGAAATGCAGCAAGACCTGGACAATATCCAGGCTTGGGCTGTTAAGTGACAAGTAGCATTCACACCACACAAGTGTCAGGCAATGACCATCTCAAACAAAAGAGAATCTAACCATCACCCCTTGATGTTCAATGGCATTATGATCGCTGAATCCCCCACTATCAACATCCTGGGGGCTATCATTGACGAGAAACTGAATTGGAGTAGCATATAAATATTGTGGCTACAAGAGCAGGTCAGAGGCTAGGAAACCTGGAACGAGTAACTCACCTCCTGACTCCCCAAAGCCAGTCCACCATCTACAAGGCACAAGTCAGGAGTGTGACAGAATACTCTCCACTTGCTTAGATGGGTGCAGCTTCAACAACACTCAAAAAGCTCAACACCATCCAGGACAAAGTAGCCCACTTGATTGGCATCTAATCCAGAAACATTCACTCCCTCCATTACGCGCACAGTGGTAGCAGTTTGTACCATTTACAAGATGCACTGCAGTAACGCACCAAGGCTCCTGAGACAGCACCTTCCGAACCCACAACCTCGACCAACTAGAAGGACAAGGGCAGCAAATGCATGGGAACACCATCACCTGCAAGTTCCCCTCCAAGTCACACACGATCCTGACTTGGAACTATATCGCCGTTCCTTCACTGACGCTGGGCAAAATCCTGGAACTCCTTTCCTAACAGCACTGTGGGTGTACCTACCCCACATGGACTGCAGCGGTTCAAGAAGGAAACTCACCACCATCTTCTCAAGGGCAATTAAGGATGGGCAATAAATGCTGGCTGGCCACTGACATCCACATCCCATGAATGAATAAAAAAAAGTCAAAGGAGGTTGATTCCAGTTTAGATGAGTTTTCTAAATGGAAACCAACCATTCAATGTGAAAGAGTATTGTTTTAATAAGTATTTCTGTAGAGGTTTTTCATCCGTTTTACATATACAGTTTTTTTTACTTCATTCCTTGGATATGGGTGTCATAGCAAAAGAGTGTATTTTATCAATCTCCTGTTGCCCGTTGAGAAGGTGATGGTGGGCCTTCTTCTTGAACCACTGCAGTCTGTGTGGTGAAGGTGCTCCCACAATGGTGTTAGGGAAGGAGTTACAGGATTTTCACCCAGTGATGATGAAGGAATGGTGCTATATGTCCAAGTTAACATAACTTGTATTTATGTCGCACCTTTGATGAAATGAAATCAACAGGAGTGTTATAAAGCAACATTTGACACTGAGCCACATAAGCAGATATTAGGGGAGATGACCAAAAGTTTGATCAGAGAGGTGGGTTTTAAGAAAAGTATCCTCAGGACAGTACACAGCAGAGCACATGAGTGACCATCCCGGGCCAGGAAGCAGGAGGAGAGAATATTGCGAATTTCTATCCTGGAATGACAGTGATGCCTTTTGTAAATTCCTTTTACAGGCAATGAGAAGGTGAGGATCTGCAGTTGGCGAAACACAGACCAAACATGACGTAAAGATTTGATTCCATTCGTCAGAACCTGAATATCATCGGCCTTTGAAACATGAAAAAAAGGTTTGCCTGTTCTGTCTGTGGGAGAAGATTTCAGGTATCAGTGTGACTGGAAAAGCACTGAGATAAGCAAAGAACATTAAGAACATTCCTGAACATTAATTGATACCAAGGTCTTGTAAATATGAGCATTAATTCACCCCGAGCCCTGGAAACCCGAGCATTAATCCACCCCGTGGTCCTGTAAACCTGGACATTAATCCACCCCTGGGCCTTGTAAACCTGGACATTAATCCACCCCTGGGTCCTGTAAACCTGGACATTAATCCACCCCTGGGCCCTGTAAACCCGAGCATTAATCCACCCCTGGGCCTTGTAAACCTGGACATTAATCCACCCCTGGGTCCTGTAAACCTGGACATTAATCCACCCCTGGGCCCTGTAAACCCGAGCATTAATCCACCCCTGGGCCTTGTAAACCCGAGCATTAATCCACCCCTGGGCCCTGTAAACCTGAGCATTAATCCACCCCTAGGCCCTGTAAACCTGAGCATTAATCCACCCCTGGACCCTGTAAACCCGAGCTTAATCCACCCCTGGGCCCTGAAAACCCGAGTATTAATCCGCCCCTGGGCCCTGAAAACCCGAGCATTAATCCACACCTGGGCTCTGTAAACCCGAGCATTAATCCACCACTGGGCCCTATAAACCCGAGCATTAATCCACCCCTGGGTCTTGTAAACCCAAGCATTAATCCACCCCTGGGCCCTGTAAACCTGAAGATTAATCCACCCCTGGGCCCTGTAAACCCGAGTATTAATCCACACTGGGCCCTGTAAAGTTGAAGATTAATCCACCCCTGGGCCCTGTAAACCCGAGCATTAATCCACCCCTGGGTCCTGTAAACCCGAGCATTAATCCACCCCTGGGTCCTGTAAACCCGAGCATTAATCCACCCGTGGGTCCTGTAAACCCGAGCATTAATCCACACTGGGCCCTGTAAACCCGAGCATTAATCCACCCCTGGTCCCTGTAAACCCGAGCATTAATCCACCCCTGGGCCTTGTAAACCCGAGCATTAATCCACCCCTTGGCCCTTTGACCCCGAGCATTAATCCACCCCTGGGCCCAGTGAACCTGTGCATTAATCCACCCATGCTGTACATACACAGAATAACAGCCCAGAAACAGGCAGTTTTGGTCCCACTAGTCTGTGCTGATGTTTATAGTTAGCATGAGCCTCCTCCCAATCTAATTATCTTGTCCCACCCTTCCCCCATATCCCTGTATTCTCTTCTTCCTCATAAATGTTTTGAGCTTCTCATTAAACACATCATTGCTCTCAGCTTCAACCACTCCACATGGCCGCGAGTTCCACATTCTCACCAGTCTCTGAGTAGAGAAATTCCTCCTAAGTTCTCTATTTGACCTGTTAATGTCTGTCTTATATTGCTGCCCCCTTGTTCTGACTGACTGATAATTTTAAAGACCTCTATCAGATCTCCTCCTAGTCTTCTCTTTTCCAGAGAAAGGAGCCCCAGCCTGCTCAATCTTGCTGCATAGTAATATCCTCTCTGGTGACATCTTTGTAAATCTATTCTGCACATTCTTCAATATCCTTTTTTAATCTGGAGACCAGAACTGCTCACAGTCCTTCTAAGTGAGGTTCTCTATAAATTTAACATTCCCTCCCTGCTGTTACATTGTATTCCTCTCGAAAAGAACATCAGCTCTTTCTTTGCTTTCTTATTGACTTGTGTTGCTCCTTTTAGTGATTTATGTGACTCTGTTCCCAGATCTCTTTGCTCCTCTGCTCCATTTAATTTCTTACATTCTAACCAATAACTGGCCTCCTTATTCCTCCTCCCAAAATGAACCAGCTCACAGTTCACTATGTTGAATTTCATTTCCCATTTATCTGTCCAGTCTGCCAGCCTGTTTATGTCTTCCTGGATTTCAGTGCACTTCTCCACATTATTAGTTCTACCACCCAGTTTGGTGTCTTCTGCAAATTGTGAAAACCTCCTCTAATTCCTGAGTCCAAATGTGGGTAATGAACAGAAGTCCGATTGTATTTCAACCATTGTTAATAACCGGGCACTCGGGTATCTCTATAATTTATGTAATAATTTTGTTCATTGCCTCTCCAGCCCCAATCTCAATGGGATGACATGTAAAGAATCATCCATTCAGCAATTGGAGCTATCAATGGCAGATTAATTACCCAGGATCCCCCGAGTGTCAGAAAGTCCCATATCAATGACTACAGGAGCCCAGTGTGTGTTTGGCTTCTTTTAGTTTGATTGGACCACATGTTCCAGATCATGATCCAGAATCGGAGGTAATTTTTAAAAGAAGCAATGGCAACATGAAGAAAAATCTTTGTACACAGCGAGTGGTTAGGATCTGGAATGCACTGCCTGAGAGTGTGGTGAGATCGATTCAGTTGAGGCCTTCAAAAGAGAACTGGATAATTCTCGGAAGAGAAGACATTTTTGGGGCAGCAGAGAAAAGGGAGTGGGATGAAGTGAGTTGCTCTTGCAGAGAGCTGGCACAGTCACGATGGGCTGAATGGCCTCTTTCTGTGCTGTAACCAATCTATGATTCCATTCTATATGGGGAACAAGAGAGAAACAATGTTTCTGGACAGACAGTGTTAACTTTTGTAAAATCCTTTTACAGGAGATCAGAACGGGAGGATTTGCAGACGGGAAACACAAACCAATCCTCACATCAAGATCTGACTCGATTCATCAGGACTTGAATATCGTCGGCCTTTGAATGTGGAAGGAGAAATGTTTGTCTGTTCTGTCTGCGGGAAAAGTTTTCAAACATCAGTGTGACTGGAAAAGCACCTAGACACACACGCACCCGAGTGAGAGTGTTCCAGTGACTGACTGTGGAAAGAGCTTTCATCAGTTACACAGCCTGAAAAAACATCACACCATTCACAGCGGGGAGAAGCTGTACACGTGTTCTATGTGTGGATGAGGCTTCAACTGATCATCCAACCTGGAGAGACACAAGGACACCCGTACCATAGAGAAACCATGTAATTGTGGCGACTGTGGGAAGGGATTTAATTACCCATCCTGGCTAGAAATTCATCAACACGCACACACTGGGGACAGGCCGTACACCTGCTCCGTGTGTGGGAAGGGATTCACTCATTCAAACCATCTCCTGAAACACCAATTGGTTCACTGCATCGAGAGATGTTTTACATGTTCTGAATGCGAGAAGAACTTTAAAAGCAAAAATGACCTGCTCGCACACCAACGCACTCACAGTGGGAAGAGGCCGTTCACCTGTTCTGTGTGCGGGGAGGAATTCACGAAGTCATCCAACCTGCTGAAACACCAGCGAGTTCACACTGGAGAGAGGCTGTTCAGCTGCTCCGTGTGCATGAAGGGATTCACTTGCTCTTCCACTCTGCTGACACACCAGCGAATTCATACCGGGGAGAGGCCGTTCACCTGCTCAGTGTGTGGGGAGGGATTCAATCGGTTATGCAACCTGCTGAGACACCAGCTAGTTCACACTGGGGAGAGGCCGTTCACCTGCTCAGAGTGTGGAAAGCGATTCACTCAGTCGTCCACGCTGCTGAGACACCAGCGAGTTCACACTGGGGAGAGACCGTTCACCTGCTCTCTGTGTGGGAAGGGATTCACTCAGTCATCGAACCTGCTGAGACACAAACACGTTCATACTGGGGAGAGGCCGTTCACCTGCTCTGTGTGTGGGAAGGGATTCACTCAGTCATCCAACCTGCTGACACACCAGCGAGTTCACAAGTGACTGCAGGGGTTAGATTCTGCTGTTATTGCTACTGGTAATCACATCCAGAACTGAACCATGTTCATTTTGATAGTTTAAATTTGTTTCTGCTGCTGTTAATAACCCTTTAGCTGGGCTGAGGTTTTATTCTCTGGATCAAAGTCAATGAAATCAGCTTTGTTTCCAACTCACAGTGTGTTGAGTATTTGTTTCCTCCAGGATAAGAGGAGAGTAAATGATATCCTGTTCTCAACTGTTCCATTTCTTGGCCTTTTCTCCTTCTTGAAGAAAGTCTTGTATTTTTTAGGGTCTTTCATGACATCAGGATGTCTCCAAGCACTTTACAGCCAATGAAATTCTATTGTACTGCAACCACTGTTGTAATGCAGGAAATGTGACAGATCATTTGCACACAGCAAGCTCCCACAGACAGCAATGTGATAATGTCCAGATAATCTGTATTAGTGATGTTGATTAGGTGATAAATATTAGCCAAGACTCTGGGGAGATATCCCCTGCTCCTCAGGATAACGTCAATGGATCTTTTATACACTTCAGTTGAAGGTGTCATCTGAAAGACGGGACATCTCTGACAGTGCAGCACTCCCTCAGTACTGCAGTGGAAGGTCAGTCTTGATTTTATGCTCCAGTCTCTGGAGGTGGATTTGAACCCACAACCCACGGACTCAAATGAGAAAGTAACCACTGAGCTACGACTAACACCTCGTCATTAGTCTAGATCTCACTTTTATTTCAGGTCTCATATCTTTGTAATTCTCATGGATAAGTCTGAACTCCCCAGAGTTCCTCTTCCAACCTTGGTATCCAGGGAAGGTATCGGTAACACACCCGTACCAGTCCTGGGAGTGTTTGATGGGACATTGTAGAGGGAGCTTTACTCTATATCTAGCTCCGTGCTGTACCTGCTGTGGGAGTATTTGATGGGATAGTGTCGAGGGAGCTTTGCTCTGTACCTACCCATATTTTATTCAACAACAAAAGCAGGAAATGCTGGAATCACTCAGCAGGTCTGGCAGCATCTGTGGAAAGAGAAGCAGAGTTAACGTTTCGGGCCAGTGTCCCTTCTTCGGATTTTGTTTCAGATTTCCAGCATCCGCAGTATTTTGCTTTTATTCCATGTTTTATTCAGGTCTCTTTTATATATTTTTGTTGAGGGGGCCTTTATTTCTCAGACCCCCTTTATATACATTTTGTTTTAAAATCAGGACTGAGATGAGGAGAAATTTCTTCATCCAGAGGGTGGTGAGCCTGTGGAATTCGCTGCCAAAGAAAGCAGTTGAGGCCAAAACATTGTATGTTTTCAAGAAGGAGTTTGATATAGTTCTTGGTTCTAAAGGGATCAAATGATATGGGGCAATAGCAGGAACAGGTTACTGAGTTGGATGATCAGCGATGTTCATAATGAATGGTGGAGCAGGCTCGAAGGGCCGAATGGCCTATTCCTGCTCCTATTTTCTATGTTTCAATGTAACTTTATTAAAAACAGATAAATAAAACAAAAACACAAATTAAAATGGCATCATCTGCATCGACAATACTCTCCAGACTCTGCGGTGCCCACCGGTCACGGAAGCCCTCAAGCGAACTGACGGACACTGCATGCTCCTTCTCCAGGGACACTCAGGCTTGAACGTAACCGCAGAAGAGGGGCATGCAATCAGGGCGGACCCCCCCCCCCCCAACCCCCGCCATGTTTCCAGCGAGTAGAAGAAGGGTGAGGCGCATTCCAAATCTTCCAGGATCTGGATCCATGACCTCACCAACGTGCATCGGGACCCTCTGAGCGACATGTCCCTCAGCGCACCTTCCTTCTCTTTGTACGCCTGCCACAGGGCTGGGTCCATGATGGCCTGACCAAATCAGGACTCCCAAGTTGAGCACGTCCCTCTTTAGGTGCCCGATCTCAGCTTCCTGCGACCCCTTCGCATACTCCTGACAGAAGACACGGAGGTGAGACTTGTCCATGTCCCAGCATAGCCTCAAGGAGGGGAAGCGTCCCTGCTTCCTTCTCCAGTTTGTTCAGAATCAATGGAATGAGTCCTGGAATCGCTTGTCCTCCAGCAGCCGGTTGTCAAAGTGCCAGTATGCAGACCCCGCCTATGTACGGAGTGGAGTGAACACCGCGCACTCCAGGTAGTGGTCTGGGCACGGCACCAGCTACATGGAAGCTGTCGAGATGCAGAAGATGTATGCCTGCGAAATGTAGAGGCGGTCGGTTTGACCGCCAGGTGAAGGTGCTGGAGTCGGGATGGAAATTCCACCAGAGGTCCACTAAGTTGAGGTAGCTGATCAGTTCCCCCAACTTCTCCACTGATGCTTGGCCACGCTGGAGACCTCTCACCTCGAGGGTACAGTTAAAATCCCCCTGAGGATGATGCATCACCACTATCGATAGAGCTCAAGAGACTGGACACTTCTTTAAAGAAGCACGCTTGCAACACGCCGAGCCTGGGCGCATACACATGGTTGTTGCTGGTGTCTGGGCGAATTGGGGGAGGTGCAGCGGCACCACCCTTGTTTGCTGAGATAGAATTGGCGGCCAGGATGTTGGGGCTGTTTTTACGAATTATCCCCACCCCGCCTTGCAGGCATGGCACCATGCCCCTTCCGAGGTCCAGAAGACACAGTAGGCCACCCCCTGAAACTCCACATTCAAGTGGCCCTCTGACACCTCCTCCCACGCCAGCTTGATAAATAGTTGGTGGCAGAAGGACAACACATGTTGGAGGTTGATTTCCCGAAGACCGAGCAGGACACTTGGTGATTCCCGACCTCACCTCCCCCAGATGGTGCAGGTGGGGGAGGAGGAACTCACTGGGAATAAAGGGTGGGACGTTGGATAGTATTACTCTCTGTGCAGTGGCCCCCAGGGGGTCCACTGGCAGGAGAGTCCCGCCCATGGTGGGCCCCCTGCTCAGAGCCAGGGACACTGTCCCCTTGGTGTTCAGAAAAAAAACACAGCTCTCCTGTACATCTTCGATGCTGCCACAGTGGCCGAGGGGCTGACAATCTCAGCCATTGCCTTTACACAAGCCTCTATAGACATATTGGGTGGGGATAGCTCTACCCCGTGGCTAGACGTTATTAATTTAAAAGGTGACGGGACTATATGGAAGACTGCAGAGGCTACGGCTGTACAGGTATGACAGGGCCCCACCACTAGTGATGATGGCCTCACCATGGGTTCAGGAGCAAAACCCACCCCAAGTTGTAGGCTTGCAAAAACAACCAAACAAAAGATTGCAAGAAATAACGTAGAAACAAATAGTAGGTTATGGAAGAGGCTGAGGGTACACAGGAAAGGGAAAAGACAGGCTGTAAGTGATGATTTTTGCTTTGAGGGTGGTACACAGCGCACTCTGAACAGTCCTGACTAACACTATTGGTCTTCCGGTCTTCTGGTTCTCCTGGTTATGGGAGGCATCTTCACCTGGGTCAGCCGAAAACTGCCCAGGCACGAGCTATATCCTTCTGTCTCTTTAGCCAGGCATCGTCAGCTGACCCAGGCTGGGAAATTGGGGTGGGGAGGGAGCTTCATTGTGTATTCAATGCAATTGCACAGCTCCCTGCAGAATTGTACAGTCCCCACCCCTTCTTGTTCTGGCCTATTCCACCTCCTGCAACAGTCCAAATCAAACAAAAATCTGGTGCTCGACCACCCACCTCCAAATAGAGCCTTATTTTTCCAAAGTCTTTTCCTCCTCTGCAGCAAATGTCCAAAAATGTTGCAGCTCTCTCCTCAGCTCTCCTTCTCCAGCAGCAACTCACTGCAACACTGTTAACTGCACCTCATTGATGCACTCAGGTGTCCCAATCAGGCAGCAGCCAACCCCAGTGCTGTGCCTGCTCTGGGAGTGTTTGATGGGACAGTGTTAAGCCAGCTTTACTCTGTATCTAACCCGTTCTGTAGCTGCCTTGGGAGTGTTGATGGGGCAGTGTAGAGGGAGCTTTACTTTGCATCTAACCCGTGCTCTACCTGCCCTGGCTGTATTTTTCTTCATTTACCAGATAAAATTTTGAAGCCATTCCTCAGATGTCCAATGACCCTTTGTTCTATTGAAAAGAACACTAGTTTCTCTCATCTCTCCTGATAACTGAAGCCTCTCTTCCCTGGTGATATCTCAGTGAATCTCTTCTGCAACCTCTCCATGGCCCTGACATCTTTCCTGGTGTGAGATTCCAAAACTTTAACCAATATTCTAACTGCAGCCTAACCAATGATTTGTACAGGTTTACGTGACCGCTTTCCTTTTGTACTCTATACCCCGAATTATAAAACTAGGATCCTGTGTGCTTTTGAACCACGTTATTAACTTGTCCTCCCACTTTTAAAGGTTTGTGTCTCTGAATCCCTTGTAGGATTTAGAGATATTAACCTAACATGGCTAAATGCATTGACATTAAATGTCTGATATTATGTGTATTCCAGAATGGAGACGTTTAATCTGATTTAGAAACTCAAACAGGCACGTCACTGCAGACAGGTCACCATGGCAACACAAACAAGATATTCCATTCCACAGAATCAGCTCATTGGAAACTCTAATCAGATTAGGAGAAAGGGCAGGGTTTGTCTGTTATTGAACACAATATAAGCTTAAACCAGAGTGAGGAATAGAATAATTAGATTATAATATGTGATGCTAATATCTATAATTGTGAAACTGTAAGAAATAACAGAATTAACATTAATGAGGAAATTACTGAAGAAAAGTAACTGCTGGAAACCAGGGAATGTGTCCTTGTAAATCACAGATTAGAGAAATTCCTGCCATTTTTTCCTTACTTCCTGACAAAACCCAGCAGAGAAGACAAAGAAGAGTCAGGTGCCAGAACTGGATCACTACAGGGTATAAAAGTGAGGAGATACTGATGTAAGGGGGCAGTCTGGACTGGAGACACTGGAGAACAAACTCAGGGTCCCCGAGGTTCCATCCAGTGGGCTGACCTTGTGTAAGTGACTGTGGACACACGGGACTTGCATGTTTACTCTGATTGATGGATCAATATAAGATACAGTAAAGGACAGAGAATCAGAACAACTTATATTAGTATTAAAGTTGCTGACACTAGATTTCCAGACCTATTAATAATGTGGACATCACTTGAATTTATTGTCGATCCTTAATTGCCTTTGAGATGGTGGTGCTGAGCCACCTTGTTTATCGTTGCAGGATACCCACAGTGCTGTTTGGAAGGGAGTTCCAGGATTTTGACACAGTGACAGTGACGGAACAGTGATATGGTTTTAAGTCAGGGTGTTGAGTGGCTTGAAAGGGGACTTGCAGTTGATGGTGTTCGCATTCGTCTGCTACCCTTGTCATTCTAGGTAGCAGAGGTTGCAGGTTTGGAAGGTGCTGTCGAAGGAACTTAGCAAGTTGCTACAGTGCACCTTGTAGAAGGTTCACACTGTTGCTACCGTGTGCTGGTGGTGGAGGAAGTCGATGCTTAATGTGGTGGAGGTAGTGCCAATCAAGCGTGCTACTTTGTCCTGGATGGTGTCGAGTTTCATGAATGTTGTTGGAGCTGCACTCATCCAGACAAGTGGTGAATAAACACTGATTTGCCAGCGAGTTCACAAGTGACTGCTCAGGTTGGATTCTGCTGTTATTGCTGCTGTTAATCACATCTAGGACTGAACAATTGTTCATTCTGATAGTCGGAGTTAATTGCCCTGCTGATAATAACTCTATATCTGGGCTGGAGTTTAACATTCTGATATCTGTCAAATGAATCAATGTTGTTTCAAATACACACTTTATCTGGTCTTTAAATTCCCAGGAGAAGAGACTGATTGATGTCCTGTTACTAACTGTTTAAATTTTGTGTATTTTCTCCTTTCTCACTGTAGATTAGTTCAGTTCTTATATCTTCGGTTACTCTCACAGACAGGTCCCAGCCCCCCATCCCTTCCAGAGAGCCTCTTCTAACTTTGGTATCCAGGGAAGGTATTGGTAACATGCCCAGGATCACTAAATAGAACCATAGAAAAATTACGGCACAGAAGGAGGTAATTTCGTGTCTGCAGCAGCCAAAAAACTAACCGCCCAATCTAATCCCACCTTCCAGGACCAGGTCCGGAGCCTTACAGGTTACAGCACTTTAGCTGCATGTCCAGGTACTTTTTAAAAGAATTGAGGGTTTCTGCCTCCACCACCGCTCCTGGCAGTGTATTCCATACACCCACCACCCTCTGGGTGAAAAAACTTTTCCTTATGTCCCTTCTAATCCTTCTGCCAATCACCTTAAATCTGTGCCCCTGGTAATTAACCTCTCCACTCGGGGGAAACAGATCCTTCCCGTCTACTCCATCTAGGGCCCTCATAATTTTGTACACCTCAATTAAGTCACCCTTAGCTTCCTCTTTTCTAAGGAAAACAACCCTATCCAATCCAATCTTTCCACATAGCTGCAACTTTCAAACCCTGGCAAAACCTAATCTGTTCATCACTTTCAGCCACTGAACTTAATGTGTTTCCCACAGCATCTCTCTCACCTTCAATAGGTGAATAGAGGATCACATCTCAAAGGGCGGCACAGTGGCATAGTGGTTAGCACTCCAGTGACCCAGGTTCGGTTCTGGGTACTACCTGTGTGGAGTTTTCAAGTTCTCCCTGTGACCGCCTGGGTTTCTGTCGGGTGCTCTTGTTTCCTGCCACAGGTTGATAGGTAAATTGGCCATTGTAAATTGCCCCTTGTAGGTAGGTGGTAGGGGAAGGTAGGGAATATGGGACTAATGTAGGATTAGTATAAATTGGTGGTTGTTTGTTGGCACAGACTTGGTGGGCCAAAGGGCCTGTTTCAGTGCTGGATCACTCTGTGACACCTGCAAACCTGGTTTTAAATGTTAATCTTGGCAGGAAATGTATTTAACAGGAGCCTTTAGGTCGATGAGACTCTGTGAAGGAGCCAACATTATAAACCCACTGCGAAACCTATAGGAAATTGGTTCCAATCATTTAATTCACATGTTCAAAATTAAATTGAGATTTATATTGGGACAATTTTATACATATCTGGATAAATCAACATTTCTGCTGCACTCAAGCCAGCCTTCTCTAATACAGTAAAGAGACAGTGATATCACACAAATGGAAGATCAGTTGGGCTTTAAGTCAGTAGCTGACTCACACCAGGATGAGTCCGATTTCCTTCCACTCTGGTTAATGTTGATCTTATCCACCGTCAGCTTCACGGACCCTGATTGGAAATGACTGGGAACATTGGTCCAATTGTGTTCTGTATAAGGTCACAGTCCTGGGTGTTGTGTTGATCTTGGAGTGGCAGCTACTCTGTGTCTGAGACGGAGAATCAATGTCAACAGAATAGAAAATGAGAAGAAGCGAGATAGACAGAGAGACAGAAAGAGTATGAGAGATAGAGACACAGAGAGAGTGAAAGACAGGGAGAGACTGACAGAGTAAGTGAGAGTTAGAATGTGTGAGACAGAGAGGAACAGGGTGAGCGATAGACAGAGAGAGAGAGAGTGAGCGATGGACAGTGATAGACAGACCGATAGAATGAATGTTAAAGCTTGAGATTGATTTATTTTTGTTGCTTAATGTTATTAAGGGATATGGAACTAAACTGGGCAAATGTAGCTGAGATACAGATCAATCATGATGTGATTGAATGGCAGAACAGGCTCGAGGGGCTGAATGGCCTCCTCCCACTCATGTGTTCCTCGATTTTACAGAATCACAGAGATTGATGCCCTGAGGCTCCTCTCATAATTCCGGGAGCTTCTATTCCTGATAGATATGGAGCAAATGCATTCAGGGTGGTCCAGACAGGACAACAACCTCCCCTTCATAGACACATGATCCTGACTGTGAGGTGATGGTGCTTTTGGGAGAATGATGGGTGGACACATTGTGTGTTGTTTTTTTTTTTGATAAGCTTAACCTCAAGAAATAAACCACTCCCAGGAGTGAAATGAAGCCCATTGATGAAACATGACATTTAATTTGGAGAAAATCAGATCTGGGATTGTCTTTCTCACACATGGATGTTGAGATGGTCCATGTTATCAGGGCTGGTAGAACTGGACAGGTCCTGACCCAGCAGGCCCACTGGGAGGTGATGTAAAACCGAATTAAACTCAAATGTAGCATTTTCATTATTTAATTAATTTTACAATGAGACTCAGTGGATATTTCCTGTCGGGTTACCTTTCAGCTGAAGGGAGTATAAAAGTTTCCACATCACCAATCACAGCAATGTTCACTATATCAGACAGCCCTGGTAAACTTTCCTGCAAGTCCCTTTAACAGGATACTGATGAACTTTACATTCAGAAATGTAAATGTACAAGGAGATATGGTATAATTTAGGTGGGGAGGTGTCTGTGATTACTAATCCATTTGAAAAGGGATCCTTCAACCAAAAATCTTTGAGAACCACTGCTGTCAATTCGATGTGACTCTATATACTCACTGTAATTCTCTGTAACTCTATATGACTATGTCTCTGACTCCTGACGTAGCTGGAAAGGATTTCACTATTTTCACCATAATGGTGCACCATCTTCTTTTCCAAAGATCTCTCAGCTTCTCTAATGGCTGTTTCCGTCTCCCTGAATGGTGGGTGATATTTGTCCCTAATCTCCTGGAAACTGAATTCATCTTGTTCCAAACTGGGTTCAATGTAAGACAGTTCGGGGAATGAGGCATCATTCACCCCTAGACCCACACTGACAGGTAAAACCCCAGACAGTTCCCTAGGAAGGATTCCTCTGGTTCCTCACCATGTATCTGTCAGGATACTGAAACCCAGCTTTCTCACAGTCCATTCCTGGAGGCCCCACTCCCTGAGCCTGCAACCTTCAGCGGGGTCAGTGGTGGAATTCTACAGCAGGAGTGATCACAGAGTAACTGTCAGGATCTCATCCCCATGGATATTCCAGGTTGTGTAGTTATAGTTAATCCTGGTGTCTAACACTCACACATCAATAAAACAGCGAATTCCTGGAAACACGCTACAGTTCCTTCTTTATCTGGAGATTGAATGTCTGTTGTATAATTGTACCAGCAGTTAACAGGTTCCTGTGAACTCTTCCGTCTGCTATTTTAATGCAGACTTTATCCAATTTATTTTAAACAGATATATTTTAAATAAGTTAACACCTGTCTTAAATTGGTAGACTCAGGACTATCACACAAACACATGAAAGTTTTGTAGTCATTTTCAGACTGAAAACATAAACCTGCCGTTTCACTTTCAGTCAGGAAGAGATCCCAGTTTTACACCAATCTCTGATTTGACAGCACGTTTCCAGCATTCACTGTTGTTCTTCCTGACTCTAAACACAGTTGTAAAGGAGCATTCTGTTCTGTGCCCAAGAGCTCTGAACATGGGAGAGAGCGGCTGGGACACATTTCTTACAGGCCTCAGGATTAACCCACACGGGGTCTTTGCTGTCAGTGAAGAGAGATGAGAAAGACCAAAGTGCTATTTATCCTTTGCTCCAGGGAAAACAACATTAATTTTTCCAACCTAACCTTGTAACTAAAATCCCCCATCCCTGGAAACACTGGTAAATCTCCTTTGCACCCTCTCAAGGACTGTCACATCCTTCCTGAAATGTGGTGATCAGAACTAGATGAAATAGCCATTTGCGGCCTAACCAGAGCTTTATAAAGTTCAGCATAACCTTGTTGCTTTTATACTCAATGTCTCTATTTATAAAGGCCAAGGTCCCAAATGCTTCTCTATCTACTCTTTCACTCTAATCTTCCACCATCAAAGATCGATCTACGTGTACCCTCTGGTCCCTCTGTACGTGCACACTGTTTAGAACTGGGCCATTAAGTCTATACTGTATCTCGTTATTACTTCTGTAAAATGCATCACTTCATACTTGTCAGTATTAAATTACATCTGCCACCTCTCTGCCTATTCTGCTGGCCTATCTATGGCTTGTGCAGCCATTTCATATCATCCTCACTGTTTGCTCCACCTCCAAGTTTGGTATAATTGGCAAATTTTGAGATTCGACTTTGCAGTCCAAGATCCAAGTCATTTGTATATATCAAGAAACAACGACCCCAGCACTGACCCTTAGGGAACACCACCGTCTACCATTCTCCAGTCCAAAAGCAACAATTTTAATGAGTAGCTGTTTTCTGTCCTTAAGTTATTTTTTAAATTCAATTGGACACTCACCCACCTATTCCATGAGCCTTAATGTTGGTAACTAGCCATTTATGTGGTACTATATCAAACGTTTTCTTCAAATCTATATCAGCAACATCCACCACAATCCCTTTACCAACCTTCTCTGTTACGTCATCAAAAAATCAATTAGCTTAGTCAAGCATGATCTGCCTCAATTAACGCAAAACTCTCCAAGTGCCTTTTGATTTTTTGTCCCTGATTATTGTTTTTAAAACCTTATCCACCACTGTTCCAGAAGACTGAAGGATTGCAAGTGTTTCACTGCTTTTCAAAAAAGGGGAGACATATAAAGACGGTAACAGAGGCAACTCAGCTTAATATCAGTGGTAGGAAAATTTCTGGTGAACAAAATCCGGAACACAATTAATTGCAATTTGGAAGAACGTGCATTAATAAGTGACAGGCAACAAGCTTTTGAAAAAGAGAAATTGTATCAGACAAAATTGATGACGTTCATCGCTGAAATAATGGAGAGGGTGGTAGTGGTGGTGTAAGGTTTTTCTCCTGTAGGAAGCAAGTTTACAGTGGTGTCCCTCAAGGCCATTAAGGATGCAGCTTCCAACTGCCAATCAGGTAGATGCCTGTGAATGAAACTGGGACCAGATGCTGGATTTAGTTTCCTGCTGCACCAGGACGGTTCTTTATTCTCAACCCTCTCTCTCCCGCAGAAAGATTTGTCTTTGGCAAAGTAATTGGATTCTGTCTCTGGATTCAATAAGTATGCTGCATATTTCATCTGGAATTCTATCAAACTTCTGCAGTTGCTCTCAGTCTGAAATGTAAGTTCTGTTTTCCTCTTCCTTACAGTGAACATGATTGTGATCCTGTTTAGAGGAAGGTGGGGTCTCTCCAAATGTGCCAACCATTTTCCGGTGTCCGTGCCAGCGGAGGATCTTTTGTGATATTTTATAGTAATGTTGATGAGTTTACGCCCTTTCCCCCACCACTGCTGCGACTGAGGGACTTCAGTCTCCTGCTCAACCTGTGATTGGCCACTGGTTATAATCGTGTTTCAGCTTCATTCTTTTCCTTGACCGAAAATCACTTCCCTGTAAGGAATAACTAACATCTTCTGCTTTTGAATTTGATGATATCCTTCAACTTTGTCATCATCTTTCTAATTCTGCAACTGATGCTGTATATCGCGTGGGTCTTGATTCTTGAGAAAATATCTCTGTGCGTCTTCTGTAACTACATCCTCAAATAACATCAGGACTTAACTTGTTACACCTGTATCTGAACTCGGACAAGTTTTATAAATGTCCCATGCTGACTCCACATTAACTATATTAATGTTATCCCATCATGGGACCTCTGACATAATTCTGGATTATGACCTATTATCTCCTCTCTATTTCCGATTACACGTTCACTATCAGGTATTTATGTACCCTATTTTTATGTAACCAGTCCAATATAAATTGAGCACTCCTTGAGTCTGTTTGTGTGGGCCTGTCAGCTATTGCTTCATACCCAAGTCCATCTATCTATTTCCACTTATGTTCTTTCTTTAAAAAAAAGCTTTTTCAGTTTACCCCAACTAGACCATTCTCTTCTATCCTCATGCACCCTTTCATTTCTCCACTCACAGGTACTCAACCCCCCAATTCCCTATCAAACCTTTCATTATTCCTCAGCATTCCTGTTCTCTTTCCACCGTCCCAGCCTGGGCTCCCTCTTAGATAAGGCTACAGCTTCCCCCTGTTTTTTTCTTGGCATCCTCTGAAGTGTTCATGGAAGAACTCAGCGCTGGCTCATTATGAACAGCAACCCCAATTGCCCATCCTGCTCTCTTGCCCAACTTCCCACCCAGTGCTCCCACTGGGGCCTTATTTTGCCAACATGCTTCCTATTGAACTCACCCCTGTGCTGCGGATCCTGTGGACTCTGCCAGTGCATCAGCTGTCATCACAACTCTCCGCATCTCTATCTAGAATGCCTGTTCACTTGTCAACAATGTGATTGCCATCCATGAACATATTATAGATGACTGCATCGCCATCATGGCTGAAACACCTGGTTGTGGGATGATGACACTTTGCCACTTAATGTTGGGGAGGAGTGTGTTCAATGGTCGCTACAAATTTATAGGTTTATTGAAGTGGAATTTGAATGAACTATTACTGGTTTTCTAATCAAGGACCAAAAGAACTTTCCTACCGCACTTCCATATTACAACGGGCTGATCTGGCATCGCACTCAGGTTCTTTAAAAATGTTCAAAATAATCAATATTTAAGAAGCATTTTGATTTTCAAATATATCACATATATATTACCAAGATAAGCAATTAAAAGACTGAAATGGCATTTCAAATATGTTCAACACAGGATAAATGTGCGGCTCATCTGTTTAAGATTGCACTTCATTTACTATCCCAGCAGCCAGGTCACAACTATAATCAGCATTCAAAATGCTCCCCTTTGTCTTTTTATTTCATTCAATCACGGTATGCCGGCGTCGGGAAAGACCAGCATTCATTGCCATCAATAGTTCCCTTGAAACGGTGGCGATTGTCTGCCTTCTGGTTAACTGTGTGACTTACCTGCAGAGGGCGATTAAGAGACAACTGCATTGCTGAGAGGCTGGAGTCACAGAGACAAGACTTGCTAAAGACTGCAGGTTTCCTTTTCTGAAAGACATCAGTGAACTGGATGGAATTTTATGACAAGCCGGTAGTTTCATGTTTAACATTACTGAGACAAGCTTTTTATTCCAGGTTTCTGTAATTAGCTGAATATAAATTTCCCAACTGCCATGTTGGGTTTTGAACGCACGTCTCCAGATTATTAGTCCGAAGCTCTGAATTACGAGTGTAACAACATAACCACTATGGTACCATATTCGTCATAAACGATTGTAAATCGTCCAATTTACCTGAGGTGAATTAAAATCCAAGCTCCAAGTATAGGGTCTAAATTGGGCATTTATTGGCCAATCTTTGTTGTTTCATCTTAAGTAAAGTAATAGACTCTTCATACATATTGTATTTTAACTGCTGGGAGGAGGTGTATTAATAGGATAAATTGTCTTGCAGAACGGGATTTAAATCACTGAATATCGCCTCGTCCCATTGGCTCCTTCCAACATTATAGGCATTGGTTGTCGATGTAGGTCTACTTTACAAAGTCGTTGTAAATAAAAATAAATTCAATTACACTCTTCAAGAACTGTTTGTGCACTTTCAGCTGGCTTAAAATAACTTTGGAATTGAACCAAATGCATGTGGATTGAATGAACTAAAGGCTTTGAGCGTCCCTGGGCAAAACACTGCCTGCTCCCGAGCTCCTCTTCATCTGTCTTCTCGATTCCACTCATCTTTCAATCTCATCCACAACTCTCTTCATCCACCACACATTGATTCTCTTCCCCATCCTCCTTCCATTCCCTTTCATCTCCCTTAAACTTCTTCACTTTCACAAATCCCAGATTCTTAATCGTCACCTGTTTTTCTAAAACTCCATTTCATTTTCTCTATCCTCCCCTTCCCTCTTTCCGATCCTTCCTGCTCCCCGTTTCCTCATCAACCTGATATTACACATTTAACCTGTCTTCATGTAAAACTATCTTAATAATGTGATGATGTACGGGCTAGAAAGTGATCCAAGCACACACACTCCACATATTTTGAAGCCAATTTGTCCTCAGTGTCTGGAAGATCTCCACGTTAAACATAGGCCATAATGGATAGTGCTTAGGTTGTGTATTTCCTAGGTTAGTTGGCGTGTACTGCAGTATCAGTAATGCATTAAAGAAATGAAACTTTCATGACGCTCTGCCTGTGTTTTGTGACATCACAGAGCTGCTCTGCAGACCACGGCCTGGACATTTTTCCTCCTTCCCTCTCCTTGCCCTCCTTCCCAGCCTCCTGTCACATTTTTCTCGGCGACGCCCCATCCCGCCCCCTGCCGTTTCTCTCTCTCACCTGCTGATCCACCTGCTCTGGCAGCGTTCCATTCTCAAAGCATTCGTCCATCCGAGGCAGGAGGGTGTAAGTCCAACATTCCAATTTTACATAGGCGTTTCCCATGATAAATGTGGACAGAGTAATTCAGTGTAGATATATGAAGATAAGGTCCGAATGCAGGACCTTAAAATTGAACTTAATTCTCTCTGTGCCTCATTGTCCAATTTTGCTCCTGGTCTCTACATATCTGTGGAATACACTTAATCTTGGCTCCAATGTTGGAATGCCAGACTAGTCCATTATACATATGTAGAGAGAAGACTGGACTCAGGAAGTCAAGGGCAAGTTTCGTCTTCAGATTAAGCTGCCTAATACTGTGTAAACACGCTCAAGCTTGGAATTTTTTTCTCATGATTTAATAAATTTAACCATTGCAGTAAAGGGGTATTTCACCACGTTCGTCAACTCCTTTCTGAATTTAGTCTGGGTCACTGCATAGATACACGTGTTGGTGCTGCAGCTCAGGAGCTGAAGCGTAAATTGCAGTTCCTGTTCAAATTGAGGGACAGCTACAGGAATAACGTCTAACAAATGTAATAGTTGGCACGCAGAATGCAACAGAAACGCTGCCCAAAGCAGGGTAAAATTCCCCGATATAACAAATAGTAAATTGATAGATTTCCTTCACTTCTCCTTGTTTGGGTCACTGGGATTCTCCCCACTGCTGCGGGGCTAAAGTCTCCTGTGGCATTTACTGACAATAAAATCTGTTTGATGGTAAAGCATTGAGCTGCAGAATTATAACACATGGGATACAAATATAATGAAGGATTTCAATTACTGTCCGCACCAGTGAATAAAGAACTTATCGGGTTACAGAGCAAAAAACAGGAAAATTGCTAATCAAGTATAAACTTCCATACAGAAAGTCCTAGAAAGTGTTCTTTACACAGAGCAGCAGATGCACGGTTTCTAGAACCACAGACACCATATTCTCAGTGCAATATATTTTTCAACTTACGGCAACAAATAGCCACAGACCGATCAAAGGTGAAAGTGACTGCGAACCAGACAGAAGTCTGTGGCTCTGTAAAACAGGACGGGGTGGATATTATACACTTTAGTGATCCTTCTGAACTGAAACAGAGCCAGATAACGAATAGGAATATACCAGATTATGAGATCAGTGATAATGACCAGGAGGTAGGCTGCTTCCATGGACGTCAGGTAGTGGGGACACATTTAGAGAGACCATAAATTCCTCGAGATAGTATCACCATCAGGACTCAGTTCATTGTAAAGAAGGTAAAACAGGAAACTTCGTAATGAAAACAACAGCAGCAGAATGATAGAAATCTGGGTGAAATGTGCAAAGTTATTATTGAAGCCATGGACAGAATCTATTTTTTCTATCAGTGACGATCTTTCTGCTAGAGAGAGGGTTTATAGTAAAGTATTGTCCTGGTCCAACAGGTAACCAAATCCACTAGGTCCCCAGCTTCAATCCCCGGCCTGCAATGGGTTGGCATTTGGAAGCTACAATCTCCTCGATGACTTTGGATTAGGAGGGACAGTAACGCAGGCTTTCTAATCCTGATCACTATCCTGTGACCTTACTGCAAACTGCGCAGGTGCGTGATTCTTTCAAAATCATATTTGGTCTGAACTCATAGTGGCTCAATTTTTAAAATGGTTCTCTTGGTGTAATATCATAGGCTTTTTATCAAAATTAAGAAAGAATTATAGAAACTCATAGTGTCAATACGACCCAGAAGGAGGCCGATCGGCCTATCAACTCCATGCCAGCTCTCTGTAAAGCAACCTAGTCGGTCCCATTCTCCCGCTTTCTCTCCCTCTAGCTCTGCAAGCTTATTTCCCTCATTTCCATTTGCATTTATATAGCGTCTTTCATGACCTCTGAAATTCCCAAAACACTTAGGAAAATTGGAACATAAGGAGGCCATTCATCACCTCGAGCCTGTTTTTCAATGAGATCGTGTTGATCTGTATCTTAAATCCATCTACCTGCCTTGGCTCCATATAATTGCTTACCATTCTCAGATTTAACGTTATTAAATAATCCACTGTTGTTGTTTTTTTAGTGGGTGATGTTCTACACTTCTGCCATCCTTTGCATATGTTTCCTAAATTCTCTCCTGAATGACTTGACTCTGAATTTAAGTTAATTTCCTCGACTCCCCCACAAGCGTAAAGGGGTTTTCTTCATCTACCCATGTGAATTCCTTTCGAAGTCCTAAAAAAACTCGACCATTTCATCCCTCAATCTTCTATATTCCAAGGAATGCAAGCCCAATTCGTGTAATCTCTCTTGATAATCTCAGCCGTGGTGCAATGGTCCCATTCTGTTGAATCTGTACTTCACTCTTTCCAAGGCAAATACACTCTCACTAAGATGCAGTGCCCAGGAATGTCCATAAACCTCCAGGCGTTGTCCAACCAGGCCTTTTTAAAGCTGCATCAAAACTTCTTCCCATATTCTAGCTCTCTGGTTATGAAGGGTAACATTCCATTAGTTTTATTTGCTTAGTTATTGTGTGTGCTCAACTATTATATTTTAGTGATCTGTGTACATGGACCCCGAAAGCTCTTTTAACCTCTACTGTTCCTAGCTTTTCACTATGTAAATGATAGTCGGATCTACCTCTTATTTTGGTTAAAATGTCTGGTGCGCCAATCAACTGCATTGAAATCCATCTGCCATAGGTTTATTCACTCAAGCTGTCAATATTTATTTATAATTCTATGCTTCGACCTTACCACCAATCTTTGAATCATTGGTAAATTTGAATATTTGGGTGTCCATTGCCAATGATTCTTGCCAATGTTTATCCTTATACATATCCAATATTTATCGCTCAATCACCATCACACAAGAGCAGGTTATCCGGTCATTAACGCATTGCTGTTGGTGGAGATTGTTGTGCACAATTTGGTCGCCGAGTTTCCTACATTACAACAGTAACTACACTTCAAAAAGCAATGCGTTGTTGTAAAACGTTCTTTTTTTTTAGAATTAGAATTAGAATTAGAATATTACAGCGCAGTACAGGCCCTTCGGCCCTCGATGTTGCGCCGAGCTGTGAAACCATCTGACCTACACTATTCCATTTTCATCCATGTGTCTATCCAATGTCCACTTAAATGCCCTTAAAGTTGGCGAATCTACTACTGCTGCAGGCAGGGCATTCCACGCCCTTACTACTCTCTGAGTAAAGAAACTACCTCTCACATCTGTCCTATATCTATCACCCCTCAACTTGAAGCTATGTCCCCTCGTGTTTGCCATCACCATCCGAAGAAAAAGACGCTCACTATCCACCCTATCTAACCCTCTGATTATCTTATATGTCTCTATTAAGTCACCTCTCCTCCTCCTTCTCTCCAACGAAAACAACCTCAAGTCCCTCAGCCTTTCCTCGTAAGACCTTCCCTCCATACCAGGCAACATCCTAGTAAATCTCCTCTGCACCCTTTCCATAGCTTCCACATCCTTTCTATAATGTGGTGACCAGAACTGCACGCAATACTCCAGCTGCGGTCTCACCAGAGTCTTGTACAGCTGCAGCATGACCTCGTGGCTCCGAAACTCGACCCCCCTACTAATAAAAGCTAACACACCATATGCCTTCTTGACAGCCCTATTAACCTGGTTAGCAACCTTCAGTGATTTATGCACCTGGACACCAAGATCTCTCTGCTCATCTACACTACCAAGAATCTTCCCATTAGCCCAGTACTCTGCATTCCTGTTACTCCTTCCAAAGTGTATCACCTCACACTTTTCCGCATTAAACTCCATTTGCCATCTCTCAGCCCAGCTCTGCAGCCTATCTATGTCTCTCTGTACCCTACAACATCCTTCGGCACTATCCACAACTCCACCGACCTTAGTGTCATCTGCAAATTTACTAACCCACCCTTCTGCACCCTCTTCCAGGTCATTTATAAAAATGACAAACAGCAATGGCCCCAAAACAGATCCTTGCGGTACACCACTAGTAACTAAACTCCAGGATGAACATTTGCCATCAACCACCACCCTCTGTCTTCTTTCAGCTAGCCAATTTCTGATCCAAAGCTCTAAATCACCTTCAACCCCATACTTCCGTATTTTCTGCAATAGCCTACCGTGGGGAACCTTATCAAACGCCTTACTGAAATCCATATACACCACATCCACTGCTTTACCCTCATCCACCTGTTTGGTCACCTTCTCGAAAAACTCAATAAGGTTTGTGAGGCACGACCTACCCGTCACAAAACCGTGCTGACTATCTCTAATGTACTTATTCTTTTCAAGATGATTATAAATCCTGTCTCTTATAACCTTTTCCAACATTTTACCCACAACCGAAGTGAGGCTCACAGGTCTATAATTACCAGGGCTGTCTCTACTCCCCTTCTTGAACAAGGGGACAACATTTGCAATCCTCCAGTCTTCCAGCACTATTCCTGTCGACAATGACGACATAAAGATCAAGGACAAAGGCTCTGCAATCTCCTCCCTAGCTTCCCAGAGAATCCTAGGATAAATCCCATCTGGCCCAGGGGACGTATCTATTTTCACACTTTCCAAAATTGCTAACATCTCCTCCTTGTGAACCTCAATCCCATCTAGCCTCGTAGCCTGAATCTCAGTATTCTCAACAACATTTTCTTTCTCTACTGTAAATACTGACGCAAAATATTCATTTAACACTTCCCCTATCTCCTCTGATTCCACACACAACTTCCCACTACTATCCTTGATTGGCCCTAATCTAACTCTAGTCATTCTTTTATTCCTGATATACCTATAGAAAGCCTTAGGGTTTTCCCTGATCCGATCCACCAATGACTTCTCGTGTCCTCTCCTTGCTCTTCTTAGCTCTCCCTTTAGATCCTTCCTGGCTATCTTGTAGCTCTCAAGCGCCCTAACTGAGCCTTCACATCTCATCCTAACATATGCCTTCTTCTTCCTCTTGACAAGCGCTTCAACTTCTTTAGTAAACCACGGCTCCCTCGCTCGACAACTTCCTCCCTGCCTGACAGGTACATACTTATCAAGGACACGCAGTAGCTGCTCCTTGAATAAGCTCCACATTTCGATTGTTCCCATCCCCTGCAGTTTCCTTCCCCATCCTACGCATCCTAAATCTTGCCTAATCGCATCATAATTTCCTTTCCCCCAGTTATAATTCTTGCCCTGAGGTATATACCTGTCCCTGCCCATCGCTAAGGTA
This sequence comes from Heterodontus francisci, assembly GCF_036365525.1. NCBI lineage: Eukaryota > Metazoa > Chordata > Chondrichthyes > Heterodontiformes > Heterodontidae > Heterodontus > Heterodontus francisci. The sequence continues at coordinate 40,130,523 of NC_090404.1, read as the reverse complement.
AACCTAACCGAATTGTGATCACTGTCACCAAAGTGCTCACCTACATCTAAATCTAACACCTGGCCGGGTTCATTTCCCAGTACCAAATCCAATGTGGCATCGCCCCTGGTTGGCCTGTCTACATACTGTGTCAGAAAACCCTCCTGCACACACTGGACAAAAACTGACCCATCTAAAGTACTCGAACTATAGTATTTCCAGTCGATATTTGGAAAGTTAAAGTCCCCCATAACAACTACCCTGTTACTCTCACCCCTGTCGAGAATCATCTTCGCTATCCTTTCCTCTACATCTCTGGAACTATTCGGAGGTCTATAAAAGACTCCCAACAGGGTAACCTCACCTCTCCTGTTTCTAACCTCAGCCCATACTACCTCAGTAGACGAGTCCTCAAACGTCTTTTCTGTCGCTGTAATACTCTCCTTGATTAACAATGCCACCCCCCCCCCCTCTTTTACCATCTTCTCTGTTCTTACTGAAACATCTAAATCCCGGAATCTGCAACATCCATTCCTGCCCCTGCTCTACCCATGTCTCCGAAATGGCCACTACATCGAGATCCCAGGTACCAACCCATGCTGCAAGCTCACCCACCTTATTCCGGATGCTCCTGGCGTTGAAATAGACACACTTTAAACCAGGTTCTTGCTTGCCAGCGCCCTCTTGCTTCCTTGTAACCATATCCCTGACCTCACTACTCTCAACATCCTGTACACTGGCACTACAATTTGGGTTCCCATTCCCCTGCTGAATTAGTTTAAACCCCCCCGAAGAGCACTAGCAAACCTCCCCCCCCCAGGATATTGGTACCCCTCTGGTTCAGGTGAAGACCATCCTGTTTGTAGAGGTCCCACCTACCCCAGAAAGAGCCCCAATTATCCAGGAAACCAAATCCCTCCCTCCTGCACCATCCCTGCAGCCACGTGTTCAACTCCTCTCTCTCCCTATTCCTCGCTTCGCTATCACGTGGCACGGGCAACAACCCAGAGATAACAATTCTGTTTGTTCTTGCTCTAAGCTTCCACCCTAGCTCCCTAAATTTCTGTCTTAAATCCCCATCTCTCTTCCTACCTATGTCGTTGGTGCCTATGTGGACCACGACTTGGGGCTGCTCCCCCTCCCCATTAAGGATCCCAAAAACACGATCCGAGACATCACGAACCCTGGCACCTGGGAGGCAACATACCAACCGTGAGTCTCTCTCGTTCCCACAGAACCTCCTATCTGTTCCCCTAACTATGGAGTCCCCAATGACTAATATTCTGCTCCTCTTCCCCCTTCCCTTCTGAGCAACAGGGACAGACTCTGTGCCAGATATCTGTACCCCATTGCTTACCCCTGGTAAGTCGTCCCCCGCAACAGTATCCAAAACGGTATACCTGTTGTTGAGGGAAACAGCCACAGGGGATCCCTGCACTGCCTGCTGGTTCCCTCTCCTTCCCCTGACGGTAACCCATCTACCTACTTTTTTTACCTGAGGTGTGACTACCTCCCCATAACTCCTCTCAATAACCTCCTCCGCCTCCCGAATGATCCGAAGTTCATCCAGCTCCAGCTCCAGTTCCCTAACGCGGTTCTCGAGGAGCTGGAGTTGGGTGCACTTCCCACAGATGCAGTCAGCAGGGACACTCTTGGCGACCCTTACCTCCCACATTCTGCAGGAGGAACATACAACTGCCTTAATCTCCATTCCCACTATTCCAAATTCCCAACAAATCTACTGAAAAACCAAAAAAACAAAAAGTCAAAACTTGTTAGGTTAGCAATCCAACGGACAGAACTTCCCAAATAAAAAGTTTACCTTATCAACACACCAGAGTCCTTTTTTTTTTGGTTAGAGGAGGAGGGTGGGTGGGAGACACTACACGTGTAGTGTCTCGGGTACAGCCACCACACAAATATATACCTTTTTCCTTACCCAGCAGTCCCCTGGTCCTCCGAAAACAAAAGGGAATTCACTTTTAAACTTACGCTGAAATTGACTTCTCAGCTGTAAGCCCGTTCACGCACCTCCGTTGCTATCAACGCTGCAGTTACCGAAACTAAAAGAAAGAGATTCTAAACCACACAAATATATACCCTTTTCCTTACCCAGCAGTCCCCTGGTCCTCCGAAAACAAAAGGGAATTCACTTTTAAACTTACGCTGAAATTGACTTCTCAGCTGTAAGCCCGTTCACGCACCTCCGTTGCTATCAACGCTGCAGTCACCGAAACTAAAAGAAAGAGATTCTAAACCACACAAATATATACCCTTTTCTGCAACATCTTACGGTAGTGATAGGCGCTATAAGAATGCAAGTCTTTCTTTTTGATTGCGTTATTCAATACATTACTAACTTCAGTAGATAGTTGAGAGTCAGGCACAGTTCGTTGTGGGACACCATATACACTTCCTTCCAATTTTAATAAATGCCCATTACCCCTACTCTCCACCTGCTACCGCCTATCCAATCCTGGAACCAGATTAATAATTTACCCTCAATTCCCTGAGCTTTAACTTTAGCTAAAAGTTTATTAAGTTGAAACGTATCGAATGCCTTCTAGAATACTATATAAACTGCAATCATAGATATTCCCGTGTCTATTAATTCAGGTAATTCCTCAAAAAAATCATTAAGTTCATTGGATATAACCGACACTTTACAAAGTCATGTTCGCCCTTTCTAATCACAACGAATACATTAATTTTGAATTGCATTCACTGTTGTAAATCAGGGAAGACCTTGAACTTTATCTTTACAAGATGAGGAGATGATAAGGGTAGGATGATGGAACAATTGCAAATCAGAAAACGGGCTGTCAGTCCGAGTGGGCTATTGGAGGACGGAGTCAGCAGCAGTGAGTGAGCAACGCCCCCAGTGGCAGTTTGGAAAAGCACTGCTGGAATGTACCAGCGAAAGGGTCGTGTGGGTGTTTAAACCAGAGACTGGATGAACCAGTTACTTGGACGTGTGGATATTGGGTCAGTGCTGAAGTAGATTCGGTTGTGATACTCTCTCAGAGAGACAGATGATAAAATGGAACAATAACATCGGATAGTGACAAAACCTTGAGGAGAGGAAGAAATACAATACTTAAATAACCAATACAATTAAGAATTCAGTCAGTTATTGACTTCACAGCAACTTGCTCCATATAGTGGATTTAACAAGGGGTCCACCGGCAGACATACTAGGCGGAAATTGACGTCAAACCAAACTAGGTCCGACATACTGAGCCTAGAGGTCAGTGTGAAGTGCAGAGGAACGTGCTTGGAACAGAGTCAGGCACATCTTAAATTGAAATGCAAACTTACTGAAAGTATCGAACAATGTTACCTGCATGTTAAAGACAAAAAGCAGCAAGAAACACAGCTATGTGGTCCCACAACCAGAGGATCAGAGCAAAACTCGGTCGCTTAATTCTGTGCAGCAAAACATTGTAGTGGACAACTCGGTAACTAACAGCACGAGGAGTCTGCATAAAATTGCCATTCTCAAAAATAGCAGAGACTTTCCGTTGTTAGCAGCAATGAAATTCGATGTGATTTCCAATCTTTTCAATCTAAGCTGCTGAATAGATGGTTCAAGTCACTCCTGAGATTTCCATCATCATAGAGAACAACATCTAACTAATTTGTTTTAATCCGCATGATGGTCATGACAGAAGTGGACACAGCGAAGGTACAGGGATGTGCAGAGGTCGTGACAAGTTGCTATTTGGGTGCAAAGCTCTTTCTCCTCGTTAGAATCCATTTCCTACGTCGTACACGTTGACTTTACAATATGCCCTGGAAGTCATTGCATCAGATTATGTATTTATTTTTCTTCCTCTATTCTACTGTTACTGAAGGCAACTGTTAAAACTCACCACCATCTTACACCAAATATGAAAAGGGTGGGACACTTTTTTTAGTAAAGAGAATGATGTGAGGTGACCTATTATGAGGGGTTTGAGAAAGTAGAAATAAAGAAAATGTTCCACGTGTGTGGAAGCCAATAGCAAGTTCAGGAGAACCTCTACACTCAGAGATTGGTGAGAATGTGGAACTTGCTACCACAAGGGGTAATTAAGGTGAATAACACAGGTGAATTTCAGAGGAAGCTAGACAATTACAGGAGGGAGAAAGGAATAGAAGGATATGTTGAAAGGCTGAGATGAAGTAGGATGAAGCTCTTTGGGAGCATAAACACCGGCATCGACTTGTTGGCTCAGATGGCCTGTTTCTGTGCTGTAAATAGTGTAATAGCGTGTGTTCCTATCAAATGTCCCCTTATTGCTTTTCGTCTTTGGCTAAAGGTATCTTACCCTGCTGGGGGACGTTTTCACAAGCCTCAAAGAGTCAGGGACTCAGGAATTGCCTATTCTTCCCTCCTGATTGGTGATATTCTTTTATAGGAAATGGGTGTCGTTGGAAAGGACAGCATGGGACAAGTGACCTCTTTCTGTGCCATAAACTTACTATGATTTAGAGATACAGCACTGAAACAGGCCCTTCGGCCCACCGAGTCTGTGCCGACCATCAAGCACCCATTTATACTAATCCTACACTAATCCCATATTCCTACCACATCCGCACCTGTCCCTACATTTCCCTACCACCTATCTATACTAGTGGCAATTTATAATGGCCAATTTACCTACCAACCTGCAAGTCTTTTGGCTTGTGGGAGGAAACCGGAGCACCCGGAGAAAACCCACGCAGACACAGGGAGAACTTGCAAACTCCACACATGCAGTACCCAGTATTGAACCCGGGTCGCTGGAGCTGTGAGACTGCGGTGCTAACCACTGCGCCACTGTGCCGCCATTTGTTGCCCATCCCTAATTGCCCTTGACATCTGAGTGGGTTGCTAGGCCATTTCAGAGGACAGTTAAGAGTCAACCACATTGTTGTGGGTCTGGAGTTATATGTAGGCCAGACTAGGTAAGAACAGCAGATTTCCTACCCGAAAGAACATTAGTGAAGTAAACGGGTTTTTATGACAATCGATGATAGTTTCATGGTACTATTACTGAGACTCGCTTTCAATTCAAATTTTTTAAATTAATTAACTGAATTTATTAATTAATTGAATTTAAATTCCGCCAACTGCCGTGCTGGGATTTGAGCCCATTGCCTCGGGCATTGGTCTGGGCCTCTGGATTACTGCACCGCAGTCAGAGCCGCCGAGGCGCTTCAATCTGTTCCAACTGGAATCACAGGGCAGTGCCAGCAGGTGGAAACAAAGAGCAGCTTGTCTTCACCAGCCAAAGGTTCTACCGTCACTCCATTCACTCAGGAAAGGTGGGGCAACCGTGAGTGATCCATGACTACGGTCCTGAAAAACAAGAAACACGGTAAAAAAAAAAAACTTCCATATGTTTGTGCACTGGATAGATAATCACAGTCTGACTGCTGCTAATTATGAAATGTTACTTTGTAAAGTTTAAAGCAGATAAAATTGCCCGTGGAGCTACGGTTCCTCCCTGTTGTGACCTGGGTTGGTGTTGTGCACCAATAATAGGAAATATTATAATAATATTACCAATAATAATAAAAATAATTGTTTTTGATTATAAAAGATGTAGCATTGATTCGAGGAACTGTAAAAAAAACACATTGTGCCTTCTAATGGGAAGAAATCATCTGGATTATTAAATCACAAATAAATAAATTCCTTTAAAGTTTAGGCAGTGTGTGATCTCCTGCCCTGTGGGTTGAATTGAATATTATGATGAGACTCCAATCTTGAACACGCCTGTCTTTGTGACTCCACTAATATAGGGTACAGTCAGTTAGTCAGGGTGACATTTTCAGACAGAAGGAATGTGTTGGGCCGAGCAGTGGCCTGATGTGCCTTTGTTCTCCCCAGTGTAGAGTACAATCCATGCTGAGTAAAGATAGTCAACTAGACCAGGGAGCAATGAGTTAGGAAAGGGAAAGTCAGACTGTACCAGATGCAGCATCAGACTGTATTGGGGATAGCACAGCGCAATCGGAATGAATATAGTCCACCTATCTTGTAATAATACATAGTTATGTTCACATCATCCACATTCCTCAGGACAGATTTTATGAAACCTTTTATTGACCCGCTGTTGTTGTTCTCATTGTGACCGTTAAATGCCAAGGAATTGCCGAGAATGTTTTATCGTTTCCTTTTTGATACTGAGATTTTGAGAAAGCCGTCGAAAGCCCAGGAAATCTGTCTGCTGCTGATAGCGGCGGTCAACGGTTTCCATGGCTACTCACAGGAAACTGACTGAGAAGTCATTAATTAGCACTAACCAGCACTGAAACACAACGGTGCCCAGAAGTGTTATTTCTGTTATTCTCTACAACGAAAAATATTTGTGCATTACACTCTGCCCTGCTCCCTCCCCATAGCCCTGCATTAATCCCAAATATGTCCCACTGCCCCGCTCTCTCCCATAGCCTGTGACAATTCCAATACAATCCCACTGGTCTGCTGTCTCCCTTTAGCCCTGTAACAACCCCAAACTAAACCCAAGGCCTCACTCCCTCTCCATATTCCGGCAACAATCACAAATTAATCCCACTGCCTCACTCTCTCCCAGCCCTGAATCAATACTAATCGAAACCCACCAATCCCACTGCATTACTCCATGCCTGCAGCTCGATATCAATGTAAAAAAGCACGGCCTCATACTCTCCCATAGCCCTGTTTCAACTGAAAATTACCCCCATTACCCGCTGTCTTACCATGGCCATATATTAAATGCTAAACCCACCATCCGGCTCTCATCTCATGGCCTGATGTTAATACCAAACTATTTGCACTGCTCCAGCCGCTCTCCATCGACCTATGTAAATTCAAAGCTAAAGCTACAGCCCCAATCTATCCCCATAGCCCTGTTAAATTCCTAAAATAATCCCACTACTCCACTTTCTCCAGAGACATATAACAATCCCAAAATGTTATATCTCCCCGATCCTTATCTATAACCCTGCACCAAATACAATCTAATTGCACCTTTCCACTCTCTTCCCTTGTGCTGTTTGAATCTACAACGAATCTCCCTGTTTTACGTAATCCCCATAGTCGTGTTTAAACCCAGAACTAACGCTATTGGTCCATTCTCTTTCCATTGTGCTTTATCAATCCAAAGGTACTCCCACAGGCCCTGACTCTCCTCGTAGTCTTGTATCAACTCCAAACTGAATGCCGCTTGTTCTCATTCCTAAAATAATCCCACTAATCCACGCAATTCCCATTGCAGCATCTATCAAAAACAAATCCCACCCCCAGTTCTCTACCTGCAGCTCTGTAATAATCCCAAAGTAATCCACTGCCCATCTCTCGCCCCATAGCCATGAATGAATCTAAAACGAAAAATATGACCACACTCTACCCCTTAGATCTGCAACAATGACACGCTAATCCCACTGTCATGTTCTTTTCCCATAGTTTGGTATCAACCCCATACTAATCTGACTGCCACGCTCAATCAGAGGGTCGTGAGTCTTTGGAATTATCTTCCGCAAAAGGTACTGGAAGCAAAGTCTTTGAATATTTGTAAGATTCTTGATAAGCAAGGGGGTGGATGGTTATCGGGGGAAGGTGGAAATGTGGAGCAATCAGTTCAGCCATGAACCTATCGAATGGCAAAGCAGGCTCGAGGGGTCGAGTGGCCTACTCCTGCTCCTAATTCGTATGTTTGTATCCATCACTAATCGTGCTGCCCTACTCTCTCCCCATAGTCCTGTATAAATCACAAACTGATCCACCGTTCCAATCTTTCTCGCAGTCTTGACATTCCAGGAGCATTAATAATGAATCATGGGCTAGAAGTCACTAAAGTTAACGTAAGCAAGCAAACAGTATTTGAAAAACAATATGGCTCGAAAGACCTGATTGTTTCCAACACATGATTCTTAAAAGGCAGAAGAGAATCGTAGAATCATAGAAAGTTTAAGGCACAGAAAGAGGCCACTTGGCCCATCGTGTCTGTGCTGGCCGAAGAACGATCCACCCATATTAAACCCACCTTCCAGCATTTGATCTGAAGCCCTGCCGATTACGGCACTTGAGTTTTTTTAGTTTTTTTTTAGTTTTAGAGATACAGCACTGAAACAGGCCCTTCGGCCCACCGAGTCAGTGCCGACCATCAACCACCCATTTATACTAATCCTACACTAAGCCCATATTCCTACCACATCCCCACCTGTCCCTATATATTTCCCTACCACCTACCTATACAAGGGGCAATTTATAATGGCCAATTAACCTATCAACCTGCAAGTCTTTGGCATGTGGGAGGAAACCGGAGCACCCGGAGGAAACCCACGCAGACACAGGGAGAACTTGCAAACTCCTCACAGGCAGTACCTGGAATTGAACCCGTGTCCCTGGAGCTGTGAGGCTGTGGTGCTAACCACTGCGCCACTGTGCCGCCCCTGTGCTCAAGTAGTGGCCTAATCAATGAGTTATACAGTTCCAGCATAACCTCCCTGATCTTATATTCTATACCTCGGCTAAAAAAAGGAAAGGATTCCATATGCCTTCTTAACCACCCTATCGACCAGTCTTGCTACCTTCAGGGATCTGTGGACAGTCACGTTAAGTTCCCACTTCCACTACACTTCTCAGTATTTTCCCATTAATCGTGTGTTCCTTTGCCTTGGTTGACCTGCCCAAATGCATCACCTCACACTTCTCCAGTTTGATTTCCATTTGCCACTTTTCTGCCCATCTGACCAGACCGTCAATATCTTCCTGCAGCCAACAGCTTCCTCGCTATCTATCTATCGGCCAATCTTTGTTTCATCTCCAAACTTCGTGATCATGACCCCTATATTTACGTCCAAATAGTTACTGCATACCACAAAAAGCAGGGGATCCAATACTGAACACTGCGGAACGCCACTGGAAACAGCCCACCAGGCGCTAAAACACCCGTCAAATATTACCCTTTGGTTCCTGCCACTGAGCCAATTTTGCATCCACCTTGCTGCATTTCCCTGGATCCCATGTTTTTTATAACCAATCTGCCATGTGGGACCTTGTCAAACGCCTTGCTAAAATCCATGTTAGACCACATCAACTGTACTACGCTTATCATTCTTCCTTGTTATGTCTTGAAAAAATTCGATCAAAAAAGACAATATCTTCCCTTAACAACTCCATGCTGACTATCCTTGATTATCCTATGCCTTTCTAAGTGACAGGTTATCCAAAAAATTGTTCACTACTGAGGTTAGACTAACTGGCCTGTAATTATTCAGTCTATCCCTCACTCCATTTTTAAACAGAGATACAACCTTAGCAGTTCTCCAATTATCTGGTATCCCATTGTATCCAGTGAGGATTGGAAAATGATGGTCAGACCGTCTGCCAAACCTCTCTTGCTTCTTTAACAGCTTTGGGTGCATTATATCCGGCCCCAGTGATTTTTCAACTTTTGTTGTGCCTAACACGCACTCTACCTTTAAAGAATCTGCGGAATCCGATTGGTGAAAGGTATATCGATATTTTATTCACACACTAAATCATCAAGTACAAGCTTTCACTACTTGTACAGTATCAAAACTCATCAAAGTACAAGCTCTCACTACTTGCACAGTATACTACCCGTCAAGACACAGGATGAACAGTCTCGGACTTGTAGCTGCTCTTCTGTTCTCTCAGCCCCTGGCTCAGGATATCTTCTCGAGTGTTCTTCCCCGGGGGTTCTCGTACCTTCCTCAGTTTCAGACAGGGATTAAATCTTGTTTCTAAGACCGGCCCCTCTAACTTACTCATTGCGGTCTGGTATAATGACATAATGATAATTCCTTATTTGGCTCAGTGAGAACCTGTTCAAAACTTCAGTTTCCCATTGTCTGTTGTGAGTTTAATCATATCTGGTGTCCACGATGACTCCCTATGTCTGCTACGTTCAAGGACAGTTTCTGGGATCCTCCTCAATACCTTTTCTATGCTATCTACGATTCCTCAGCTATCTGTGTGATGTGCCCCTTTCTACTCATCCTCCCTGTGCTTCAACACACTGTTCATTGTTGTGTGACTAGCCCTTTTGTTTTTAACGAATTTCTTATGTGTTTTTGCTATAGTGTTTTTACTGGGTCTACACTTTCAAGGATGCTAATCCCATGAATACTTCCTCTTTCCCTACTTTTATCACATCCAATACTTCACATCCCTCTTCCTTAACTACAATATCTGCATTATCCCCTCTTTTGTGAAGACAGACGCAAAGTATTCATTAATAAGAATACCAACATCTTCCACCCTTATACATAGGTTGCCATGTTGGTCTTTAATGGGCCCCACTCTCTCCTTAGTTATCCTCTTCCTCTTAATGTATTGATAAAACATCTTTGGGTGCACCTTGATTTTGCTTGCCAATATTATTTCATGCCCTTTCTTTGCTTTCCTAATTTCCTTTTTGATTTCACCTCCCCACTTTCTATACTCCTCTCAGCTTCCTTCGTATTGCGTTCTCAGTGTCGGACTTAAGTTTTCCTTTTTTGCCTTAACCCTGTAGGACCCTTGATATCCATGGGGCTCTAGGTTTGGCCGCCTTACCCTTTTTCTTTGTGGGAACATGTTTACTCTGAACCCCTTGACTTTCCTCTTTGAATGCTTTGCACTGATCTGACACTGATTTAGTTCCAAGTAGGTTTTTCCAGTCGATTTTCTCTAAATCACTCCTCAGTTTCGTAAAATTGGCTTTGCCCCAATTGAACAAAGAACAAAGAAAATTACAGCACAGGAACAGGCCCTTCGGCCCTCCAAGCCTGCGCCGATCCAGATCCTCTATCTAAACATGTCACCTATTTTCTAAGGGTCTGTATCTCCTTGTTTCCTGCCCATTCATGTATCTGTCTAGATACATCTTAAAAGACGCTATCATGCCCGCGTCTACCACCTCTGCTGGCAACGCATTCCAGGCACCCACCACCCTCTGTGTAAAGAACTTTCCACGCATAACCCCCCTAAACTTTTCCCCTCTCACTTTGAGAAGTCTAACTCCTGTTCTATCCCTATCCTTTTCCCTAATAATGTTAAAATTGACTGAATTATGATCACTACCACCAAAATGCTCTCCCACTGTCACTCCTTCCACTTGCCCATCTTCATTTCCTAAAACTAAATCTAAAACTGCACTCTCTCTTGTTGGACTTGCTACATACTGGGCAAAAAGACTCTCCTGAATCACATCAAGAATTCTGCTCCCTCAATTCCTTTCACATTAAAACTATCGCAGTTAATATTGGGGTAGTTAAAATCCACAACTATTACTGCTCTATTGTTCGTGTATCAGAGGTTTGCCTACATATCTGCTCTTCTATCTCCCTTTGAATGTTTAGAGGTCTTTAATACAGTCCCAGCAGTGTGATTGCCCAGTTTCGTTCCTTAGTTCAATCCATATGGCCTCATCTGATGAATCTTCCAACACATCATCCCTTCTCACAGCTGTAATAGATTATTTTTCCAAAATTGACCCTCCCTCTCCTTTCTTATCTCCCTCCCTGTTGTGTCTGAAAACCCTGTAACCAGGAACATTGAGCTGCCATTCCTGTCTCTCCTTAAGCCACGTTTCTGTAGCCACGTGTTTATATTTGCCCTCAGTTTATCTGATTTATTTGCTATACTCCTTGCATTGAAATGGATACCCTTGAGCACTGCCAAACTCTTTATTCTTATTTTCTAACCTTTGCTTCCACTGTCTTCCCGACTCATCCATTTATTTTCTGCTTTCCATTTTCATTTCCGATTTGGTCAAAACTGAGTCTACCCTCATGTCCCCTTCTCTCTGCCAAACTAGTTTAATCCCTCCCCAACAGCACTAGCAAATCGTCCCACAAGGAACTCAGTCCAGGCTCTGTTCAGGTGCAGTCCATCCAGCCTGTACATCTCCCCTAGAGCCGGTCCCAATATCCCAGGAATCTGAAGCCCTCCCTCATGCACCATCTTTCCAGTCACGCATTAATTTGTCTTACCCTTCTATTTCTATACTCACTTGCGTGTGGCACTGGGAGTAATCTGGAGCATACCACTTTTGAGGTCCTGCTTGCTAATTTCTTACCTAGCTCCCTAAATTCTGACTGCAGGACCACATCCCTCTTTCTACCTATGTCGTTGGTTCCGATATGGACCACGACTGCTGGCTGTTCACCCTTCTCCTTCACGATGCTATGCAGCTGCTCAGTGGCATCCTTGACCCTGGCACCAGGGAGGCAGCACACCATCCTGCATTCATGTCTGCGTCCACAGAAACGTCTGCTTGATCCTCTGGCTATTGCAGCACCTATCACTGTAGCTCTTCCAGTCTTTCCTGTAACCCCCACCACCCCACCCCGGTGCAGCTGAGCTACCCGAGGTGCCATGGACCTGGCTCTGGCTGCAGTCCCCAGGTGAAGCATCACTTTCCTCAATATTAAGAACGGAATAGCTGTTGGAGAGTGAGATGCAGTAAGGGGACGCCTGTACCACTTGCCTCCTTATTTTTGACTGCCTGGTGATCACCCATTCACTGTCTTCCTGCATATTCTTAAGCTGCGGGGTGACAAGATCTATCAACGTGCTATACAGGTAGCTCTCATCCTTGCAAATGCACCGCAGTGTCGCTAGCTGCTGCTCAAGTTCCAAGACCTGGAGGTCAAGATGGTACAATTGAAAATTCGTTGGTCATAAAATTCCAAAGCTATCTCGATTGAAGAATTGTTCCCTTAGGTAGGGCAATTGAAGCTTAATTATTATTTCAGAATATGAGCGAGCGATAAACCAGTAAATTATAGATCTTTGCATTTAATATCTACTGTGGGGAAGTTACTGTATTCTATAATGAAGGAAAGAGTGACTGAGAACTCAAAGGAGGTTAAACTGATTCTAAGGAGCTAATACGGATTTGCAAAAGATAAGTCATGTTTAACGAGCCTAATTGAAATTTGAAGAAACAACTAAAGGATTGGGTAAGGGCGTGTCTATGAATGTTACTTATATGGACTTCCACAATGTATTTGATAAGTTCCTCAAGAACGACTGTGAGCTAAAGTTAATGTGCATGGAATTGAAGGGAAATTATTGACCTGTTTCGGAGCTTAGTTAGGTTGTAGAAGACAGAAAGTAGAGATAACATGTCTGCACATGCAACGTAGGGAAGTGATAGTGGTTCTGCACAGTTATTTGTGGTGGAGCCTCCTCTATTCACTATCTGTTCAGAGGAGCAGTTAGGAAACACTTCTTTATGCAAGATATAGTAGAAGTGTGGAACTCCCTCGCACAAGCAACAACGCATGCTCGCTCAATTAATAATTTTATACAGAAACCGATTGATTTTTTTTTCTAGCGATGTTATAAAAGGATATGTAACCAAGGCAGGTGTGCAGAGTTTAGTTATATATCAGCCAGTATCTCATTGAAGTGTGGAAAGGGATCGAGAGGCTGAATGACTCTTGTTCCAATGTCCCTATGTATCAACTCAAAACTAATCCTGCAGGCTATCTCTCTTCCACAGCTCTGCAACAATCCGAAACTAATCACCCTGCCGCAGTTTTACTCCATAGTTCGGTACCAAATCCCATTCTATTCCACTGACATGCATTCTCCCAATAGACTCGTACCAATTCTAAACTAAATCCACTGCCCCGGTCTTACCCGATAGGCCTGTATCAGTCCAAATTAATCCCACTGCCCCAAACTTTCCCCATAGTCCTGTATGAATCTAGAACCAGACTCAGTGCCCCACTCTTACTATATTATAGCCCTGCACCTATCTTCAACTACATTCACTGCCCCCCCGTTATAACTATAGATCTGTATCAATCCAAACCAATCCCCCTACCCCACCCTCTCCCCATAACGTTGCATGAATCCAAAATTATACTAAGTGCCCTGCACTTACTGTATAGCCCTGTACCATCCTGTTACTGTTCCCACTGTCCCAGTATTTAGCATAGTCCTGTATCATTCCCCAAACTATTGCCACTGCCTCGCTCTCTCCCTATTATCCTGCATTAATCACAATCCTATCCCACGATCTATTCTTTCTTCATGGTCCAGCATCAACAACACAGAAACCCATAGTCCCGTTCTGAACCAAACTAAACAGATTACCAAGATCTCTCCCATTGCCATGTTTCAACCAAAAACTAATCTTATAACCACTCTCTCTCTCTCTCTTTCCATAGCCCAATGGGAGGCCTAACCTAACCCCACTGCACTGCTTACTGTCCACAATCCAGTATGTATCACACTGCCTACATTCTCCTCAAAGCCTGGAATCAATCCTAAGCCAATTCCACTGACCTTCTCTCGCCTCATAGTCCTCTATCAAAGTTAAACTAAATTTGCTGTCACCATCTTGCCATATTTCTGTGTCAATCCTAAACAAATAACAGAGGCACGCTGCATCCCTTTAGCCCTCTGTATATCCAAAACTGGATGCGTTGCCACTGTGGCTCTGTATCGATCCCATACCAATATCACTTCTATGCTCTCACTCCATAGTCCTGTGTCAATATAGAACAATTCTTACTAACCACGATCTTCCTAAGAGCTCGTCGCCATTTATAAACAAATCCTATGGCACCGCAACCCCTATAGCCCAATAACAATCCCAAAATAAAGCCACTTTCCGTCCCCTCCATACTCCAAATCACTCTCATTGCCTCACTCTCTCCCCAAGCCCTATATCAATCTCAAACTGCTCCCACGGTCGCGCGATTTTCTAACAGCCCTGTATCAATTTGGCATGAGCCACACTGTGCCACATTCACCCCAAATTCCCACATCAATCCCAAACTAATCCCACTGAATTATGCTTTCCCCAGAGCCCTGCATCAATACCAATCTTCTCCCAATGACCGGTTACTTTCTCGTTGCCCTGTAGCAATCCAACTGTAACTGAACTCCTCACTTTCACCCCATATCCCTGTATCAATCCAAAACTTCTCCTGCTGACCAATCTTCCATCAATGCCCTATATCAATCCGATAAAGAGCCTGCAAGATGAAAAGAACAATAAAATTCAAGGGGACTGGGCGAGATATAAAGAACTGAAAAGGAAGAAAAAAAACAGAACAACAGGAAGCGAATACAAAAGAAAGTTGTGAGGGTTACAGATATGCACACAGAAAGGTTTAACAATTATATCAGAAGAAGAGGAGTAGTCAACGGTAGAATAGAATCCTCGAATAATAGAAATTACAGCACAGTTTCGGCCTTTCGGCCCTTCATGCCTATACCAGATTAGAAACAGTCGTCCGGTGGAATCCCACATTCCAGCTTTGTCTCCCTAACCCTAAAAATTAGTCATCTTCAAGTACATGCCCAATTGCCTTTTAACTTTCTTGTGGAATTTGCTTCCACTACTCTTTCAGGTCGGGCATTCCAGACCTTAACCCTCAGTACGAAGAAATTTCTTCTCAGTCCCCCTTTTACAGTCATTGAGTCAAAGAGTCGTACAGCACAGAAACAGGCCCTTCAGCTCAACGCGTCCATGCAGACCATAATGCCGGTCTATACTAATCTCACCTGCCTGCATTAATTCCATATCCCTCTGTGCCTTGCTCATTCAAGTACCTGTCCAGATGCCTCTTAAATGTTGCTACTGTTCCTGCCTCCACCACCTCCTCAGGCAGCTCATTCCAGATACCCACTATTCTTTGTGTGAAAAATCTACTCCTTTGATCCCCTTTAACCCTCCTCCCTCTCACCTTAAATCTATGCCCTCCAGCTTTAGTCACCCCTACCATGGGAAACAGACTCTGGCTATCTACCCTATCTATGCCTCTCATGATTTTATATACCTCTATCACGTCCCCTCTCAGTCTTCTTCGCTCCAGGGAAAACAGACCCAGCCTATCTAATCTCTCTTTATAACGCAAGCCCTCCAAACCAGGCAACATCCTTGTGAATCTTTTTTGCACCCTCTCCAGCTTAATCACATCTTTTCTGTACTCCTTTGACATTGATGTTATGACTTTTGACTACTGAACCTCTTGATGGTGAAAGGAGTTTTTCGCTATGTGCTCGATCAAAACCTTCATAATTTTGGATATCTATATTACATCTCCCCTTAATCTTCTCCTCTCTCGGTGAACAATCACAGCTTTTACAATTTCCCCACATAACTAAACTCCCTCATCCCTGGCATCATCCTGGTAAACCTCCTCTCTACTCTCTCCAAGGCCTTGACATCCTACCAACAGTGCCATGCGGAGAATTGTACTCAATACGCCAGCTGAGGCCTAACTAAATATTTAGAAACGTGTAATATGATTGCCTTGTTTCTGATTTCAATATCTATATTAACAATGCCAAGTATCCTATTCACTTTCTTAACCACTTTGCCAACATTGCCTGCCGCCTACAAAGATTTGTAAATGTGTATACCGAGGGCTTGAGTTATAAAGAGAGATTAGATAGGCTGGGTCTGTTTTCCCTGGAGCGAAGAAGGCTGAGAGGGGACGTGATAGAGGTATATAAAATCATGAGAGGCATAGATAGGATAGAATTTGAAAATAAAACTGATAAAAATTGATTTAAACACTAATTAACTAATTAATAAGTAGAGTAACGACACCAGAGGGAGGAGATCACTGTATTTAGTTTGCATTTTGTATTCATTGTAGAAATCTAGCACTAGGGACCATATAGTTAAGTGTATCATAATTTAGTAAGGATTTAATAAATATTTATTTATTTTTTATTAATTAACTAATTAGGGTTAGAAATGCCAGTTAGAGGGGTGAAATGCTTCACCTGTGAGATGTGGGAAGTCCGTGACGATTCCAGCGTTCTGGGCGACCACATCTGCAGGAAGTGTACTCAGTTGCAGCTCCGCACAGACCGCATGGATCGGTTGGAGCGGCAACTGGATGCACTTAGGAGCATGCAGGTGGTGGAAAGCGTCATAAACAGGAGTTTTAGAGAAGTGGTTACACCCAAAGTGCAGGCAGATAGATGGGTGACCGCTAGAAGGGGCAGGCAGTCAGTGCAGGTATCCCCTCTGGCTATCCCCCTGTCTAACAAGTATACCGTTTTGGATACTGTTGGGGGGATGGCCTATCAGGGGAAAACAGCAGCAGCCAGAGCAGTGGCACCACGGCTGGCACTGTTGTTCAGCAGGGAGGGACAAAGCGCAGAAGAGCAATAGTAAAAGCGGACTCTATAGTCAGGGGCACACTTAGGCGCTTCTGTGGACGTGAAAGAGACACCAGGACGGTATGTTGCCTCCCTGGTGCCAGGGTCAAGGATGCCTCTGAACGGAAAGGGGGCATTCTGAAGGGGGAGGGTGAACAGCCAGAGGTTGTGGTACACATCGGTACCAATGACATAGGCAGGAAGAGTGATGAGGTCCTGCAGGGGGAGTTCAGGGAGTTAGGTAGTAAGTTTAAAAACAGAACCTCTAGGGTTGAGATCTCTGGATTACTCCCTGTGCCACGTGCCAGTGAGGCTAGAAATAGGAAGATAGTGTAGCTAAATACGTGGCTGAGCAGCTGGTGCAGAAGGGAGGGTTTCAGATATCTGGACCATTGGGCTCTCTTCAGGGATAGATGGGACCTGTACAAGAAGGACGGGTTGCATCTAAACTGGAGGGGCACTAATATCCTGGCTGCAAGGTTTGCTAGCGTCATTCGGGAGGGTTTAAACTAGTGTGGCAGGGGGGTGGGAACCAGAGCAGTAGGACAGCGAGTGAAGTAAATGAGGAGGACATAGTAAATAAGGCCAGTCGGACTAAGAGGAAGAGCAGGCAGGGAGATGTTGCTGAGCACAGCGGGACTGGTGGTCTGAAGTGCATTTGTTTCAATGCGAGAAGAATAACGGGTAAGGCAGATGAACTTACAGCTTGGATTAGTACTTGGAAATATGATGTTGCTATTACAGAGACCTGGTTGAGGGAAGGGCAGGATTGGCATCTAGATGTTCCAGGCTTTAGAAGTTTCAGGCGGGATAGAGAGGGATGTAAAAGGGGTGGGGGAGTTGCATGACTGGTTAAGGAGAATATCACAGCTGTACTGCGGGTGGACACCTCAGAGGGGTCATGCAGCGAGGCAATATGGGTGGAGCTCAGCAATATGCAGGGTGCAGTCACGATGTTGGGGGTTTACTACAGGCCTCCCAACAGCCAGCAGGAGGTAGAGGAGCAGATATGTAGACAGATTTTGGAAAGATGTAAAGGGAACAGAGTTGTGGTGGTGGGTGATTTTAACTTCGCCAATATTGACTGGACTCACTTAGTGCTAGGGGCTTGGATGGGGCAGAATTTGTGAGGAGCATCCAGGAGGGCTTCTTGAAACACTATATGCACAGTCCAACGAGGGATGGGGCCATTCTGGATCTGGTATTGGGGAATGAGCCCGGCCAGGTGGTCAAAGTTTCAGTGGGGGAGCATTTCTGGAGCAGTGACCATAATTCCACAAGTTTTAAGGTGCTAGTGGATAAGGATAAGAGTAGTCCTCGGGTGAAGGTGCTAAATTGGGGGAAGGCTAATTATAACAATATTAGGCAGGAACTGAAGAATTTCGATTGGGAGCGGCTGTGTGAGGGTAAATCAACATCTGACATGTGGGAGTCTTTCAAACGTCAGCTGATTAGAATCCAGGACCCGCGTGTTGCTGTGAGGAAGAAAGACAAGTTTGGCAAGTTTTGGGAAGCTTGGATAACACGGGATATTGTGAGCCTAGTCAAAAAGAAAAAGGAAACATTTGTAAGGGCTGGAAGGCTAGGAACAGATGAAGCACTTGAGGAATATAAAGAAAGTAGGAAGGAACTTAAGCAAGGAGTTAGGAGGGCGAAAAGGGGTCATGAAAAGTCATTGGTAAACAGGATTAAGGAAAATCCGAAGGCTTTTTATACATATATAAAGAGCAAGAGGGTAATCCGCTCAAGGACAGAGATGGGAATCTATGCATGGAGCCAAAGAAAATGGGCGAGGTGCTAAATGAGTACTTTGCATCAGTATTCACCAAAGAGAAGGACTTGGTGGATGATGAGCCCAGGGAAGGGAGTGCAGAGAGTCTCAGTCATATCATTATCAAAAAGGAAGAGGTGTTGGGTGTCTTGCAAAGCATTAAGCTAGATAAGTCCCCAGGGCCTGATGGGATCTACCCTAGAATACTGAGGGAGGCAAGGGAAGAAATTGCTGGGGCCTTGACAGAAATCTTTGCATCCCTATTGGCTACAGGTGAGGTTCCAGAAGACTGGAGAATAGCCAATGTTGTGCCTTTGTTTAAGAAGGGTGGCAAGGATAATCCAGGAAATTATAGGCCGGTGAGCCTTTCGTCAGTGGTAGGGAAACTATTAGAGAGGATTATTCGGGACAGGATTTACTCCCATTTGGAAACTAAAGAGCTTATTACCGAGACACAGAATGGTTTTGTGAAGGGGAGGTCGTGTCTTACTAATTTGATTGAGTTTTTTGAGGAAGTGACGAAGATGATTGATGAAGGATGGGCAGTGGATGTCATCTATATGGACTTTAGTAAAGCCTTTGACAAGGTCCCGCATGGCAGACTGGTGCAAAAGGTGAAGTCACACGGGATCAGAGATGAGCTGACGAGATGGTAACAGAACTGGCTCGTTCATAGAAGACAGAGGGTAACAGTGGCTTGGTGTTTTTCTGAATGGAGGGATGTGACTAGTGGTATTCCGCAGGGATCAGTGCTGGGACCTTTGCTGTTTGTAGTATATATAAATGATTTGGAGGAAAATGTAGCTGGTCTGATTAGTAAGTTTGCGGATGACACAAAGGTTGGTGGAGTTGCGGATAATGATGAGGATTGTCAGAGGATACAGCAGAATATAGATCGGTTGGCGACTAGGGTAGAGAAATGGCAGATGGAGTTTAATCCAGACAAATGTGAGGTAATGCATTTTGGAAGGTCTAATGCAGGTGGGAGGTATACAGTAAATGGCAGAACCCTTAGGAGTATTGACAGACAGAGAGATCTGGGCGTACAGGTCCACAGGTCACTGAAAATGGCAACGCAGGTGGATAAGGTAGTCAAGAAGGCATACGGCATGCTTGCCTTAATCGGTCGGGGCATAGAGTATAAAAATAGGCAAGTCATGTTGCAGCTGTGCAGAACCTTAGTTAGGCCACACTTAGAATATTGCGTGCAATTCTGATCGCCACACTACCAGAAGGACGTGGAGGCTTTGGAGACGGTACAGAGGAGGTTTACCAGGATGGTGCCTGGTCTGGATGGCATTAGCTATGAGGAGAGGTTGGAGAAACCCGGATTGTTTTCACTGGAACGACGGAGGTGGAGGGGCAACATGATAGAGGTTTACAAAGTTATGAGCGGCATGGACAGAGTGGATATTCAGAAGCTTTTTCCCAGGGTGGAAGAGTCAGTTACTAGGGGACATAGGTTTAAGGTGAGAGGGGCAAAGTTTAGACAGGATGTGCGAGGCAAGCTCTTTCCACAGAGGGTGGTGAGTGCCTGGAACCTGCTGCCAGGGGAGGTGGTGGAAACAGATACGATAGCGATGTTTAAGAGACATCTTGACAAATATATGAATAGGAAGGGAAACGAGGGATATGGGCCCTGGAAGTGCAGAAGGTTTTAGTTTAGGCAGGCATCAAGATCAGCGCAGGCTTGGAGGGCCGAATGGCCTGTTCCTGTGCTGTACTGTTCTTTGTTCTTTGTACATCTGATCCTGCACCCCTCTCAAAATAGCAACATTCAGATTCTACTGCCTCTCCATGTGGCTACTCCGAAACTGTAGAACTTCACATTTATCTGCATTAAACTGCATCTCCCATGCACCTGCTCCTTTCACCAATCTGTCTCGGCACTACTCAAGTCTGCTACCACCATGCTCACTATTTACCATGTTGTCAAGTTTCACCTAGTCGTCAAGTTTCCAAATTAGACCCCCAATAATCAAGTCTCGATCTCTTATATATCACAATGTTACTATAATCAATCTTCTTATTGTTCAATTGAGTAGTGGAAGTCAGTCGATGATTCAATTGCTTTTTAAAAAAAATTTCAGCATGAAAGCAATTTCCAAGCAAAGTGTTGTTAACAGGTAGGATTCACTTGAATGTAAGCATGCATTGCTTTTGTCTGTCATACAAAGGAAAGGTGGCTATTGAATTCATTGTGCTTATCAAACTGCACCTGTTCCTTTTCCAGTAATCTCTTGTCTACTTTTGAGTAACTTCAGTACATTATAAACCTTAAGCACACATCCATATTTTTTCCAAGGGACCTGGAAAATGTTTTTTTTCTACATTGTTAGAGAATCGTTTCGGTTTTAGTGTCCTTGCTTTGTTTTGGCTCGTACCTAACTTAGGACTTATGAGCTATCAACAAACAAGAAAAACAATTGTCATAGTAGCAATCCTGAAAGCCACACTGCATACATTTCTTCAGTGAAAAATGTGGGCGTTTCAAAAAACAGGATAAATATTGCAACTGAAAATAAGGGTAGTGCATACCTGTTGAATAATTGCCTTTTACAGCCTCACAGAACAGGAAAAGGATAATATAACTGACATTCCAGGGACATTAATAATAAATAAGGGAATGGGACTCATGAAATTTAACGTAAGCAAGTTGAAAGTGTTTCCCCAAAAAAGTGTTAAAGACTGACAAATCCCCAAGGACCGAATGGTTTTTAATCCCATGGTTTTAAATTATTATAGGTGCTTCAACTATAACCTTCCAAAACTCTCTTGATTCAGGAATTGTCCATTTAAATTGGAAAATTGCAAATAATGTCCATTATTTTTGAAAGGTGAGAGAAAGAGACCTATTGTGGGAAGGTATTCGCATCTATAATTTCGGAGAGTGATTGAGGTCATAGAGAAATTTGAGCTGATTAGAAAAAAGCCTGTGAAAGGTAGGCGATATATAACGAACCTAATTATAAGAATTAAAGTATTAACAGGAGAACAGCTATGGATTGTAGTTACTATCAACTTCCATAAGACATTTGATAAGCTTGCACATAAGAGACTGTTGGATACAAAATAAAGCACAGGGAATGGAAGGCGATGTGGTTAGGAGGTTAGTTAGGAAGCGGAGCACAGAAAGTAGGGACACTGGGTATCACCTCTCATTGGAAAGAACTGACAATGAGATCCCACAAGTCTCTGTCTGGGGCCTCAACTGTTCATTATATTTATTAATGATGTGGATAAAACAAGTGAGAGTCATATATGGAAGTTTTACGATGACACCAAGTTTGGTGATATAGTACGTGGTGTAGACAGGAGCATACAGTTACATATAGACATTGATAAGTTCAGTGAGAGAGTGAAACTGTGGCAGATGGGGTTCAACACAGGCACCTGGGAGTTCATTCATTTCCAAACAAAGACGGATAGATTTGAGTCCTATTTATCTCGGAATATTGCAGGTCTATTGAGTTTTAAAGGTTCGCATGCACAGTCCACTTACATATAGTAGTCACGTACAAAAATAATCATAAAAGCTAATGGGATGATATATATTTTAACTAGAGGGCTAGAAAATAAAGGATAGGACTTTTTGTTACAGCGTTATAAATCCCTGTTTACAATACATCTGGAACACTGCGTACAGACGTTGGCACCACAACTTAGAAAGAATATACTGACCTTTGAAGATGTAAAGCACAAATTCACAAGAACGTTTACCAACGCTCCAAGGATTACATTATATGAAGAAATTAAATAAATCAGGTGTTTAATCTCTTGAATATAAAAGTTTACGTGGCGATTTTTTTTGGTATTTTGAAAGGAAGTGGTAGTGTTGTAGAAGAAAACTATTTCCATCAGAAGGAGCGTCTCCGACACGGGACAGGATCTTAAAATTCAGAGACAGGTCATTCAGAAGAGAGGTGAGAAAACACTTCACACAAAGCGTGTTAGAAGTGTAGAATTCTCTCCCACAAAAAAAAGATGCTCACTCAATTAATAATTTGAAATCTGAAATCGGTAGATATATTCATTTATGCAAAACTTTGCAAAACAAATTGAGCCAAAGTGGATGGATGGAATTAAGATGCAAATCATCCATGATCTCAGTAAATAGCAGCACAGGCTTGATGGGCTGAATAGCTTACTTCTGCTCCTATGTCCTTATGCAACAATCCAGACCAAAATTAACCCCACAGCCCTCTATCAATCCTGTACTCATCGCACTGACTTGTTCTCTCCGTTGTCCTGTATCAATCCAAAACTAAATATATTCACATGCTCTGCACCCTCCTGTAGCTACGTATTAATAACAAACGAGTCCCACAGTCACACCTTTACACCATAGTTTGATATCAATCTGATACTAATCTCACAGCACAGCGCTCTCCGCATGGCTCTACATCAATTGCATACTAATCCCACTGACCTGCTCTCGTCAAGTATTTCTGAATAAATCCAAACTAAACCTACATCATTTCTAGCTCCCCCCGTAGTCCATTATTAATCATAAAATCCTACTGCCTCATTCTCTCTCCATAGATTGGCATCAATTGCAAACTAATCCCACATACAATTTATTTCCTCATTGCTTTTCCTAAATCTCAAATTAACACCAATACACCGTTTTCTCCACAGTCATGCAATCCAAAATTAATTTGACTGCTTGCTCTCTTTCACATAGCTCTGTATCAATGCAAAACTCATTCCACTGTGCCGCGCTGTTTGCATTACCGTGTATCAATCCAAAACTAATCCCACTGGCCAGCTCTCTTCCCCATAGCTATATCACAATCCCAAACTAATCCCTCTATCTCACACTCTCCCCGTACGGAACTATGAATCACAAATTGATCCCATTTCCCTGCTCACGCCTCATAGTTCGTTAGCAGTCCAAAACTAACTATACTTTCGCGTTTTCTCCACCAGACCTGTATCAATTCCAAACGAGTGCAAGTACCCTCTCTCTCCATAGTCCTGTATTAACTCAAAACATATCCACCGTCCTACTGTCTTCCTCAAACTGCATATTAATCACAAGCCAATCCAGCTCTTCCCCGTAGCCTGTTCCTTCCACTCTGTCTAATAGGAGTCATGTTTCCCCATAAAGCATGGACTGGTCTCTGACACAATAAAATCTCCTGTAAAAAGCATGTTCCAACAACCATCTGCACAAAATTTCTCCTAACCTCTCTCCTGTCTCACGTAATAATGATCTTAAATTGATGATCCCTTGTTATTGAATCCCAAAGCATAGGAAATAGATTGCGCCCTTGACGCTAACAAAATCGTTCATGATTGTAAAATGTTCTGTAAATCTCCTCTTAGACTTTTCTGCTCCACTGGAAAAAAAAACCTCCTTGATAAAGAATTAGTTCCCATTCCAGGGACTGATCTAATGTATCTACTTTGCCTGCTGTCTATCTCTGTAATATCGTATCTATAGAAGTGCCTAAAACTGCACACGGTACTTTAACCATGAAGTAATCATTACCTTGGTGAAATTTATTATTGCTTCTTAGACTGTGGTATATTTACCAGAACAAATGTGAAGTATTTCATTTTGTGGTATTTGTGCAGTGGGAGTGGTGAGAGCACGAGCCAGGGGGCAGCCGGGAAGGTAAGTTGAGCTATAAAGTAGTTACCTCGTGATTGGGCGGACGCGGACATGGGGACTGCTGGGTAAGTGAACTTATATATTCGGGCAGTGGCTAAACCCGAAACACTGCACGTGTAGTGTCTCCCACCCATCCTCCTCTAACCAAAAAAAAAGGACTCTTGTGTGGAGGGTTTGGTAAGGTAAGGTTTTCCTTCATTTTTAAAAAAATCTCTGTTGTCAATTTACAGCAGAGAGGATGGAAGCGAGGGCAGTTGCATGCTCCACTTGCAGGATGTGGGAGGTAAGGGTCATCACTTGTATCCCTGCTGACTTCACCTGCGAGAAGTGCACCCAACTCCAGTTCCTCACAGACCGCGTTAGGGAACTGGAGCTGGAGCTGGATGAACTTCGGATCATTCAGGAGGCTGAGGGGGTGAGAGAGAACAGTTATAGGGAAGTAGTGACACCTAGGTTGCAGGATAAAGGTAGCTGGTTGACCGTCAGGGGAGGGAAAGGGAATAGGCGCACAGTGCAGGGAGCCCCTGTGGCCATTCCACTCAATAATAAGTATACCATTTTGGATACTGTTGGGGGCGGGACCAACCAGGGGAAAGCCACAGCGGCCAGGTCTCTGGCACTGAACCTGGCTCTGTGGCTCAGAAGGGAAGGGGGGAGAATAGGGGAGCGATAGTGATAGGAGATTCAATGGTTAGAAGAACAGACAGGAGATTCTGTGGTCACGAATGAGACTCCCGGATGGTATGTTGCCTCCCGGGTGCCAGGGCCAGGGATGTCTCGGATCGAGTCTACAGGATTCTTAAGGGGAAGGGCGAGCAGCCAGAAGTCACGGTACACATCGGTACCAATGACATAGCTAGGAAAAGGGATGAGGACCTGAAAAGCGAATATAGGGAGTTAAGTTGGAAGCTATAAAGCAGGACGGGCAGAGTAGTATTCTCAGGATTGATACCGGTGCCACGAGCTAGTGAGGCTAGAAAAAGAGAGCGAGTGCAGCTGAACACTTGGCTACAGAGCTGGTGTAGGAGGGAGGGATTCAGCTATGTGGATCATTGGGATACCTTCTGGGGAAGGTGGGACCTGTACAAGAAGGACGGGTTGCATCTGAACTGGAGGGGCACCAATATCCTGGGTGGGAGGTTTGCTGGAGCTCTTGGGGAGGGTTTAAACTATTTTGGCAGGGGGATGGGACATGGAGCGACGGAACAGTGGATGGGGTAGCTGTTGAACTGACAGATACAGAGTGCAGAGAGTCTGTGAGGAAGATTTGACAGTTGACAGGGCAAAGTTGCAGCCAGTATGATGGGTTGAAGTGTGTCTATTTTAACACAAGAAGTGTTAGGAATAAGGGTGATGAACTTAGAGCATGGATCAGTACTTGGAACTACGATGATGCGGCCATTATGGAGACTTGGATATCACAGGGGCAGGTATGGATGTTGGATGTTCCGGGGTTTAGATGTTTCAAAGGGAATAGGGAGGGAGGCAAAAGAGGTGGGGGAGTGGCATTGCTAATCAGGGATAGTATCACAGCTGCAGAAAGGGAGGTCGTCGAGGAGGGTTTATCTACTGAGTCAGTATGGGTGGAAGTCAGAAAAGGAAAGGAGCAGTCGCTTTATTGGGAATTTTCTTTAGACCCCCCAATAGCAACAGAGACACGGAGGAACAGATTTGGAGGCAGATTTTGGAAAGGTGCAGAAGTAACAGGATTGTTGTCATGGGTGACTTCAACTTCCCTAATATTGCTTGGAACCTCCTTAGTGAAAATAGTTTGG
Organism: Heterodontus francisci; assembly: GCF_036365525.1. Classification (NCBI taxonomy): domain Eukaryota; kingdom Metazoa; phylum Chordata; class Chondrichthyes; order Heterodontiformes; family Heterodontidae; genus Heterodontus; species Heterodontus francisci. The sequence continues at coordinate 40,104,283 of NC_090404.1, read as the reverse complement.
ATGGAGCAGATATTGTCAGGTGTGTCCAGGAAGGTTTCCTGAATCAATATGTAGATAGGCCGACTAGAGGGGAGGCTATGTTGGACTTGGTGCTCAGCAACAAACCAGGCCAGGTGGCAGATCTCTCAGTGGGAGAGCATTTCAGTGATAGTGATCACAACTCCCTGACCTTTACTATAGTCATGGAGAGGGAGAGGAGCAGACGGGATGGGAAAATATTTAATTGAGAGAGGGGGAATTACAATGCTATTAGGCAGGAACTGGGGAGCTTAAATTGGGAACAGATGTTCTCAGGGAAATGCACGACAGAAATGTGGAGGTTTTTTAGGGAGCACTTGCTGCGACTGATGGATAGGTTTGTCCTGATGAGGCAATGAAGGGATGTTAGGATGAAGGAACCTTGGATGACAAGAGATGTGGAACAGCTAGTCAAGAGGAAGAAGGAAGCTTACTTAAGGTTGAGGAAGCAAGGATCAGACAGGGCTCCAGAGGGTTACAAGGTAACCAGGAAGGAACTGAAGAATGGACTTAGGAGATCTAGAAGGGGACATGAAAAAGTCTTGGCGGGTAGGATTAAGGAAAATCCCAAGGCGTTCTGCATTTATGTGAGGAACAAGAGGATGGCCAGTGTGAGGGTAGGGCCGATCAGGGATAGTGGAGGGAACTTGTGCCTGGAGTCGGAGGAGGGAGGGGAAGTACTTAATGAATACTTTGCTTCAGTATTCACTAGTGAGAGGGACCTGGTCGTTTGTGAGGACAGCGTGAAACAGGCTGATATGTTCGAACAGGTTGATGTTAAGAAGGAGGGTGTGCTAGAAATTTTGAAAGACATGAGGATAGATAAGTCCCTGGGACCAGATGGGATATACCCTAGGTTATAACGGGAAGTGAGGGAAGAGATTGCCGCGCGTTTGGCGATGATCTTTGCGTCCTCACTGTCCACTGGAGTGGTACCAGGTGATTGGAGGGAGGCAAATGTTATTCCCTTGTTCAAGAAAGGAATAGGGATAACCCTGGGAATTACAGACCAGTAGTCTTACGTCGGTGGTGGGCAAGTTATTGGAGAGGATTTTGAGAGACAGGATTTATGATTATTTGGAAAAGCATAGTTTGATTAGAGACATTCAGCATGGCTTTGTGAGGGGCAGGTCATGTCTCAAAAGCCTTATTGAATTCATTGAGGATGTGACAAAACACATTGATGAAGGAAGAGCAGTGGATGTGGTGTATATGGATTTTAGCACGGCGTTTGATAAGGTTCCCCATGGTAGGCTTATTCAGAAAGTAAGGAGGCATGGGATACAGGGAAATTTGGCTGTCTGGATACAGAATTGGCTGGCCCATAGAAGACGGAGGGTGGTAGTAGATGGAAAGTATTCAACCTGGAGCTCGGTGACAAGTAGTGCTCCACAGGGATCTTCTCTAGGACCTCTGCTCTTTGTGATTTTTATAAATGACTTGGATGAGGAAGTGGAAGGCTGGGTTCGTAAGTTTGCCGATGACACAAAGGTTGCTGGAGTTGTGGATAGTGTGGAGGGCTGTTGTAGGTTGCAACGGGACATTGACAGGATGCAGAGCTGGGCTGAGATGTGGCAGATGCAGTTCAACCTGTAAAAATGTGAAGTGATTCATTTTGGAATGTCGAATTTAAATGCAGAATACAGGCTTAAAGACAGGATTCTTGGCAGTGTGGAGGAACAGAGGGATCTTGGAGTCCACGTCCATAGATCACTCAAAGTTGCCACCCAGGTTGATAGGGTTGTTAAGAAGGCGTATGGTGTGTTGGCTTTCATTAACAGGGGGATTGAGTTTAAGAGCCATGAGGTTATGATTCAGCTCTATAAAGCCCTGGTTAGACCACACTTGGAATATTGTGTTCAGTTCTGGTCGCCTCATTATAGGAAGGATGTGGAAGCTTTAGAGAGGGTGCAGAGGAGATTTACCAGGATGCTGCCTGGACTGGAGGGCATGTCTTATGAAGAAAGGTTGAGGGATCTAGGGCTTTTCTCATTGGAGCGAAGAAGGATGAGAGGTGACTTGATAGATGGGTACAAGAGGATGAGACATAGATAGAGTGGATAGCCAGAGACTTTTTCCCAGGGCGGAAAGGGCTATCACCAGGGGCCATAATTTTAAGGTGATTGGAGGAAGGTTTAGGGGAGATGTCAGAGGTAGGTTCTTTATACAGAAAGTGGTGAGTGTGTGGAATGCACTGCCAGCGGTTGTAGTAGAAGCAGATACATTAGGGACAATTAAGCGACTCTTGGATAGGTACATGGATGATAGTAGAATGAAAGGTATGTAAGTTGTTTGATCTTAGAGTAGGTTAAAGGGTCGGCACAACATCGTGGGCCGAAGGGCCTGTTCTGTGCTGTACTGTTCTATGTTCTATGTTCGAAAGTGAAGGACACCAAAGCACAATGAAGAGGCTTGAAAATTGCCCCTTGGAATGAGAACTCGGAATAAGGATAGAAGCATCACTGCTAATTTTGAGATTGTTATGTGATGAATTAATAAAGGCAAATAAAATGTTAGGACACATCGCAAGAGCAGTGGATGTAAATAAGGGTCTGCTGAGATTGTTGAATGAATTCCTCAGATCCAGGAAGTTTTGGATGCAATTTTGATCACTGAGCTTAAGGAAGGATCTGCATGATGAGAAATTTAAAGGAGTTGAGATAGTTAAACGTTCAGGCTTACATGTCCAGGGGGAAAATGTTAACAAGCATCTTATTCAATCATGTGTAATATTAAATATTACAGAACAAGCTGAGCTCAGCAAATGACTCCAAGGTAAGTCCAGACCCACGTTGAAGATGATGAATGTAATTTCTGGCTAATTAAATCTAAGACATGCAGTGGGGTTTTGCAATTACCTTCTGAAACAATTGCATTTCGATGTGCAACAAAATTCATACAAAATCGCTGCCTCTAATATAATTTAAAAACAATTAATTGATTACAGATCATAGTGATGGTGGATGAAAGATGTTCCTCTCTCCAATATGTTGAAGGAGACATTGCATAATTAAAGGAAATGGTTTATAGTTTCAGTTGAAGGTGGGAACAACAGCAACGCATGGGAATGCAATTATAATTCCTCTGCCGGTATCACATACAATCATTTCAGTTATTTGAGTAAATGAGGATTGTCTCCTCTGTGTTAGTGTCTGAAGGAATTTCACACGGGCATTTTAGACCTTGACTGCAATTATTCCACTGTGCAATTGCGAGGCCAATGGAAGTAGCTTGGAGAGTTTTTCGTCTGTCTAACGTCGGTATGAATTACTGCAAGAAGGAAAGTCAGGCAAGGAGGTTAAAAAGCAAGGCTGGCCTGATTTTTGGTCCATTAATTCAAATGATTTCAAAATTGGGTGAAAACAGTAATGGAAGGCCAGGGGATGCTTTACACTCACGAGGTACAGAAAAAAAATCAACCTCATTTGATTTAATGTATAACATTCTGTCCGCAAGACAGTGGAGTGAAAGAAACTGAAAGCATTTAAAATGTAGCCAGGACTGGATGACTTGAGCACAGAAGTGATGATCTGCAAAGGACCACGTGGCCTTTAATTGCCCCTGATTTCTTATGTAAATCCACAGGAACAGGGCAGGAAAGAGCCACAGCTGGAGAAATATCTCCATGGTGATCTGTTTGTTTAGCCAAGAGAACCAATCAGGAAACGGATACAAGCATAAGCAACATTAACTTGCACACACGACATCCGTTCCCTTATTGAACTGACTGTAGCTTGCTCTGTGGTCTGGTGAGGAAAATCCTTCGATGAAAAGTTCAGGTGGGGAGCTCGAAGCTGGAATATTATGTAATTTATTTTGTTGTTGCATTTTACTTGGATCGAGCGGGTGTTGCTTGGCAGTTTATCAATGTTACTTGCAATGTGCAAAAGTCATTGAAGGTGGCAGTACAGGTTGAGAGAGCGGTTGATAGATGATTCCGTATCCTGGGCTTTATTTATAGGGACATAGAGTACCAGAGCAAGGAAATTATGTTGAACTTATAAAAGACACTAGTTCGGCCTCTGCTGGATTGTGTCCAATTCTGGGAGTCTTACTTTAGGAGAGACGTGAGGGCATTGAAGAGAGTAGAGAAAAGATTCACGAGAATGGTTCCAGGGATGAAGAAGTTCAGTTATGAAGATAGATCAGAGAGATTAGGACTGTTTTCCTTTGAGGAGAGAAGGTTGAGAGGTGATTTGATAGAGGTATTCAAAATTATGAAGGATTTGGACATTTTAGATGGAGAGAAACTGTTCCCACTCGTTAAAAGATCGAGAACGAAAGGGCACAGAGTTCAAGTATTTGGTAAGAGAAACGAAAGTGACATGAGGAAAAACTTTGTCAAGCAGCGAGTGTTTAAGTTCTGGAAAGTGCCGGTTGACAGTGTGGTGGAGGCAGGTTTAATTGAAGCATTTAAAGGGGAATTAGACTGTTATATGAAAAGGAAGAATGTAAAGGATTACAGGGAGACGGTGGGGGAATGGCACTAACTGAATTGTTCTTACGGAGAGCTGGTGCAGACACAATGGGCTGAATGGCCTCCCTCTGAGCTGTAACTATTCTGTGATTCTGTGGTTATGCCATTTCTTGAAGTTGACTTCACAGAATAATTCTTGGGTCTTTCCTGGGAGTATATAAAGAATTCAGTGCCTTGTGTTGTCAGCAGATTGAAGCAGTTACATTCACGGCAAGTGGGACCATATTCAGGGAGCCAGAAGTAACTGTGATATTCGGTTCCATTTTATAGGTACTAATTAAACATACTGATCAATCATTTTCATGATCCCCATGAACTGAAGAACGAAGAAGTAAAGGTGCAATCAAAGTGAGAGCAGGAATAATAGACTGCAAGAGAAACACAGAGACAGGACTTGTGAGAAGACCCGAAATCACCAAAATATAGAATATCGTGGAAAGTTCAAGGTAAGATTTTTCTATTATTATTATTATTATTGAAAGAGGGAGATGCACATGCGGGGATTAAGTGCCACCGTGTGGTTGCTGCAAAGCTCTGGCGCGCCGTTACATTGTCAGACCCGTGTGAAATAAAATATGTTTTAACATCATTATTTTGTTTACTAATTCATGCGTGAGTTAGAAGGCTCAGTAAGTTTGACAGATGGAAGCAGGAGGTTATAAAGGGGCAGAGACAGTCCGAGACAGTGGACAAAACTGTGGCAAATGAAACTCAATATGAGGAAGCGTCCACGGTGGAATTTTTTAATTCTTTGATGGGATGTGGGTGTCACTGGTAAGGCCACTATTTATTGACCATCCATAATTGCCCGTTACAAAGTAGTGGTGAGCCACCTGCTTGAACCACTGTGGACCATCTAGTGTCTGTACACCCACAGTGTTGTGAGGAAGCGAGATTCCCCGGCGGTCTAGTGATTAGGACTCAGCTCTCTCAGTGCTGTGGTCCAGGTTTGGATCCCAGTCAAGAAATGAAACCTTCTGGCTGCTGTGAGAACTGTCACACCTAATATAATTTCCTTGCTGAATAAAAACAGATTTGAGAATGGGAGGTAATGCATTTTGGAAGGTTTAATGCAGGTGGGAAGTATACAGTAAATGGCAGAACCCTGAGGAGTATTGACAGGCAGAGAGATCTGGGCATATAGGTCCACAGGTCACTGAAAGTGGCAACGCAGGTGGATAAGGTAGTCAAGAAGGCATATGGCATGCTTGCCTTCATCGGTCGGGGCATAGAGTATAAAAATAGGCAAGTCATGCTGCAGCTGTACAGAACTTTAGTTTGGCCACACTTAGAATATTGCGTGCAATTCTGGTCGCCACACTACCAGAAGGACGTGGAGGCTTTGGAGAGGGTACAGAAGAGGTTTGCCAGGATGTTGCCTGGTCTGGAGGGCATTAGCTATGAGGAGAGGTTGGATAAACTCGGATTGTTTTCACTGGAACGACGGAGGTGGAGGGGCGACATGATAGAGGTTTACAAAGTTATAAGCGGCATGGACAGAGTGGATAGTCAGAAGATTTTTCCCTTAGTGGAAGAGTCAGTTACTAGGGGACATTGATTTAAGGTGAGAGGGGCAAAGTTTAGAGCGGATGTGCGAGGCAAGTTCTTTACACAGAGGGTGGTGAGTGCCTGGAACTTGTTGCCAGGGGAGGTGGTGGAAGTAGGTACCATAGAGACGTTTAAGAGGCACCTTGTCAAATAGATGAATAGGATAGGAATAGCGGGATACGTACCCCGGAAGTGCAGAAGGTTTTAGTTTCTGCAGGCATCAAGATCGGCGCAGGCTTGGAGGGCCGAATGGCCTGTTCCTGTGCTGTACTGTTCTTTGTTCTTTGTTCTTTGAGAAAGCCAAAAGTGACAGGTGAGGAACTGAACCTGAGCAAAGAATTTGAGGTGACCATGTGCACAACTCTATAAAGATTAGTGGGCAAACACAATAAGTATACAATAAACTAAAATGATTGTTGGCCTTTAGATGAATGAAGCTGAAATAAAAAGGAGAGGAAGTTCTGTTTCAGTTGTATCGGGTCTTGCTCAGACCCCATGTGAAATACTGTGTTCATTTCTGAGCACCATACCTCCATTGACCTTGGGTGTGTATTGTGAAGATTTAACAAAATGTTTAAAGAATTAAGTTGCAAGAGCAGATTGCTCAAGCTTCGGTTGTATTCCTTTAAGTTTAGAAGGAAGAGCAGTGATCTAATGGAAGTGATTAAAATGATAAAACAGGCTAGAGATGGAGAAACTATTTAGTTTGCTTGGAATATTCTCGAACAAAGAGACACAAACATACAATTAGAATTAGAATTAGAATTAGAACATTACAGTGCAGTACAGGCCTTTCGGCCCTCGATGTTGCGCCGACCTGTGAAACCATCTGACCTACACTATTCCATTTTCATTCATATGTATCTCCAATGACCAGTTAAATGCCCTTAAAGTTGGCGAGTCTAATACTGCTGCATGCTGGGCGTTCCACGCCCCTACTGCTCTCTGAGTAAAGAAACTACCTCTGACATCTGTCCTATATCTATCACCCCTCAACTTAAAGCTATGTCCCCTCGTGTTTGCCATCACCATCCGAGGAAAAAGACTCTCACTATCCACCCGATCTAACCCTCTGATTATCTTATATGTCTCTATTAAGTCACCTCTCCTCCTCCTTCTCTCCAACGAAAGCAACCTCAAGTCCCTCAGCCTTTCCTCGTAAGAACTTCCCTCCATACCAGGCAACATCCTAGTAAATCTCCTCTGCACCTTTTCCATAGCTTCCACATCCTTCCTATAATGTGATGACCAGAACTGCACGCAATACTCCAGCTGCGGTCTCACCAGAGTTTAGTACAGCTGCAGCATGACCTCGTGGCTCCGAAACACGATCCCCCTACTAATAAAAGCTAACACACCATATGCCTTCTTAACAGCCCTATTAACCTGGGTAGCAACCTTCAGGGATTTATGCACCTGGACACCAAGATCTCTCTGTTCATCTACACTACCAAGAATCTTCCCATTAGCCCAGTACTCTGCATTCCTGTTAATCCTGCCAAAGTGAATCACCTCACACTTTTCCGCATTAAACTCCATTTGCCATCTCTCAGCCCAGCTCTGCAGCCTATCTATGTCCCTCTGTACCCTACAACATCCTTCGGCACTATCCACAACTCCACCGACCTTAGTGTCATCCGCAAATTTACTAACCCACCCTTCTACACCCTCTTCCAGGTCATTTATACAAATGACAAACAGCAGTGGCCCCAAAACAGAGCCTTGCGGTACACCACGAGTAACTAAACTCCAAGATGAACATTTGCCATCAACCACCACCCTCTGTCTTCTTTCAGCTAGACAATTTCTGATCCAAAGCTCTCAATCACCTTCAACCCCATACTTCCGTATTTTCTGCAATAGCCTACCGTGGGGAACCTTATCAAACGCCTTACTGAAATCCATATACACCACATCCACTGCTTTACCCTCATCCACCTGTTTGGTCACCTTCTCGATAAACTCAATAAGGTTTATGAGGCACGACCTACCCGTCACAAAACCGTGCTGACTATCGCTAATGAACTTATTCTTTTCAAGATGATTATAAATCCTGTCTCTTATAACCTTTTCCAACATTTTACCCACAGGTCTATAATTACCAGGGCTGTCTCTACTCCCCTTCTTGAACAAGAGGACAACATTTGCTATCCTCCAGTCTTCTGGCACTATTCCTGTCGACAATGACGACATAAAGATCAAGGACAAAGGCTCTGCAATCTCCTCCCTAGCTTCCCAGAGAATCCTAGGATAAATCCCATCTGGCCCAGGGGACTTATATATTTTCACACTTTCCAAAATTGATAACACCTCCTCCTTGTGAACCTCAATCCCATCTAGCCTAGTAGTCTGAATCTCAGTATTCTCCTCGACATTTTCTTTCTCTACTGTAAATACTGACGCAAAATATTCATTTAACGCTTCCCTTATCTCCTCTGATTCCACACACAACTTCCCACTACTATCCTTGATTGGCCCTAATCTAACTCTAGTCATTCTTTTATTCCTGATATACCTATAGAAAGCCTTAGGGTTTTCCCTGATCCTTCCGCCAATGACTTCTCGTGTCCTCTCCTTGCTCTTCTTAGCTCTCCCTTTAGATCCTTCCTGTCTGGCTTGTAACTCTCAAGCGCCCTAACTGAGCCTTCACGTCTCATCCTAACATAAGCCGCCTTCTTCCTCTTGACAAGCGCTTCAACTTCTTTAGTAAACCACGGCTCCCTCGCTCAACAACTTCCTCCCTGCCTCACAGGTATATACTTATCAAGGACACGCAGTAGCTGCTCCTTGAATAAGCTCCACATTTCGATTGTTCCCATCCCCTGCAGTTTCCTTCCCCATCCTACGCATCCTAAATCTTGCCTAATCGCATCATAATTTCCTTTCCCCCAGCTATAATTCTTGCCCTGTGGTATATACCTGTCCCTGCCCATCGCTAAGGTAAACCTAACCGAATTGTGATCACTATCACCAAAGTGCTCACCTACATTTAAATCTAACACCTGGACGGGTTCATTACCCAGTACCAAATCCAATGTGGCATCGCCTCTGATTGACCTGTCTACATACTGTGTCAGAAAACCCTCCTGCACACACTGGACAAAAACTGTCCCATCTGAAGTACTCGAACTATTGTATTTCCAGTCAATATTTGGGAAGTTAAAGTCCCCCGTAACAACTACCCTGTTACTCTCGCCCATGTCGAGAGTAGATCATTCACGAGTGAAATTAGGAAGTGGTTTCTTCTGCATAAGGTCCTGGAAATCTGGAGCCCACCATCAAAAGTTAATGGATCCTGAAAATTAAAATTTTCAAGACTGAGTTCGATAGGTATTTGGCAGGTGAGGGTATCAAGAGATATAGATCTAAGGTGGATAAATGCAGGCGGGACAGTGATTAGTCATGATCTAATTGAATGGAGGAACTGCCTGCATTGGACCTGGATGTTCCTCTGCTCTGATATTACTCCAATGGCAGCAATTGGTCACTAGATGGAGCTTTATACAGTCAGAGAAAATGAAGGTTCTTGGCACAAATACACCATTAAGGGAGATCACAAACTGAGCTCTGGTGACATTGTGACAAATCATTCTGTCAGCTGGTAAATTGGCTTTAGTTTCTGGTTTTTTTAAAGGTCAAGGGTTAAAATTGTGTTACGGAATTGTTCAGGAAGTTCTCATGAGTTCCTTTTCAGTAGTATGTTGTTGTTCTGTTAACCCTTCCATTTGAAACAGATACTTGACACCTGCCCAAACTAGCGCAGATATTACTCAGGGTGAATTCGCTGGCGTTGTTTCAGATTATATGAATGGGAAGAAGCAGGTTGGTGAAGCCTGGTGCAGGTTAATGTGTTCTGACAATAACAGCAATTGGCAACAATTTTTATTGGATCCCATCCCCCTGCTCCTAGACTTCACTTACATGCCTTCAGGCTATCGGACTTAATGTCACGCTTTTGCTTGCTTTCCTCTGCTTTTTGATGCACTGAGGGATAGTAACTTCCCGGTGATTTCTCAGCGTGTGGAAAATTCCAGTTTTAGAACGCATGTGAACCTATTTATTTTCAGCAGGACTGTGCTTCCGCCCGTGTAACACTCAAATAAAATTCCTGCAAAATGGTGAAGACTCTGTCTGCAGGGAATTTCATTACAGGATCGCCTGGCTCCGTCGCCATAACTTTGGAGGTTCCATCAAAGATTCCCCTGCAAAGTTGTAGAAGGTCCAAGCAGGGTGCAACTTTGATCAGCTGTTTAATGAACTATTAGCGAGTATTTACTTTATTTTATACCTTATAATCCCCTTATGTGGCTTGGTGTCAATATCTGTTTCATCACGCTCCTATGAAGCGACTTGGGACATTTTACAACGTAGCAGGGCTATATAAATGAAAGGTGCTGTTGTAAATTAGGGAAAACATTTCAAATAAACATGTCAACTCTTGCCATAAAACAGGGATAATGGGGCACCATGAGAAGGTATGAAACAATGAAATAATACCAAGAAAAGTTTACGTGCTTAATCTTTCTGATCATTTTAATGCTGTGCCACTGGAAGTTGCTGATTGTGATATTAGTGCAGCAATACCTTGGTGCAATAGCCTTTGAATATTGTATCAATGGAGACACGACAGTTTTTCATTAAATGGCTTCAAATTTCAAATAATGTAATAAGGGAGAGCCACAGAGAGGCACTAATCCGTGTAGGGGAACATCACAAGCAGCAATTTCCAGTTGTTAGTTCAGCAGCTGTGTTGTATTGAAAGAGTCATTTCGGTGCATTGTTAATTAGATTTCTGTGTTGTTAATGAATGAATCAATTCATCATAATAATCACCAGAAACTGATGCTAAGACTGAATACTCAATGTCTTAGATACATGGATCTTGTTGTATTAATTCTTATTCCGTTAATAGTGAGATTGGGTTAATTGTCCTGATTATTTCTCACGCTCCAGTAACACACTCAATCCTCCGGATTGTCTGGTCATAATATCAGCAGTAAATAACTGGGATTCGGTAAGCTGGCTATTCGATTAATTTTAATACCCAGGTGGCTCTATTTTCAGGTGTAGCGTTTATGATACTTATAGATGAGTTTCACTAACTTAATCATCAAACTAAAAGGTGAATAAAGGGTATAAAAAGTGCTAGTTTTAAACTGAGGGCATTTATTTAAAAAAATTGAATAACAGAATGCAGCAATGTATTTTATTATATTCTAAAGCTTTGCATTTACAGAGTCGAAAAGTAATGAATGAACGATAACACAGTAGTAACATTCAAATATGAGCATAAAATTAGCATAAGACCATTCAATTTCCAAAAAATTAGGAATTAGACACAAGTCCCCATTATTTCTTAAAATTCAATTCAGCAAACCGGTGCAAATACTGTCAGGAAAGGCACCAAAGGATCTTAAACCAAGGCAAGGCAATGGAGTTCGGGGACAGATCAGCCATGATCTAATTGGATGGCTGAGCAGGCGCGAGTTACTGAATGGCCTATTCCTGTTCCTTATGTCCCTATATTACATTAAAAACAAAATGGATTCTAAAATCGCATTTTCATTCAATTTATGTAGCAATTCTGGAGATAATCAAGGTAATCCAGGATTTTTATCTGAATTATTATAGAAGGGAGACTCCATCTTTTAGCTCTGGGTAGTGACGTTGTACAGGCTCTGATGTTGGTTGTCCCTGCTTAGTATGTCTTGGCAGATCGTGAATGGACCATTTCTTAAAATGTCAGAAATAGGGCCTCAGAGACATTGATTTGCAGGCAGATATGATCTCGCGGGAACAAACCTCCTGAGGAATTCTTAACCATGGGTTGAAAAAAGGCATCAGATTTACAACACTTTTCCTGACATGTGTTAAAGGGCAGTCACGGTGTTCTTTAGTTTCCATTGGGGTTCTACATGGATATAAGGCTCTGAGACTCTGTCAGAAATCAATGCAGATCTTCCTTGTTTTACATTGGTAAAGGACGATGTACCACTGTGCTCCTCTGTGCGCCATATGTAGAGAGAACGTAAAGATACTCTTGGAGATTTCCTCTGTTATGGATCAGTAACAAAATCATTACCACATTCAGCTACGATCGCTTCCTGATTCCGCAAGAAATGCTGAGCAGAGGAAATTTTCACAAATACAGCTGGGTTATCAATGCAAACAGCGACCAGAGCAATTCTTACTCTTTCTACAGATTTTGTTTGCAATCTGTACAACCACGTGATTTTCGGATTATTTCAATGCGTTTTTTGTTCTTGCCCATAGGGAATCCCTGGACCCTCTGTACAGCGCAATCCAAGATTAACGGGGAAGATCTGCACCCATGGCAGTGTGTCTACAAGCTCACAAACGTGGTAGGAACGTTTATCTGTTTACTATTCCCAGTGACATCGTGATCACATATTTAGCTAATAACAGACAGAGGAAACACTCCCACTATTTCAAGATGCTGCTAACACATAATAATAATTTCTCCTCAGTTTAGTTTAATTGAATCTGCGGGATTTTCCCAGTTCACTGGTTTGTTGCAGTTATGAGGAATTCTATTTAACACTACTGCATAATGAAGCAAGAGTTAAGGCATGAGGTATTGGTAGAAAATGAAGCAAACAGTTTTCATGGTTTGGCTGAGACTATATAAGATGAAGTGGTGCAGTGGAGCAGACAATAACAGTGAGAAAGTGAAGCAATTCAGTCCTGTCTGTCCTCAGCATCTGATGAAAGTTCCCACACAAGCCTTGAATACAAACCGGAAGTGCCTTCTGGCAAAGCAGCCGCTAGTGCACCTGCAGTGAAAAAAAAAACAGAATGTTAAACCAGTGAGTACCAGAGTGAGACAGCTAAGGTGTAATTACACTGAATAGTCAAAAGCATGCAACCGAAAGCAAAATGATTGGCTACTGTTGTGAAATGGGAGGATATTTCTGAACTTTCACAGCTACCCTCTAAAAATGATTGACCACAAGCCCTGAGTCCTGAAAACCTCACTAGTCGTGTATCTCCGTGAGTGTTTAAATTACAAGGGAATCATTTGTTACCTGTCATACATAGATACAACTTCCAGTAAAATACAGCTGTTCATGTGAATTGTTGCGGAACTCAGAACGAATCTAGTATCGTCTCTAAGTTTCCAAGCCTTCCGGTGAAGTGTTTAGAGGTATTGTTCTCACGTGGTGAGTAAGTGTATGCATTTCCGACTTAATGTTATGTACCATGTCCTATGTTTTAGATAATACTTTGAATTAAAATGAGCGATATGACAGCTAAATTGTAAAACATGCCGGAATTGCGGGAGTAGAAAAGTGCAGTTGGTTGAAGTAAAGAACGTTCCCTGTAGTGCGATCAAAGGACTGGAGAGATGCTCAAAGGCATTGTAGTATTATTAATGGCTGATATGTGTAAAGACAGCGTGATAATGCAGATTTACACTCTATATTTGAAATAAGGAATGAAGAATTGATGATGACAGTAGGAAATTAAGGGCAGAATGACTGACATTGGACGAGGAACTGAATTACAGTCTCGCACCCTTGTCTAATTATCTCCAACTCTCTACCCATGAAGACAACACTTACTCTCGATTTTCCTTCTGTAATGCCATGGGAATTCTATACGTGTGCGTATGTAAGAAATAGAGTTAGGTAGATGCATGTATAGAGAGAGGGAGACAGAAAAAGAAAGAAAAGACACGCTATCATTCACATTTTACTTTAATTGTTTACATTTTGATGAATTGCAGCTTGTTTAGTTTTAGGTGCATTTTCTGACTCTCTGTCAAAAGTAGTGTCACTGCAATGGCTTTCCACAGAGTTAAACCCAAATGTAATCTACGAGTTAAGCCTCAATTTAAGAGGGCAGGATTAATTGGGCAATGAGCTCCTATGAATCCTGTCTTCATCAGGAGGTTCTGACTGGTTCCAATTCTAATAGTTTGACTTTGATCATGTTCTTTTTCCATGAAAAGCAATCTCCTAGAATGCTATAAATCCTACACTATAATGCTCCAAGCAGTTTAGATAACATATGGTCCATTTGTTTTTGAAGGCAGTAGCAAAATATTACTTTTGTTGTTGTTTATCATTGTCCTTATCCTCCACTGATGTGGACCCACACTCTATTTTAAATGCAATTGAGGCCGCATAGAATTGAATGTAACCTATTGATTTAGGTAGGGAATTGGTGACGATGTCAGAGACAAAGAGTAGTTGATAACAGGAATATGTTCCATTTGAAGAATGTGACAAGTGAAGTTCCTAGGGGATCTGTACGGGTCGATCAGTTTTTCAGTATATTTATCAACGATGTAGATGAAAAGAGAGCAGGAGATCCAAGTTTACTAACGACACTAAGTAGAGCGGTAAATATGTAGATGGGAACAGGACATTGCAAAGGGACTTCAGTGGATTAAATGATTAGCCAAAACAGTGGTAAATGAAATTCCGTGTGGGGAAGTGTGAGGCATTTAGTTTGGAGTTGAGGAAGACAGACCAGATTTTTCAAACATGATGAGAATCTGGGAATTGTGGAGGAGCAGAGAAATGTAGGCATCCAATTGTAGAAATCACGACATACTTGCGGACAGGTATGAACAATGATTAAAAAGGTAATAGAGTGTTGGCTTCTATCTCAAGGGGGCTGGAATTCAAAGGGGTGGAAGTTCTTCTGTATTTGTATAAAGCTCTGACACAGATGGGGAGACAGTTTTTGGCAAACGATGCAGGGGAATATATAATTTTTAACGCAGCGGGTGGTAATGAAGTAGAACTTGCTGCTCAGAGGGTGGTGAAAGGGGAGATGATCAATGACTTCAAGAAGAAGTTAGATGGCCACCTGAGAGAAATAGTCTTACAGGGCTATGGGGATTGAGCTGGGAAGTGGGACACATAGATCCATGGAGAACCGGCATTGGCTCAATAGGCTGAATGGTCTCCTTCTCTGCTGTAAATGACTCTATAACTCTATAATTATTACACTCAGTTATGGGCACAGACCCTCAGGAGAGATATATTGGTTTTGAAGAGGGTGCAGCATTGATTGTCCGTACTGGGGCTGAAAGCATTGCAATTATGAGGACAGGTTGCATAGATTCGGATTGTGTTTTCTGAAATAGAAAAGATTAAGTGGTCATCTATTTGAGCTAAGAACAAGGAATGCTAGAAATACTCAGCGGGTCTGGCAGCATCTGTAGAGAGAGAAGCTTCTCTCTGCTGCTCTCTCCACAGAAGCTGCCAGACCTGCGGAGTATTACCAGCATTTCTTGTTTTTATTTCAGATTTCCAGCATCTGCAGTATTTTGCTTTCATCTCATTGAGCTGTTGAGTATGACTGAAGAATTTATTCGGCTACATACTACATAGAGAGAAATTCTATCCTCTGATGAGGGAGTCCAGAACAAGGCAGGAATAATATTAAAATTAGCGTGAGACCGTTCGGGGATAATGCCAGGAAATATTTCTTCAAACAAATGGTAGTGGAAATCTGGAATTATTTTCCCTAAAAGCTGTTGAGGTTGGGAGCCAATTTAAAAAAATTCAAAACCCAAGGTTGATACCTTTATGTTAGGTAAGATTATTAAAAGACATGCAACGAAGTTGTATGTATCTAGTTAAGATACGGACCAGCCATTATCTAACTCAGTTGCGGAGCAGGTTCGTCGATTTAACTGCTGCAATTTTCTCCTATCCTTCCATGGCCAATGTTTCCCATGTTCCTGTGTAACATCCTCACATGCACTTTTAACTTACTTATTTTTCTTTATGTAACTATAAAACATTTGATATCATCCTTCACATCCCCAGAAATTGTTTCCTACCACACATTGCATTTTATAATTTCATTATATCTTTTTTTTGCTGGTTTTATAATGCTGCCGGCTGTCAAACCTGACAATCTTTATGCCTTAACCTTCCATATTTTGGTTTGATACTGGCACGAATTGTTGTCTTTCAAGGTAATGTGATCCCCCATTTAGAATTTCTCTTTCTGTGATTGAGTATTTTGTGTTCGCTGATCAACTTCTTGAATAAATTGCACCGTTTTTTCATCGATTTAACAACTGCAATTTTCTCCTGCCTTCCATGGTCAATGCTTTCTTCATCACTTCACAGTTATCAACATCCCATCATTCTGAAATCAATGCTTTCCACCTCTCTTCATGGTGATCCAGCTTTACTTGCAAACCTTTGCTTGTGGTCATCCTTTCTCTCTCTCTGTCTCAAAACTATTATGTTCATTATTCTCGGGATGGTTCGCTAACTATTTCTGGCTTGTTACTCATAAACATTTAGTAAATATTTTTCCTGTTGTTTTGCTTCTAATGACCGACAATCTACTTGTAAAGTAATTCTTTCCATTATTGATGTCTGCTGCTTCCTATATGTTATATTAATTCTCGTCTGCATGTATTCCTCGGCCAAGTCATCTTATTCAGGAAGTTTAGTAAATGTGCCAGTTAATCACATGGAAAGGACTGATGAAGTCCAATCTTATACTGTGGGACAGGAGGAATTATTATTCTTTTGGAATATTTAGTTCATTATTTTCACCTTAGCTACATCCAAGGTATAAACCCAACTTCCTAGTCAATTTGCACAATGTCACAGTGCTATTGAAATTTGTTATTACCTTAAGGACGGTTGCAAATGTGCTGTACAATACACTGAGGATAAACAGGATGACAAAAGCGATCACTGTTGCAGCAGAGTTTGCATCCTCATCGAAATTTTCTAATCTTTCTTCCTCTACCTCGAGGTCTTCTGGATTTTCCATTATTTGAGGAGTTTCTAGAATAAATAGATGGATATTGGTATAAATGTGTTCATGGTGAAAACAGAATACATACAAAGAACTGAACTAACCTGAAAACCGGTAACCACGAGGTAAATAATGCATCAGAAGCTGAATGACTGTATATGAGAAAGTAGCTCAAATGTCAACTAGCCCGATGCCCGTTAAAGTGAATTTCTGAACAATGGAGAAAGGCATGTATTGTGTGGTGATAGTAGAGGTCAGGCAGAGTATACAGGAGAGAGGATTGATTAAAGACGTTATATATCCATGCTTTTCATGTTCCAGTAGGGAAAAAATGCTTTATGACACTGATAAGAGCGTGTGATTAAAATTAATTTGTCTTTTGGCAGCTGATAATGACAATAATTAATGAAAATCTACTTAAAAGAAATAAACTCGGCAACTTTTGAACAGAAGTGTGTCCTGATTATAGAATTAAATCCCTTGCAGTTCACATGCGAAATTCAGTTCCAAAATCAGCAGGAAAACTGAAGCGGGCTGATATTTTGGCTTAAGATGCATCTTTGCCTGATCAGCGCAGTTTATGCTCGAAAGCTGAAATCTATCAACATTTTGCAGCAAAGTAGATACAGACAAGCTTCATTTTTTCTGCCGTTCACACTCTCTCTACACTGATGCTTCGTCTTTAATTACAAGCATTAACACACTCTGCCTATATCCCAGGACAGCTTTGTTATTTCACCTCTCCTGCCCTCTGCCCTTTCACAGACCTTTCCTTTTGTTCTCTTCCCCACTACCCCACCACCATACCCTCCCCACCCCCTCCTTCACTCAGTTAAAACATAATTCTTTTCTAACCTTTGCCAGTTTTGATGAAAGGTCACTGACATGAAACTTTAACTCTGCTTCTGTCTCCACAGATACTGTCTAACCTGTTGAGTATTTCCAGCACTTTCTGTTTTTATTTCAGATTTCCAGCATCTACAATATTATGCTTTTATTTTAGATAAAGACAAGTTCTGTTTTCGGATTTCAATTCATTATTTTACATTACCATCTGCACAATAAGGTTAGACCCACCTCACTGTTAATAGATTTAGTTGTTATTTACCAGGCTGGTGCTGCCATACTCTTAGGTTTCATACTCAAGATTTGATATATTACTGTTACAATTATCTATTTACTCGGCTGGTATTGTATTGTGGAATCAATAGCACATCATATCGTATATTCCTATAAGATGTCTCCAATATTCTGGAACAGAAACACAAAATGTCTGCTTACTTTATGCTTTCTGTCTTGGATTCAGCGATAAAACTGAAGTTAACAATTCCCTACTACTGACAATCATAGAACCATCAAATCATAGAATCCAAGCAGCACTGAAGGAGATCATTCAGACTGCAGTATCCATGCTGGATCGCTGCCAGAGCAACTCACCTAGTCCCACTCCCCTGCTTGTTCCTATAGCACTGCATTTCCTTTTTCTCTTCCGGTGCTTATCCAATTGTGAGGACAGTTTTGAATCCTTTTGGATTGAATGTGTTTCCACCACACTCTCAGGGAATACATACCAGATCATAACCACTCGCTGCATAAAAAAGGTTTTGCCTCTCTGGAACCATTCTCATAAATGTTTTCCACATCTTTTCTAATGTCTTCACTTCCTTCCTAAACTGTGGTGCCCAGAATTTGGCGCAATACTCCAATTGAGATCGAAACAGTGTTTTATAAAGGTTCACCATAACTTCCTTTCTTTCATACTCTGTGCCTTTATTTATAAGGCCGAGGATCCCGTCTGCCTTTCTTTATGCACTTTCTCAACCTGCTCTGCCCCAGGTCTCTCTCATCCTGCATCCCCTTTAGAATTTTACCCTTTAGTTTCCATTGGCTTTCCTCGTTTTTCCAAGCAAAATTTATCACTTCACATCTCTGAATTATGTTTAATCTGCCACTTCTCCGCCCATTACAATAGGCTGTCTATTCGCTGTTGAAGTCTATCACCATCTTTCTTACAATTCACAATATTGCCCAGTTTTGTCTCATTCGCAAATTTTAAGATTGTGTCCGGCATACCATAGTCATGGTCATTAATATCTATCAAGTAAAGCAGTGGTCCTAGTACTGACCCCCTGGAGAACTTCACTTTATATGCTCTTACAATCTGAAAACGAACCATTCACCACTATTCTCTGATTCCTATAATTCAGCCAACTTTGTATCCATGCTACCACTATCCCTATTATTCCATGGGTTTCAACTTTGTGGAAAAGCATCTTATGTAGCATTTTAAGAAACGCCTTTTGGAATTCTATATACATCACATCAGATGCATTACCTTCATCAACCCTCTCTGCTACCTCATCAAAAACTCAATCAAGTTAGTCAAACACGATTTCCCCTTAACAAATCCTTGCTGTCTTTCCTTAAATATTCCACATTTGTCCAAGTGACTGTTAATTCTGTCCTGGATCAGCGTTTCTAAAAAGCATTCCCACCATTACAGTTAAAATGACTAGCCTGTTGTTGCTGGACTTATCTAATATCATTTATTGAACAGCAGTGTATTTCAAGTCAAGTCTTGGCTTATGTAGTTATAGGGTTATGGTAATCCTAGCCGAGGCTTCTTTGTGTGTGTGGTGGGTGGGGGGTGAGGGGTGTGTGGCTGTGGGGGGAGTTAGTGGGGATGGGGGATATTTGTAGTGATTAGAGGGGGACCTTTATATTTGCATTACGTTCAGACAGTTGGAGCCTGAGTCCAAAATTATCATAACCACAGGAATCACTGACCCGACATAGAGTAAATGTTGTCATTTTATAAATTCAAAGATCTCAAATCCTGGGTTACAGTCTGAAGTTTTATTCTAGATTGAACAGACAGGTCATATCTTCTTAACAACAGCTGACTAGGGGATAAATTCAACACCCTAAGCAAATTCCTCTTAATTTTACAATGTGAAAGCGAGAGCTGAACATGGGTTGGTTATACGTGTCCATATGCACTTCCTTAGCTGATGAGATATTGTGGGATTAGGTGACCCAGAGATAGCTTGATAACAAAGTGAAACACAGCCTGTTAACACTGTACAACCGGACGTGAGCCAACTCTGATGAATGAAGCGGGGTCCACTCACAAATTGGCATCATGAGAAACACAGATACCAATTTGCTGACTAAATTAGTGCATCTGACCACAAGCTGAATGAACAGCATCCATCATGCATCGATGGCAGAGTAAGATACACTGCTCACCACCTCACCGAGGCAACCTCCAGCGTGGTAGATACTTCACCCCATAGAACAGCGCATCCTCCACTCACTGAGACACCCTCCAGCGTGGCGAGACATAACTTCCCATTGAACAGCTGTTCCTCCACTCAACGAGACATTTTCCTTCAAGGATAGATACCACAACCCATAGCACATAGATTCCTCTACTCACAGAAGCATCCTCCAGTTGGATAGATACCAGACCCCGTAGAAAAGCGGCGAATCCACGCACTGAGACACATTCCAGATGTTTCCCTATTCACCAAGACATCTTCAGCACGGATAGATACCGCATCCCAGAGACCAGAGGTCTCCCACTCACTAAGACACACTCTAACATGGACAGAAATTCAGCCCATAGAATATCGGCTCCCCTACTCATCGAGACGTCTTCCTGCACAGATAGATATCGCCCCCCACTGTACAGAGACTCCCCCACTCAAAGGGCCATCCTCCAACATGGATAGATATCGCATCCCATATAGCATGGATTATCCCACTCATCTCCACACCCTCCAGCATGAATAGGTATAGAACATGGATTATCCCACTCACTGAGACACCCTTCAACAGAGAGAGAGAGAGAGACACCGCACCCTATAGGACAGTGGTTTCCCCACTCACTGAATCATTCTTTAGCATAGATGGATACCATCCCCCATCAAACATCAGTTGCTTCACTCACTGAGACATACTCCAGCATGGATACATAACAAACCTCATAGAACAGTAGTTCCCCCAGTCGTCAAAATATCCTACAGCAGGGAGAAATACCACACGCCAAGGAACAAGTGATCCCTCACTCACCGTGACACCCTCCAGCATGGATAGTTACCACATTCCATTGAACAGACGTTCCCCCACTCACTAAGACACACTCCAGGAAGGAGAGATACCACATCTCATCGAACAACGGTTGCCTCACTCACTGAGGCACACGCCTGCATGGATAGATACCACATCTCATAGAACAGCGCTCCCCCCACCCTACCGCCGGCCCCCCCTTCACCGAGACATTCTCCAGAGTGGAGAGACGCTGGACCTCAAAGAACAGCGGTTCTTCCACTCAATCAGGCAGCCTCCAACATGGCGACTTAACCACAACCCATAGAACAGCGGTTCCCAAATCAGCGAGACAGCCTCCTTCTTAGACCGATACTACACATCTGAACAGTGGTTCCGCCACTCATACAGATACAATCCTGTATGGATCGTATGAAACAGCTGTTGCGGCTTCTGACTCGGCTGGCTAGTCACAGTAATTAGGCAAAGTGCTTTACGTTAAAGAACGGTCTGATTTCCCCTTGAGAAGAAAATGCAACACCAACAATGATCGGATCAGCTGTCTCACTGCAGGCTGCAATTCGCTGTGAATACAGGTTAGCTTCCCATTCGATAAACTGTCGGATCCTGTGCTGCACTTCAACTGACCATTATGAGAAGAAAAGTAGATTCCACTTCATACATAGCCTTTCACGGCTTCCAGAGGTCACAAAGCTGTACGGCCAAATAATTACTTTTTTAATGTTTGATAAACTACATCACAGTCAATTAACCCAGAACCACGCCCAAAAAGCAGCAATGTGGTCAATGGGAAGTTAGTCTAATAAGTGTTGCTCTGGGAGCCGCCAGCAGAGCTCGCTAATCCTTCAATACACCCAGGGTATCTTTAACATCTACCCGAACAACCAGACGAGGCCACGGAGCAGCCTCTTATCTGGAAAACCGCACCCGCTGTTGCGTGGAATTGTCAGCCTGGATTAGAAACCGAAGTCAGGCAGAGGAGCTTGAACCCACTGGAGTTGAAATCCCTCTCAGGCGGTGGCGCCGTCACTTGAGGCGAATTTCTACCCACAATATTGTGATTCAGAAGCCCACCAGCTGACAATGAGCTCAAATGACACTAAAGTGCTGAGGATATTCCAATGTCAAGTCATACCTTGGAAACAAAAACTTTTGAAACTGCACAGATTAATAGTTCAATACAACAATAGCATTGCCATCAACATCTTGGGGGTTACCATTGACCAGAAAATGAACTGGAGCGGTCACATAAATACTATGGCTCCAGGAACAGGTCAGATGCTGGGAACTCTGCAGTGAGTAACAACTTCTGCCTCCCCAATGTCTGTCTACAGGAGTGTGGTGGAATAGTCTCCACTTGCCTGGATGGGTGCACCTTCAACAACATGCAAAAAGCTCGACAGCATCCAGGATAAAGCTGTCCCCTTGCTTGGTACCCAAAACACAAACATTCACTCCCTCCACCACTGACACAGAGTGACAGCAGCGTGTATAATACACAAGGTGCACTGCAGCCGCTCACCAAAGCTCCTCAAACAATAGCTTTCCAAACCAACAGCCTCTATCACCTAAAAGGACAAAGGCAGCAGATGCATGGGAACACCACCTGTTGCAAGTTCCCCACCAAGCCACACACCATCTTGACCTGGAACTATAACGCTGTTCCTTCACTGTCACTGGGTCAAAATCCTGGAACTCCCTTCCTAACAGCATTGTGGGTGTATCTACAGCAGATGGACTGCAGTGGCTCATGAAGGCAGCTCATCAACACCAACTCAAAGTCAACTAATGCTGGTCTTCACATTGACGCTCATGTCCCATCAAATAATAAAAACTAATCAGAGTCAGCGGATTGATCGGAAGAGGTGATGGTGAGATAGAGCTGGGTGTCAGCAGCGTACATGTGGGCTCTGATTTTGGATGATGTCACCCAGAGACAGCATGTATGTGAGCAATAGGAGAGGACCAGGGATAGATCCTTATGGAACTCCAGATATACTGGTGCGGGAGCTGGTGGAGATCTCACTGAAGATCTAGCTATGACTAGATAAGTAAGAGTGAATACAGGCAATCACTAGTTTTGGTAAATTATTGTCGTACTAAATAGTGACTGGATGTTGTTCTACTTTTACTCATACCGATTTACAACTAGATACATCATTGGCCAAATGTAAACCACAAGAGCTCTTGAAGCTGCAAACACGGTAAGGAGTAGTGTAATCTGTTTGAAAGCACCCTTTGTATCTCTAAAAATGGGGGAATGGAAACGTGTTGCACAGCTGGAAGATTAGACAATGTATATCATACATATTTGGATCAAGTTTAAAATGAAGATCGTGAAAGTAACACGCACACAAACGACAAATAGGGGAGCCAGCAGGTTTTCATTCTACATTTATTGCAATTAGCAGACCCACATACAGACGAAAGCACAATTTCCTATTCATCCAATAACATCACTGAACCCTTCAAGGGATCTTCAAAACGATTTCAGCTGTGTTAAGGTTATCCAGGGTTATCGGATTCTAACCATAACTATCCTTCATTGACTGATATGGTTCCATATATTCGTGAAATATCTCAACAATTATTCGTAGACATAGAGGGTGACAGTGACATGTGATAAACAGGAGATTCGCTGACTCAGATACTCAAACAGTTATGAACATCACAACAGTAACACATCTATGGGAAACAGATAGTCACCCACACTGGGTTATGTACATGATTTAACACTGTCAGATAGGACAAGTGAAACATTAACTGAAGTAGGTTTACCATAAGATTTATTTATGCTTCTGCGTAAATCCCTTTGGAGGGACGGGTGTCCCACTAAACAGGTGTAAGTGGTGCCGCTGTTCCACTCCACCGCAGTGAGTTTCAATCTGCTGGCAATGGAGCTGGAATCATTTCTCTTCTCGATCTCTGCTTGGCTAGGAGAACCTGAATCCAAAAGGGTGTCATTGGCCATCCAAGCGATGTAAATCTCAGCAGGATAAAATCCAGTGACCAGACACACCAGAGTAGCCGTCTGCTCAGTGTCTATCTCTTCCGCTGATGGAAGTAGCACGTAGACTTTAGGAGGATGCATTTCACCAACTGTAAAGAGAGAAATATTGGTTAAACTGAGTTTGTTTCTTCTCCAGTCTTCACTTTATGTTCCCCTTTTCTAGAAATAATGTGCATTCGGGCATTTGGAATAGTTTCCGAACTGTGAGAGTTTACATATTTCTCTTCTTGTTCATGGGTGCCATTAATTTTCTTTATTTTGGTGGTTTTTCAATGTGGTCTGACGTTAGATTGCAAAGAGTTGGAGACAATCAAAAAGCACTGACGCTCTTAGGATGCAACAGTGTCAAACCGCTTCTATTTTTTCATACTATTTTTTACCCGTCTGGTGACTTCCCAGGTCCCAGATGACATAGGAACATTTAATGAAGAAACTGGGTGATTTGTTAACATAATTTATCATCTGACTGAGTATTATCTGTGCTTACCCTTTACTTTCCTGGTGGAAGTTTTCACTGGTGTTGGTAATTCGCTGTCCTCTATGAAGCAGACGTATTCCACCCCACTGTCCCACTCTGCCGCAGTGACTTTCAGTTTACTAACGATGGCGAATTTGCTTCCATTCCACTCGGGACTCTGAGTCTCGACTCCTTCCGTTTTCCCACTCCCATCCACTTGCCAGGACACGATGACGCTTTCTAAGTCGCTGTAAAGGATTTCACAAACAATGGTCGCCGTTCGTTGAGTCCAAATCTCTTCAAAGCGGGGGTTCAATATATTGACAGAAATGTCTGCCTCATGACAATCATCTTGAAAGAAGAGGGAATGGTTATTTCAAGCTGTCATGTTGAATTCAAGGGTAACAACAACAACATACTCCAAGAGATGTAAAATAATTCTACTTACTGGAGTAGGTTAGGAATTTTCTCAGATTGTTTCTGTTTAGCTAATAAGATGCAGCGCCCTTCTGGTCTTGTTGCTTTCATCTCCTGGCTTCCCTGGATGATGTCCGCAAAAATATTTCTGATTATTTATTCCACAGATCGGGAATTCCTCTGACTGGGATTTAATTGGGACTAATTGTCCCCGCTCTCATGCTGCAAACGTTCACCCATCAGACTGACTGACTGATGCTAGAGGTCAATTGCAGCCCTGTGTCCTGAATGTGGTGGGTTCAAATATACCTCCTATAAAGTGACTAAAATTCTCCTCTTTTTCAGTCCAAGCATTTGGGTTGAAATGAACTTGTCTCTGCCTGAGCAATGAATGGAAGCGTGGCCTCAAAACCAACACGCAGATGTTCTACATCATTTGACACCGATTTCGCTGGTCACTTAAAAGCTACAATGTATTTAGGAAAACGTAAAAACTACCACTCTGATCTAGGAAGAAGCATTGCTGGAAGGTTGAGATTAAAGACACCATTATTTAAGTGTGTAAAGTGAGGAAGTCTATAATTTTACGATGATATACCTGGCCCAGAGGTACACGATATTGACATCAGTGACGGTGGAAAGGTTTTCTCTAGTATCCGACCTTTACAAAATTAAGATAAATGCTAAAGATTTTGGAAAACATGCCTTCAGTTTTTAAAGTAAAATGGTCACTCTGCCCGTAAGAATCATTACTTTCTTTATACATGGCATGAAATCTAAAAGAATAAGCATTCTCCTTTGTTTTCACTAAAAGTTAAATTTGTTTCTCTGAACATTATCGAAACCACCGTCATTATATTTGGCGAGGATGTCATCTCTGAAATTCTCAAGATCTCTACAAGGGACTAAAGTTACATATTTATTGCGCATGTCCAACATTGTTACTTTTTTTTCTCTAATCTACACTAAAATTGGTGAATTTCTCTCAATGATGTTTCAGAAGGGAGTGCTGTGCAAACTGTTTCTTGATTCTCATCATTCCCATTGGCTCTCCTTCCAGATTGGCAGATGTAAACATGTATTTGTCTACTCACTGGGATCCCTGATTTCATCCCATTAAGTTAACATCCCTTCATAAAATGAAAGAAGAATATTTCATGGTGTATGTTACAAGAACCCATTTATCTGAAGGGATTTGATCTTACTTTCATTTCAAAAAGTTGCTATTTTTGGCAGAAAAAGGAAAAAGGAAGGCACAAAAAAGTGAGAATGTCAGATGACTGATTGCAATAAAATGAATCATCTCCATTGGTTTAAACAGCAAACTGAGTTTCAACCCTGAGATATGTTGAGGCAACGACAAGCAGAAATGTCATGTGTGGGACTTGGGCTGATTTCAACACTCAAATCATCACCTCAGCATTCTAAAACAAAGACAGCGTGCATATTTAGATTCACTTCCTATCGATTTCTGTGAAGAGGCACGAGGCGTTTAAAAGTGCTATATAAATGCCTGCTGTCATTGTTACTCCAGTACAGGCTCCACTGAATCGCTTGCCTTGAGTACCTCTACCGATTGGACACTCTGAGTAGATCAGCAGAAAATGTGAATGCCAACAGCCTATCCTACAGCAGCAACATCAGAGCCCCGTCCAGTCCTGCACTCGCCAGAGGTGCCAACACATCGAACTCCACCTGACCTCCTCAGATCGGAGGACCATTAATGTTTGGGATGGTAAAATGAGAAATCCAATTTCTAAATTTGTGGATTACACCAAATTCAGGCGAATAGCCAATGTTGAGGAGGACTGCAACAAATTGCAAGAAGATATGAAGATACTTGCAGTATGGAGAAATAATTGGCAAATGAATTTAACATAAATAAATGCAGAGTATTGCATTTCACCAAGAAAGTTAAAGAGGTGGCATATTACTTAGAAAATAAGAATATAAATGTGGAAGAGGAGAAAATGGATCTGGGATTACAGATACATAAATCATTACAACTAGAAACGCAGATTAACAAGGTCATAAAAAAAACTAGAATTGAAAGTTACACTAAAACTGCATCGAACCTTGATTTGACTACACCTGGATTACTGCGCACAATATGCTTGTCATATATTGAAAAAATAATGCAGAGGCATTAGAGAGGGCGCAAACATTATTTACAAGGATGACAACATCAATACGGGGGAATACATTTCAGGAGAGATTGAACAGGCTAGGTGTCTTTTCTGCTGAAAAGAGAAGGCTGAGGCGTTCTCCAATAGAGTTTTTTTTTCATTATGAAAGGTTTGGTCGAGTAGACACAGTGAAGTTTTTCACTTGGGAAAGAGCAAAGCTAGTGGCCATTATCATAAGGTAGTCACCAAGAAATTCAATAGGGCATTCGGAACAAGCTTCTTTATCTCGAGAAAGGTGAAAATAGGGAACTCCTGACAACAAGGAGTGGTTGAAGTGAACAGTATAATTGTATTTAACTGGAGTCTAGCCAAGCATATGAAGGAGATAGCAATGGAGCATTATGTTCAAAGAGTTAGATAGGGAAATACTGAAGGAAGACTTGAGTGAAGCATAAACGCTTGCCTGGACTTATTGGGCCTAATGGACTGTTTCTGTGCTGTATATTCTATATAACCCTATGTAAGAGGAAACAATGGTGTTCGCCTCACTAACCCGGATGTATCTAGGCTATTGCGTCTGCCAAAAAGCCAGCAGTTGAGATTCGTCAACTCAGCGAGGTCTGGTGGCAGGACATAGGGCGTGTTTGGTCTGCATAGCTGACTATTACAGTGTAGGGGTCCTCACCAATGCCAGAAACTTGTTTGTTAGTGTTTATGACTGCGTCTGATAACAATACTTGCCTGATTCTATCCTCTCCTGTACTCACTGCTGTACGAGATCTATTGGCCACCCTCTGGTACCTGAGCCAATGATCTATTGTTCATGAGACCCGAAACACAGTAAATATCAGCAGGTTGTTGTACCGTGAGGACATTGCAGCCAATGTCCTCTCTTCTTCTTCCCAGAAATAGCACACATGCACTTACCATCGGTCAGGAGTGGAACCACGCACTATTGCTGTTTCGTGAATCTAGGGACACTAAGACCCATTTCAGGCCCCGAGCACCATCAGGTGAAATCAACGAACTCAGCAAGAAACGGGTATCCAACCCCAGATCCAGGGAAGTTTATTGCTTCTTCATCCTTCACACGAAGGTGGTGGGACTATTATTGTGCTAATAATATTTACAATAATTTATTCCACAGATCAGGAATTCCTCTGACTGGAATTTAATTGGGACAAATTGTTCCCGTTCTCATGCTGCAGACGTTCACGCATCAGACTGACTGGTGCTGCAGGTCAGTTGCAGCCCCGTAGCCAGAATGTAGTGGGTTCCAATATACCTCACTATTTGTAATTTGATTGGAATAAAAACAATCAGAAATGAAAACAGTTTAGTTTACACTCATCAAAACAAAAGGTCACAGCATTGGATTCTGTTCATGATGACGTTATTAGACTCCTTTTATGACCTCTAACCCTGGCGGTGCAGAAGATATGAGTAATTGAAATGCAAAAAGCTACTGACTAAATTGGCTGTGTCACCTGATAACTGGCTGTTTTTGGCTTTTAACTGACTGCCGGCACTCAGTGTTGTATCGGACTTAAATCCAGCAGTACAGAACGAAGTAAACAGCACCCAAAGTCTTCTCCCCACATTATGGAACTCTATGCATGTTTATCTACTGTTTATTGCTGTTTAATGATCGCCCACAATCACCAGTGAACCGTACAGTGAAGTAGGAGAAATTCTTCTCCTCCTTCATTCTTACCATTGGGTCCTCACATGTTTCTGGCGGCGCACACACTGAGTGCTGATCAGTTTATTGTCTCCGTGCGGCCTGTGAGTTAAGGCTGCATTAATTGTTATCCACACATTTTGCTGTTCCTCCAACTAGAGGTATCTGATCACTAGTGCCCCTGTTGTTTGATGTTGCCTTTAGATGAAGTGCAAAGCACTGATTGTGTGAGTATATATTGTGTAACTACCCTTACCTTTCGGTTTGCTGATGGCCCTCTTCACGGTCGAGTCTGAAGGTGAATGTAAGGCGGAACAGGTGTATGTTTCTCCCTTTTTCCATTCAGCTGCAGGTAAAATGAGAAGGCTGCTTGTGCTGAAGCTCTGGTCCTGTTCAAGAGCAGTGGGGAAACTGGTGACGTTCGAGTTTAAAGCAACTCCGTCCTTCTCCCAGGAAACGGTGATTTTATCAGGATAGAATCCTCTTATCAAGCATGTGAGAATGGCGGTGCTGGTATTTTGAATCTCCTCTGGTGATGGAGGCAGGAGGCGGACCTTTGGCTGTATTGGCTCGACTGTAACAGAATTTCAACCAGGGTTAGTCTTCCTTCCACAGTCATTTAAAAACAGGGCGATATATTTTTACCCACCTTTTGTCCTTCTTGTTTGTTTTGTTACCGGATTTGATGATTGGTCCCCATGTGCTAAACATGAGTATTCAACCCCGCTATCCCATTCTTCCACGCTGCTTGTCAAGCGGCTGATTGTCAGGTACTGGTTTCCATCCTTTGTAATTGCTTCGATTTGAACTCCTTCAATCCTCATCTTACCATCAACTGTCCAAGAGATCGCAATCTCAGTGGGATCTGTAGAGACCACTTCACACACCAGGGTGGCAGTCTTATTGATCCAGATGTCTTCAATGGAGGGATCTCTGAGAAATACTGTGATTTCTGTCACTGAGAAACCAGAGATACAGAAACAGGACAATGCGTTTAGAATTTAGAATTTAGAACATTACAGCGCAGTACAGGCCCTTCGGCCCTCGATGTTGCGCCGACCTGTGAAACCATCTGACCTACACGATTCCATTTTCATCCATATGCCTATCCAATGGCCACTTAAATGCCCTTAAAGTTGGCGAATCTACTACTGCTGCAGGCAGGGCGTTCCACGCCCTTACTACTCTCTGAGTAAAGAAACTACCTCTCACATCTGTCCTATATCTATCACCCCTCAAGTTGAAGCTATGTCCCCTCGTGTTTGCCATCACCATCCGAGGAAAAAGACGCTCACTATCCACCCTATCTAACCCTCTGATTATCTTATATGTCTCTATTAAGTCACCTCTCCTCCTCCTTCTCTCCAACGAAAACAACCTCAAGTCCCTCAGCCTTTCCTCGTAAGACCTTCCCTCCATACCAGGCAACATCCTAGTAAATCTCCTCTGCACCCTTTCCATAGCTTCCACATCCTTCCTATAATGCAGTGACCAGAACTGCACGCAATACTCCAGGTGCGGTCTCACCAGAGTTTTGTACAGCTGCAGCATGACCTCGTGGCTCCGAAACTCGACCCCCTACTAATAAAAGCTAACACACCATATGCCTTCTTAACAGCCCTATTAACCTGGTTAGCAACCTTCAGGGATTTATGCACCTGGACACCAAGATCTCTCTGTTCATCTACACTACCAAGAATCTTCCCATTAGCCCAGTACTCTGCATTCCTGTTACTCCTTCCAAAGTAAATCACCTCACACTTTTCCGCATTAAACTCCATTTGCCATCTCTCAGCCCAGCTCTGCAGCCTATCTATGTCCCTTTGTGCCCTCCAACATCCTTCGGCACTATCTACAACTCCACCGACCTTAGTGTCATCTGCAAATTTTATGTTGACCAATCTCTTTGTTTAGGAAGCATTTAATTTCAGTGACAACTGATAGTTGATGAACATATTTTTACTGATTATTATTGAATTTAAAATATCATTCTGTTGTTTTCGTGCAGTTTGAGTGAATCACTAATTTGAAAAAATAATTTATACTGAATGACAGGGAGAGAGACAAAAAGAGAACTGGATACAAAGAGACAAACAGAAAAAACAGAGAACAACACAGAGATAATGAACATCAGGAACAGGACAAGAGAGAGAGAAATCGATAGGGAGAGACAGGCAGGGACAGAGCAGCAGAGAGAGAGATAACAGCAGAAAGAGTGGGATGGAGAGACCGTCAGAGAAAGAGTGAGAGGCAGAGAGATAAAGAGAGAGGGGAGAGAAAGAGATAAAGGGAGTCCAAGAGCCAGACACCAACAGAGATTTTTTTAAAAACATGCAGCGACATGGAAACGGAGTGTGAGAGAGAGACAGTGGGTTATAAAGTGGGAGAGTGACAGACACAGAGAGAAAAGCTGAGGGAGATGGAGAGGGAAAGAAAGAGAGAAATAGACAAATAAATTGGGCCGATCGTGTTTGATGACTCCCTAGAATTGTTGTCCAAATAGTCGTATTTCCCTGGCTCTTACCCATGTCGTTTTAAATAAAATATTTAAAAGAAAGAACCGTTTGTTGTTTTATTTCGGTTTTCTGATCATATCTGTCTCTTTAATTTAGTAGCAGTTCTCTCTCAATGACTATCCCTCTCTCACTCACTGTTCTTACTTTCTCTGTCCCACTCTCACCTATTTCATTTTATTTACACAATTTTGTACCGAATGCAGCAGCAGATATAATAAATCCTCAGAAATGTAACGAGTAACTGAACCGTACTGTGAAATTTGATCCATTATTTTCTGAAGATACACTTTTGATCTGTATTTCTGTCCTGTTTCACCTGGATTGATTTGGTGAATTAATTAAATGGGATGTGAGACGATCTTTATAAATTATTCCTAATATCATAAAAGATTATGTTCGATGCATTACATTGGCCACATCTTCATATTCATGTCAAGACATCTTAGTGCCTTTTGCAATACTAGCCTCACAGTGAGCACCATCCAGTACCTCAGTCATTGCCGCTCAAATAGGGAATGATATAACACAGAAGGAGGACATTCGGTCCATCGTGCCTGTGCTGGCTCTTTGAAAGAGCAGCTTCAGGTCGCTCGGACGTTGCTGCTGGAACATTCCCAACAATTTTTAGAATTCCAGTACACCATGAACTGGTGCAGATGTCATTCACTGGACCAGTTCAGGAATGTTTAATCCTCATCGATAAAT